>NW_016107456.1:4749267-4839593 GCF_001604975.1 Cebus imitator
TGCTCATCATCACTGGTCATCAGAGAAATGCAAATCAAAACTACATTGAGATACCATCTCACGCCGGTTAGAATGGCAATCATTAAAAAACCCAGGCTCTTTTTATTTGGTGTCTTCATCATCCCCTAAGGCATTCAAGTCCTCTGTAGGGTCTGGATGGCTGGCCAGGGAAAGGAGAGAGAGTGATGGATTCCACATGGGATCTCATGAGTCTAGAAGTGGCACAGTACTTCCACCTGTTTTTCATTGTTAATAACTCTAACATATGACCACAGCTCCATGCAAGGTTTGTCCAGCTGTTTGCCCAGGAGAACAATTAGCTTTGGTGAATGTCTAGCCAGCCTCAATCATATCTTGTTCTTGAGTGAATGGGTCTGAATTTGAATGTGGAAGAAAAAGCTTAGCTGAGCCCAGGGCTCCTGTGGATCTGGAGATCAGAATGAAGTTCTGAGTTTGAAGAACTGAAGCTTTTGTTGGAAATGGGGGTAAAATCCCAGAGGGCCTAGAGGGGTGAGGAGGTAGACTTCCACACAATGAGGAGAAAAGGACCCAGTATTTTTCTAGGTACAAAAGGCAGTAGTCATCAAGTAGTGAGAACAGGTCACCTGTACCAACCAGGCAGGTCTGGATAGGGCCGGATTAGAAGGTCAGAAGCATCACCACTGCAAATGAATGTGGTGGAGGAGTGGAGGTGAGAGAGGAGAGACCCATAGGTCCAAGTCCCTGCACTTTTCTACAGGACTTTGTCTATAGGTCTGGTCATTTAAGAGGGTATCAGTCCCTGTTACCCAAAATATGATGCTTGCATTTTAAAGGGAGCAGTTGAAGACTGAAAGCCTTCAGAGTGAAAGGAATTCATTTATTTAATATTGAAATGTAATCATGAGGTCAGCTTTTAAATCCCACATGCTTTAAAAAGCTCATCCACATGTCACCTGTATTCATATGTTGTTAGTAGTAGTAACTGTTTGAAACACTTGAGAAAGGTATCTGTTTATCTGCGATATACTTAGCAGTACAAGTCAACACAGGTTTAAAAATACACTTGTGCTCACAAAGCTAATCATTATGGTATCACTTACAATTGTGAAGAAAAACAAATCTACTGGAATATGAACAAATAGAGAAATGTTTAGGTAAATGATGGTACTTGCATATCATGGAATATTAGTCATTAAAAATGTTTATAAGATGGTTCAAGAATCAAGGATGCAAGTTTATTAAATAATATAAGCAATAAATGCAAAATGCAAAAATCGTATGCCCAGAATGACTGAAGCTATGTAAAAATGAGTAGGAAAAAGAAAGAAAATCGGGGAGGTAACACAGGAAAGTATTAAGATTTCTTGGGTAATCAACTAAGACTTTTTGTTTTCTTTTATATATTATTTACATTCTCTACCGTAAGTATTGCATTGAGAATAGTGAAATAATGATTGTCTTCTTAAAATTGTCATTTTTATATATGACAGCTATGTATTTTAACAATTCACAGAATCAAATGTTATAGGAGTCCTTGTAATACCCACATGCTCATGCATGAACATATACAAGCACACGCATGTGTGTACGCGCGCGCGTGCACACACACACACACACACACACACACACCACAGTCCCCCTGAAAGAGCAAGACACAAGGCGCATGGGTATCAGCAGATGTTTTCACAAATCCTGCAAATTCCTCAAGATTAAATGCCTTATAACCCACACGGAGCATTATTACCGCTTTTTCTTTGCTGGAAATCAGGTTGTTGAGTCTCCTCTTGTGTGCCCACACCCCCACCTCTCTCTCTGTCTTGTAAATGCTACAGATTATTGGGTGTAGGTCATTGGGTCAGTCTCAATGCCTTTCAAAGCTGGCTCAATACTGAAATCTTTAGCTGTGGCCGACTTTTTTTTTGTAATGCGCTATCCTCTATGAGCAAACAGGGCATCTTTCTGAGAATGAACATATACATTTCTTTGCAATTTTCACAAATGTGTTGGTTGCATGCTCGCCTCCAGCCTCTTGGGCCCAATTATCTGAAAATAGGCCATCATCTATTTTAGCACAGGCTTGGTTGGTTACAAATAATGGAAACTGATTCCACCTGGCTTAATCAAGAGAGGACAATTTGCTGGAAAGATGTAAGGCTAACACAAATCTCAAGCAAGGGACGTTTTGAAGAACCAAAACCCACAACAGAAACTGAGGGAGCGTCAGGCTCTGAGTCTCTGTCCTTCTCTCCCACACCCCTCTGCTCTCTCTGCAAACCTGCTTCATTCACCTTTCTCTGTTTTCTGCTCCCCGCCTCCACAGGGCAGAATGTGCTAGCCCTCCTAACAATTCTTAACCTGATTAGAATCAGAGCAAACAGATTTCAAATTCCCACCAGGAAGGGTCTGATTGTCGCAGGACAGGACAGGTTTCCACCAGTTGTGACCAGTAGGATAGAGAGTAAACTCTGGAAAACAAGGACAACCCTGCTTCCCCAGCCAAGCAGCAGTTACAAAATATTTAAGCTCTCATCTTAGTGTAACACTGTGACAGTCGGTTCCAATGGCATAGGCTTGTTCCAGCGATCTGTCTCCTCCACTTGGCTGCGACTGCTGCTGGCAGTGACAGTGATGATGCCTGGGGATTTAACATCCTTTGGTTAAGCCTGTACTGGGCACCTCCATTTGTAACGTGCCATGCTCTCTGCTAACATCATTTCCTAAAGGAGGGCCTTGGGGCTCAGAGAGACAATGACTTAAGTTTACATTTGGTTCATCATCTGCAGAAAAGGTGTTCGAATCCACCTCACTCTCAGTTCAGTTGTTCTTTCAATGCTCCATGGCTGCCTTTTCTGTGTGTGTGTGTGTGTGTGTGTGTGTGTGTGTGTGTGTGTGTGTATGTTTCCTGTTCTTTAAAATGCTGGTTAAAAAATAATGCTTGTATTTTCCTTACAGGCATTATAACCGTGAGATAATTAGGTAGAAGCAGTTTGAAAACTATGGAATATGATATAAATATTATTATCATGATTAACACTTTTTCTGTTACCTAGCTCCCTATCCCCTGTCAAGGTTTACATTAAACATTGTCTTGAGTTGGAAGACCTTTCCTTGCATATTATTTTGTCAGGGAATAGTCAGAAGAGATGGTGGACAGCGTGAGGGAAAAGGTGGGTAGATCACTAAGTTTCGGAGATATTAAGCCTGTCATGCATTAAGATATCAATCCTGATAGAGACTTTTTAAAATAAAGGTTTATTTATTTATTTATTTTGACATTTTGACCTTTTTTAGTCACTCCAAATTGAAATCTGAATCAGCCTGTCTGCTTATCAAAACTGTTCCTGCTCCTGTGTTCCTGTCCTGGTAAAAAGTAGTCCCACCACCCCCAAGCCAGAAACCTGGGGGGTCCCGGGCTCCACCGTCCTCCTGAAACCCATATCTGGCCACTAAATAATCCTTCCCTCCCTGCCAGTATAGCTTCATCTGTTAAAAACCCAATCCCTTACGCCTGCTGTAGAATTACTCTCACGCTGTTTTATTCTTTCTTTAACCCACCCTCAAGGTTGCCACCAACTTTCTAAGATGTGCATTTGATCATGTCATGCTACCTCGTCAGATACCCTCCGTAACTCCATTCTCTAAAGCCCAAGGACTTAGTGTGACCAACAAGACCTTTCCTTTCTCTTCTCATACCTGAACATGTGAGCATGCTTGAACATGTGGTCTTCCCTCTGTACACCATGAGCTCCCAGCTCTCATCTTTGCAGAGACCATTGTTCCTGCAGGGATGCTGCTTCATACTCTGCTCTGCACAGTGCTCCTTACCCAGCAAGATGTGGCTCCTTGGTGGCGTGTTTCACGACCCGCTCAGACACAGATAGTTCTGTTTTCTCTGGACTCCCCGATTTCACATATATGTTTGCTTGCTTTTGCTCACAAATGTAGAAGTAATTTAAATATCGTCTCTTCTCTAGGCTTGAACTCCTTAAGGGAAGAAATTATAACAGTTAGTCTTATCTCCCTAGGACACAGCAGAGGACCTAGCAAAAAATATGGCTCTTTTTTTTTTTTTTGCAAGCATACTTATGGTCTTCATTGACTGACCACCCAGTACAAACGCATGAGGAACTAAATTCATTAGATACTGAGTGGAATGCAATACTTCATAAGACATAGGAGATCTCTACACTCAGGGAACAATAGCATATAGTATATGCCAAGTGAGCATGAGTCCCTCAAAGCAGACACTTTCAGATGAAGTCATTTCCTGTGCAGATTAACTGCTTGATACTGCAGAACAAATTCTATACTGCATCACATTTTTCATGCTTATACAGAAAATCGTATGTATACAGTCCTCATCTGCCATTTGGCTAGTAGGCTTTCTTGGATCTTGGCGATGGTGGTATTTGCCAAGGCAGGATTTCTCAGTTAGACTGGAAACATCAGTATGTATGACACGCTTCCATTTATGTTTTTTTAAATTATACTTTAAGTTCTGGGGTACATGTACAGAATGTGCACGTTTGTTACATAGTTATACGTGTGCCGTGGTGTTTTGTTGCATCCATCACCCCATCATCTACATTAGGTATTTCTCTTAATGCTATCCCTCCCCTAACCCCCCACCCCCCAACAGGCCCCAGTGTATGATGTTCCCCTTCCTGTGTCCATGTGTTCTCACTGTTCAACACCTACTCGTGAGTGAGAACATAGAGTGTTTGGTTTTCTGTTCTTATGTCACTTTACTGAGAATGATGCTTTCCAGCTTCGTCCATGTCCCTGCAAAAGACATGAACTCATCCTTGTTTATGGCTGCATAATATTCCATGGTGTATGTGCTCCACATTTCTTTATCCAGTCTATCATTGATGGGCATTTGGGTTGATTCCAAGTCTTTGCTATTGCAACAGTGCCGCAATAAACATACATGTGCATATGCCTTTATAATAGAATGACTTATAATCCTTTGGCTGTATACCCAGTAATGGGATTGCTGGGCCAAATGGTGTTTCTATTTCTAAGTCCTTGAGGAATCACCACACTATCTTCCATGATGGTTGAACTAATTTACACTCAACCAACAGTGTAAAAGCGTTCCTATTTCTCCACGTCCTCTCCAGCATGTGTTGTCTCCTGATTTTTTTAATGGTCCCCATTCTAGCTGACGTGAAATGGTATCTCCTTGTGGTTTTGATTTGCATTTCTCCAATGACCAAAAATATGGCCTCTTAATAAAAATTATTCAAATAAATGAATCAACCAATCGTGCTTGCTAAGAAAAGTCATATTGAAGTCCCATGTGATTTTTTAAATGATGTACCTGAATTAGACACTGGAATAGTTTTGCCTTAAAAATCAATGATCAGTTTTACTCCACATTGCTGTCTCTTTAGTAAAAAGAAAAATGTAATCCAGCACTGGTAATGCCCATGGCGCTGACTTGGGTTAAAGACAACATGAGGCATCTGAGAACCATGTCAGACACTGATGTGGGCAGTACCGATGAGTGCATTTCAGAGTGGACCAGGCTTTGTTTTCTTGTCTGCCTGGAGTGACCATCTGGACTCAATTGTTAATGTTCAATCCTGTTTGTTGCTAAGGCAACCGAGTTACAGGCCACCCTCAATTTATAAAAGGTGATATTGCCGAAGACATCTTATAAGTCAGATCTTTGAAAGACGTAATACATTCTTCAGGGTGAAAAGCAATGCAAATGGCGGCTAGAATCTGGAGAATTGTATTTAACCCATATTGTTGTAGTACTTGTGCAAGATGAGTCAATAAACATATCCCATGTCTCTAGGTCACAGCAATAGTCTCAAAGCAATTTGGCTGCTAGGAAAAAAGGAGCCTCTCTCTAGTATTCCTCAAAATGAGTCTGAGCCCTCAGGATATCCTGTGTTTAGTACAAAAATTTCAAAACCGGGTAGAGCATCTGGATTACCTGGGAAGGATTTATTGAAAGAGTGATTGGTGCAACCCCTAGCCTGTCTCGTTGACATCAGAATCCTTTGTGGACTGTAGGAACATGTGCATTTTTAAAACTCTCCATCCCAGGTGATTCTGGTGCTATTTCTGAACTTCTCTTTAGATTTCCTGGTTCGCACTGCCGTTTTATCCCCCCCTGCCTTGGCACTAAGGGTGGCTTCTCATGTTGCTGCCCAAGTTTAAAGCTGTGGTTACATGGGAGATGAATCTGAGGGTACCATAGTTCCCACTACCAAAGAATGACCTTTGTGATAGATAGTTAATCTGAGTTAATCTGTTACAATGTATAAAGTGTTATAGTAGTGGTTATCAATGAATCATACCTCCCTATGCTCATGCCCCTTTGCAATGTGACATTGCCACTCTCCTCAGAAAGAGGTGGAGTCTGATTTCCAGTCCTTTAAATCTGTACTGACTGTGAATCTGTTTGACCAATAGAAAGTGGTAGAAGTGATGATGTGCAAGTCTAGAAATGAGGTTTTCAAAGGCCTTGACTCACTGAGAATGGTTGCTCTTGCCCTGCCAGTCTCTGGGGCCACCCTTCTGTGAAGAAACTCAGTCTGGTCTCCTGGAAAATGAGTAATTAAATGAAAATAATTAATGTCCTAACTAATAGGACCAACTGCTAGAGATGTGAGTGAGGCCATCTTGGAACTTGTAGCCTCAACTGAGCTTAATGTCTATTGCCATTTGAGTGACATCAAGGAATTCTAGCAGAACAGCTCAAGTTGCTAACTCAGAAAACTACAAGAAATAATTAATCATTGTTTTAAGCAGCTAAATGTTGGAGTACCAATAGATATCTGATCCAGCCCTATTTTTTTCAAATTAAAAAATACATAAATGTAAAACTGAAAATTATTATACATATGTATATAATATTATATACATATGTATATAAAATTATATACATAATATATAATATTATACCTCTGTTTCTGTGCAGAGGTCGTTATTGTTATTAAAGATGACTTTCTTCCAGAATTTTAATATTCAGATCAAGACATATACAAAGAGATTTTGTTCTTGTTGATGCACCATTGGAATTCTGCTGTGCATACCACTTTGTGACCTGCATATTTCATGTAATACACTAATTTTCATATCTCATAAATAATATTTGACCTCATTTAATGACTATTTAGTACTCCATCTTTGAGATGTACATAATTCATTTAACTAGCTTCCGTTATTAGATAATTTTTGTATGTTTACTCAATGCTATAATGAAAATCCTTGCACATAAATCTTCCCACATGGAAATGATTATTTTGTTAATACATTATGGCTATTACTGCTTGGTATTTTTGCCAATAGAATAGAAAAAACCCATACCGTTTTAATTTTATTAACCATTAGTTTAATCGGATTTGTATATGTCTATTGGTTATTCCTATTTAACTATTGTTTTACTAAAGAATGATCCTCTCATGTGTGTAATTTTTTTTACAATTTTTTTGTGGGACACACACACCCCCCTTGAGGTAATGTACCACAGAACATGGACCTTCAAACCAGACACTACCACTGCTACTTTCTAGTTATTTAATACAAAGTATATTAACTACATTTTTCAAGACTCAGTTTCCTCAAATTTCAATAGCAATACTAGGTGCCTATTTATTTGAATAGTTATGATTTTGATAACATAAGAAACTGCTCAGTAAAATGACTGGTACAAAGTAAGTGTCTACTGTTAGTGGAAATTAAAATTAGTCCAGCCACTGTGGAGAGCAGTTTGGAGATTTCTCAAAGAACTAAGAGTTAAACTACCATTTGACCCAGCAATCCCATTACTGGGTATATATCCAAAGGAAAATAAATCATTCTACCAAAAAAAGACAAGTGATGTATGTTAATCACAGCACTAGTCACAACAGCAAAGACCTGGAATTAACCCAGGTGCTCATCAGTGGAAGATCAAATAAAGAAATGCAGCACATATGCATCATGGATTATCATGCAGACAGAAAAAAAGAACAAAATCATGTGCTTTGCCACAACATGGATGCAACTGAAAGTCATTAACCTAAACAAACTAACAAAGAAACAGAAAATGTTCTCACTTATAAGTGGGAGCTAAACATTGAGTGCCCATGGACATAAAGATGGGAACACAGACACTGGGAATTACTAGAGGGGAAGGCAGAATGGGGGGTGGGCAGCAAGGGCTGAATAACTACCTATTGGGTGCTACACTCACTACCTGGGTGACAGATTCATTGGTATCCAACCCTCAGCATCACGCAGTATACTTTTGTAACAAACCTGCACGTGTACCCCTGATTCTAAAACAAAAGTTGACCAAAAAATTACATATCCATAAAATACTGGTTTTTTTGTAGATTTGTTTCATGGTTCTCATGTTGCTGCCCAAGCTTAAAGCTGTGGTTACATGGGTGATGAACTCTGAGAGTACCATAGTTCCTACTATGAAAGAATGAGCTTTGTGATAGATAGTTAATCTCAGTTAATCTGTTACAACGCATAAAGTGTTATAGTAGTGGTTATCAATGAATCATACCTCCCTATGCATTCTTGTTTCACAGAATCAGGGCTGTATTGTAATTGTTTATAACCTGTTTGCATTTTAATTAAGTCAATCACTGCGTGATGCTGAGAGTTGGATACCAATGAATCTGTCACCCAGGTAGTGAGTGTAGTACCCAGTAATTAATCATAATTAATAATAATTAAATAATTAAGTCAATATTTTCATTTATTCACCGAATACTTGAATATGCACTGTAGGTCTAACATTTTTCGAGGCACCAAAATAGCAGTGGGAAAACTGACAAAACCCCACTGTTATGGAACTTATCTTCTAGTTGAGAGGGATAGATAATAAACAGGTATATAGTAAATCAGATGGCAATAATGCTAAAGGAGGGGAAAAGCAGGATAATAGGGGCAGGATGTACTGACCACCTGTGTGGAAGGGACATTTTATTTTCAATAAAAGGTGGCATTTGAACAGAGACCTGATGGAAGGCAAATTTCTGTCTGGAGGAGGGTTGCTCCAGGCAGTAATAACAGAAAGTGTAAAGTGGCCGGGCTCAGCGGCTCACACCTGTAATCCTAGCACTTTGGGAGGCTGAGGTGGCCAGATCACCTGAGGTCAGGAGTTCCAGACCAGCCTGGCCAACATGGTGAAACTCCATCTCACTAAAAATACAAAAATTAGCCAGGCATGATGGTGGGCGCCTGTAGTCTCAGCTACTTGGGAGGCTGAGGCAGGAGAATCACTTGAACCCGGGAGGCGGAGGTTGCAGTGAGCTGAGATCACGCCACTGCACTCCAGCCTGTGTCTCAAACAAACAAACAAACAAGAAAGTGCGAAGGGCCTCATGAGAAAGAATGGTTAGTGTGTTCCAAGGAAAATAAGACCACTGTGACTGGAATAGAGTGAGTAAGGGCAAGAGTGGAAGAAACTAATTTGGCTTTTTGTTTAAATGGATCATTTTGTTTGCTGACGACAGGCTGAAGGAAGACAAGGATAGAAGCAGAGAGGCTGCTGAGCAGGCATTGCTATAACACAGGGGAGAGATGGTGGAGACTCAGACCGAGGCAGGAGGGAGTGATGAGAAGTGGCAGAATTCTAGATGTCGTTTTAAGATAAAGCCAATTGAATTTGGTAACAAAGTCAGTTTGGGATGTGAGAGAAAGACTGAGCAAATGGAAGGATGGATGGAGTTGCAATTAACTGAGATGGGAAAGATGGTGGAATTAGCAGGTTTCAGAGAAAAGATTGGGATGTAGGTTTGGTATCTGTTAAGTTGCAGATGGATTCTTGTTGGATATTTTGGGTGAGATGTCAAGTAGACAGTTAGATATACCAATCTGCAGTTCAGGGGAGAAGTTGAGGTTGGAGATGTTAGCAGGGGAGTCAGCCCCTACGTGGGCTCTGCAGCCGGAAAGCTGGAGGAGGTGAAAGGGTCTCAGTGTAGACAGAATAGAGAGACTCTAGTGCTAAGCTTTGGGACAGTTGGATTTTGAAGGTGGAAAGTTTGAGGCAGAATCATCAAATGAGACAGAAGTGTCAGCCAATGAAGTAGTAAGAAAACAGAGCAGAGTCCGGGAAGCCAAGTAATTAAACAAAGAAAAAAAGGAGAAAGTGATCAACTGTGTCAAATGCTGCTGATAGTTCAGGTACAATAAGGACTGAGAATTGACCATTAGGTGTGGCAACCGAGAGGTCACTGGTGACTTAACATTAGCAATTTCTACAGAATTGTGGGTACTGAAATATGATTACACAGGCCCAAGGGAGAGCAGCAGTAGAGGACTTATGTAGAATGATACAAAGAGGCAGAGACAAGAGACAGTAGCTGAAGATGTTCTCTGGTCAAAAGGTGGGGAGTTGTCTGCATTTTATAAAATTTGAGAAATATTAGAACTAATGGGAATGATCCAATGGAAAGGAAAACTATTAACCCCAAAGAGGATAGACACTGCCGTAGGGATGATGCTTGGTAAATGAGAGCACATGGGGTCTCACACACACGTTGAAGAGTTGGCGTTAGATGCAGCATAGGTCCTTCCTCTGTAGAAATAGGAGGGGAGACAGAAGGTATGGGGATGGGTCAGTTAAGCTGACATATGCCACAGTTAGAGTATGGAACTTCCGTTTTCTCCATGAAATAGGAAGCAGGGTTATCAGCTACGAGTGAGGAGTCCCTGGAGGTATTGGAGGTTTGAAGAGACTCCATAAAGTAGGAAAGAGTTTGGGAGTCTGAGAAAGAGACTAAAACAGGGAAATGGGAAGGATCACCAGGAAACACCAAGGGACCACTTGAGGTTAGCAGACGGCAGTTACGGTAAGACCAGGTAGCATGGGTCAGTGCTTTCCTCACGCTTGTCCAGCAGACTCGGAGTAGGGGGAAAGTTGGGCCTCCTCAGAGTTAACACTGTGACAAATGACTTAAATGAAGCAAGAGGGGCAAGAACAGTTTGAATGTTTCTCGATATCAATTTCTACTACATTTATATCACCTTTATTGTGATGGTTTCAGATGATTCTGTAAAATGGGCTCAATCTATTTAGCCAACTCCCTCGTCTTGGATATTTCATTTTCTATTTATTCATTATTACATTGAATAGATAACGATTCAATGAATTCCCCTTTATGTCACTCTTAGCTCCTAGTTTTGGTTCTTTCTTTTGAAAGTAGTATTGCTAAACAAATAGTAAAATAATCAGCTATAAGTAACAAAGTCAACTCAAAATGACTTGCACAATATGGAAAATATGTCGCATCATATAACAAGGTATCCAGCGATATCCTAAGCTGTGGAATTGCTTGGCATTTTTAAAACATTGTTGTCGACTCAGGTTTTTCTGCTCTGTCAACCCCAATGTGTGGGCTTTGTCTTTAAGCTGACTGTCCTCATGGTCAGAAGATAGGTGCTGTGCCCTCTGACACCTCATGTGGACATGAGGACATCCTTTCCTAAGAGTGTCTTGAGCAAATATTCCCAGATGCACAGTGTAAATTTCTCCTCACATTTCATGAGCCCAAATGAGGTCCCATGACCATAGGTTAACCAATTACTGGTGCAGAAAATAGAGTTATCATGATTGGCTGAAATTATTCAATGTTTATTTTTGAGGTGGGATAAACCTTGAGATGGGATAAAGGGGGACCTCCTTTGATGAGTGCATAGCCACATAAAAGAGTAAATGCCAATCAAATCAGTCTTTGCCAGAAGTGAAGAAGAGGGCTGGGGAGAGAGATGGATTTACATAGACAAGTGTGTCTTCTGCTAAGGAAGATACACATTTTTATCATTTTTGAAGGCAAGTAGTATAATTTAAAAGAAAAAAAAAGACCTGTTACATCTTCAAAGACTTTGTGCATTTTTACCTTCTTCCTTATTCATTTTGGACAATCCAGCCCTACTGGGCATCTTTCAGGTTGTATTCAGAAATACAGGAAGCTGTAGTCTTCCCTGACTCTTGCATGCAGTTCTGTGGATATCCACCCCCTTTACTCACCCGGCACTTGCGAATACAGTCAGTCAGTTGTGACATCATGTGACCTATGCATTCCTAAATATAGCCATGCTATGTAAAATTGCACACTAAAAGTTACAGAGCTTATAGGAAGAATGAAGTTAGTGATAAAATATTTAAAACTTTATCAGTGACCCAAACAATAGGAACCTAGGACAAATGGTAGCTCAGGTTTAGACGTGTTAAATAGCTGGGAAATACATAAATACTACAGTAAACATGATACTTTACTGTGAAAGAGATGCAGTCTGTGTGTATGGGCATCAGATTCCAGCTTGTGCGTTATTGTGAAATGGTGCGTGGAAGATTGTCTGAAATGGGAGGGAAAGTTGGAACCCCAGATGTGGCTGACACACACCATAATCTGAGGGGGCAGGCAGATGTTTGAGGTGTATGAGTGCATTCACTTTGTGTATTCCTACGTGGCTGGTTCATCTGAGTGCAGTTTTCTTTTCCAGTCACCTGCTTTTGTCTCCTGTAAAATGATGCATAATCAAACATTTCCATTAAGTTCAAATTATTCCCTAATATATGTGCATATTTTAAAAAGGTTTACAGCAAAGATGGATTTACTGACTTCACAATTGATGGGGTTGAGAACATGCTACCCCCAAATATGGCACCTTGGCATTCGGACAAACAGCAGAAGTAGGAGGATCTCTCACCTTCCCTGCACGCTTCTTCCCTGGAGCAAGTCATAAGACCCTTACTCCAGAGGTGCCCTTCCTATTCCTAGAGGAGAGGAACATTTTCATCTCTGAAGACACAGGGGGACGGAGAAGAATCTGAACAAAATAGATCTTGCTAAATTCCCTTCAGTATATTACAATTAGACAAGCCTCACTTTGTCCAAATACATTTTTGCACAACTGTTCACTCTTCATCAAATCTAAGCATTAAAAAAAAATCAAGTTTTCCTGCCTTTGGACCTTTGTTTGCGAAGACTCCCATATTGCATAAAACATGTATTAAATAGATGTGTATTCTTTTCTCTTGTTAATCCATCTTTTGTGATAGGTGCCTCAGCCATGAACCTGGCAATGGATAAGGAAAGAAATCTTTTCTTCCCTGCACCACCATGCCCCTTTCATTCCTTTTTCATGTGAATTTTACCTTCTGAAAGCTGTTCAAAGATTCTTGCATATGGATGGTACTCCCTCTGAGTTTTTGGGGCCTGGGCAGGCTTTTTCCAATCCTTATATTGTGAAGCCATAAATCTCTGAAGATAGGGATAGAACTAAGCAGCTGTGATTATGTTGCAATCTTTCCTAGAAGCCAAAGCTAGTTCTGACTCTGTAGCTCCTCTCTTCTTCCTGTGCCAAGCAGAGTGAACTGTAGGTCATTGCAAAATGGCAGGTTTTTTTTTTTTTTTTTTTTTTTTTTTTTTTTTTTTTTTTTTTTTTTTTTTTTTTTTTTTTTTTTTTTTTTTTTTTTTTTTAAATTTTTTTTTTTTTTTTTTTTTTTTTTTTTTTTTTTTTTTTTTTTTTTTTTTTTTGAGAAATACCAAAAGAAAGATTAGTAAGCAAACGCCCTCCACTAGAGGAAAATGTCAGCTTCTATTTTCTTATCAAAACCTATTATTTTACTTTTTTCCCCCTTTTCCTGCTGGATGCTAATAGCCCTCTTGCCTTTCAGGTTCTTAGTTGACTCACAGAATGGAGGGAGGAAACAAAGACATTTCAAGCAGGGTCTGAGAAAAGGTAGGGGAAGAAATGTTCATCTGTGTTAGAACTGAGTGAGTTTAAGTAAGATTGTCTCTGGCATCAGCTGAAATGGGAGCAAGACATGAGAGAAAATACAGGCTTGTATTTGTAGGGGACAAATCAAGAGGTAGGGAGTTGGCATCAGGTGTAAGAGTGGGGTAGAACCAGTTGGGAGCTACTGGGAAGCAAGGGAGGGCTTGGGACACAAGCAAGTGGGCATAGCAGGACAGTGTGGTGGCAAGGACCGTGCGCCTCTCTCTGGCCACTGCCCATCAGGGCAGGGAGAAAAATAAAGCCCTTGGCAATCTGTTGTTGACTCCTGCAGGGAATCCAACATTAGGAGCTCTTCTATTAGGGAGAACCTAGATGGTATCATCAATGATTAACTTGCTTACGCTCAGCATCTGAAATAAAAGGAAATCCTCCGATAGCATTTAATTATGCGACAGAGCATTTACATCTGTTTTCAGTATGTATGTCTTGCTGGATGGCACCCAGGGCAAGACATAAGCAGGTTTCTTCTATTTAATAAAACATCTTGTCTTTCACCGGTGTGGCCGGCAGCTCATCCAAGCCCTACCATTGTTGTATTCCCTTCCTCCCACTCTTTAGGCTCTAAAAACAAACAAATAGAAACCTGGCCTACCCAATCACTACAGGAAGTCCAAAAGAATCTCTGGTCTTTGGTCCCTCCAGGTTGCCTCTGAGATGGAAGTCGTCGAGGCCTGAGGTGCCCTGGAACCTTTGCTGGGAGTGTCCACTCCCCTCACACTTAAGTTCAGCAGCCAGGACATTGGCTATGGCTCCAGTTCCTGAGTCTGCCATGTTGTGTGCTCAGATGGTGATATCAGGGGACCATGTCTGGATTCTGGCAACTCAGGCAATCTTCCGACAGCTTTTCAGGCTTCTACACTTGTGTTCAGGATCAAGCTATGCCCCTCGTCTTTTTCCGCTGAAACACAAAAGTCTCCTCCTCCTTTCCTGTGAGGTGTAGTTAAGGGATCTGGAAAGCAAACTCTTAATTCCTCCCTGGACAAGCAAGCCCAGAACTCACAATTAAAAGGACATCTGCCTTTTAATTCTCATTTTAAAGACTTCCTAGCCACCTTCCTCCCTCTTTCCTCTAAAAAATGATCAAATACCTCTTAAGTCATTAGTAACTCACTCCACTGCATATTATTGAATTTATGTTTAATTGTGGCCCTAAAAAGTGGATATTATTCTGATTTTAAAAGCAATGAAAAGAGCTAAGTAACTTGTTCAGGATCGGTTATAACATCAGAGTAAACCTAAATAAAATAAGGTTGTAAACTTAATTCTGACACCATAACCTAATTTATTTTTCCTGCTTGCCAGCCTCCCGGTCAGTACTCCAGAAAGCTCCTGTTCTTTGGTTAATTTTTCCTACCACTTAACAAATATTTATCATCTTAAACGTTCTGTGAGTCAGGAATCTGAGAGTGACTTAGCTTATGGTCCAGGGTCTCTCTTTAAGTTGCAGTTGACATGTCAGCTGGGGCTACAGTCACCTGAAGGCTGGACTGGGACTGGAGGATTCACTTCCACTATGGGGCACTCACACAGCTGTTGGCAGGAGGCCTCAGTTCCTTATGACATGGCAGATGGCTTTCACTAGAGTCCATGAGCCAAGATAAAAGGGAAAGAAATCATCATGTATTTCATAAACTAGCCTTGGAAGTAGGAGAGTACTACATCTGGATGTGAATACCAGGAGGTGGGAATGGTTGGGTACCATCTTGGAAGCTGACTACCACTGACACTTCCTTTGGCTAATAGAAGCTAGTATTTACTTTGGTTAATTTTAGTACCATATAGGTCTGCAGCACCATAGTGACAATCATTCCTGGTTTATACTTTTTAAAATCAATCAATCAATTTATATTTTTCATCAATTTGTCCAAATGAAGTAGAGATGTGAGTAATTTCACAAGGATAATTTATTGACTGATTGCATTCTATCTTTTGCTATGTGTTGGTCCATTCACCAGTCTTTATTGATTATAAGCCCAGAACTTTTTAAGTTTTTGTAGTGAGAAGGTCTCACTGAATATGTGCCAGACACTATACTAACTGCTGAGGACACAACTGGAAGAAAATCAAGTGCTATTCGCCACCCTCCTAGACTCAGTCGCATAGGGAAGAAGGCTATTAAATGACAGTATCAGTCCCTATTGTGCTGATATAACTGAATACCACAGACTGAGTAATTTATAATGAAGAGAAATGTATTGGCTGACAGTTCAGCAGCCTTCTTGCTGTCTCATCTCATGGCAGAAGGGCAAAGGAAGAGAAAGAGACTGAGACAGAGACACAGAAAGGGACGGGGGGAGAGAAGAATTAAACTGGCAGTCTCAAGCCATTTTTTTTTTTTTTTTAGAAGAGGGCTGGAGTGCAGTGGTGCAAGTAGCTGGGCCTCCATGCTATGCCGCCTCGGTCAGCTAATTTTTGCTTTTTTTTTTTTTTTAGTCAGGGGACCGTGACTTGCTCTGTTGCTCAAGCTGGAGCGCAGTGGCGTAATCATGGCTCACGTCAGCCTCAACATCCTGGGCTCAAGCAGTCCTCCTGCCTTAACTTCTGGAGTAGCTGGGACTACAGGCATGCACTACCATGCCCAGCTTTATTTTTTAATTTTTTGTGGTGACAGGGTCTCACTTTATTACCCAGGCTGGTCTCCAATTCCTGGACTCAAGCAAGCCTCCCACCTTGTCCTCCCAAAGTTATGGGATTATAGGTATGAGCCATCATGCCCGGCCTCAGCACTTTTATATTCAGCGCTAATCTATTCCTAAGGACATACCCTCATGACCTAAACACCTCCCTCCCATTAGGCCCCATCTCCCAACACCATTGCAAGGGGATTAAGTTTCCAATACATGGTTTGGGGAGACACATTCAAACCATGGCAGTATTCCCACAAATAACACGTCTCTCAACATGTGGTAAGTGCTGTGAAAGAATTTAAGTTGCTGTGAAAACATACATCATGGAGGACTAATTTACTTTGAGAATCAGATAAGTCTCTATGTCGCGTTTTTCAACCTTAGCACCATTAACATTTTGGACTGGGTAAGTCTTTGTTGTGGGGACGGTCCTACGGATTGCAGAATGTTAGCATCCCTGGTCTCTACCATTTAGATGTCCTTTACCCACACATACACAAGTTGTGACAACCAAAACTGTCTCTAGGTATGTTCAAATGTTCCTTGGAAGGCAAAATCTCCCCCAGTTAAGAAGCTAAATTTGCCCTATGGAAGGTTTCCATATAATAAGTGTTGGAGTTGGGAGAGCATTTCAGTATGAAGAAACACTATGTAAGTGAGAGTTTTGTTGATGGAGCTTGTCAAATAAACAAATGGCAAGAACAACAACAGCAAAAAGACCACGGTTACTTTATTCTAATTCTCAAGTTGAAATTCAGATCACCCTTGTCTTATGGCTTGTTGCTGTTCCTTTAAACAAAAATTCGCACCCTGTAGCCAGTCTGCTTGTGCTGAATAAGGTGTCTTCATATAATTGCCAAGAAAAAGCGAGTCTGGCCTGAAGCCGTCTTCCAAAACATATTTTAACTTATTGAATCTCTGGGCTGGTTAAAGTTGTTTGGCCTTCAGCCTCCTGGTTTATATCACTGCCCCAAGCAGGGTATTACCACTCAGGAATACATGGCCTTACTTTTATTGGAATGATATTTATAGGTACTACTTATCCTCTGTATGAATATGTTTAATATGAAGAGAGTATATAACCAGGCTTGGTATAAAGTCAGATCATTTCCACCAAGACTTGCCTTATTTCAATTTCGAACAGATAAAAATTAACTTATATGCTTAGAATCCTGAAATCTGGAGGGGAAAAAAAGGAACTTAGAGTATCTAGTGGGAAAAGCCTAGGTTTCAGAATGCACACAATTATGGGTCACATTTGGTCTGAGCTGTGTGATCCTGGACACATAAAGCAGCTTCAATTTTCTCATAGGTAATGAAGATACTAATTCTTATTTTGCAGGGTTGTTATGAAGATATGAAAGATAGTAATGTCAAGCATACCATAGGCGTCCAAAAATGAAAGGTCCCTATTTCCTTTAGGTTGTCCAGTTCAACTCCTCTCTGGCATTCCCAGTGGCTGTTCCCCTAAAAATGTAGGACCCAGCCTACCCTAAGAACATCCCTCATCCTGTTCCTCTCGAGGATCTTCAAATTCTCTCAATTTTACCTCTGATTTTAGTTAGGCCCTGCATTTTCTTTTTTAAACTCCTGGGTTAGTTTTTCAATTATACCACTATAGCCAAAGACAAAATCTGACCATGTCAGTCTCTGCATAATACCTTTTATTAGTCCCATGGGATTCTAAAATTCAGGCTCTAAAATGGGATTTTGGCTCACCTCTCCAACCCCATCTCTCTTAGACACCCTTTTACAACCTGTGCTCTCGCAGTGCCAAACTTCTGATGATGTCCTGTCTGCTGTTTCATATCATCGTGCCTTTTGAACATTGTGTGTGTGTGTGTGTGTGTGTGTGTGTGTGTGTGTGTGTGTGTGTCAGTAGAATAACAGGTTTTTTTTTTTTCTTTATTCAAAGCTTTGTACACGTGTATGCAGGCTTAGAGTCATATGTTTTCGTTTGTTTATTTAAGGAAAAGGGTGGCTATTTATTTATTTTATTTACATTGTGATAAGAAAACTTAACATGAGATCTCTACACTTACCACGTTTTTAACTGACTGAAATGGTTTGGTCGTGTCCCCACACAGATCTCACCTTGAATTATAATAATCCCCACATGTGAAGGTTGGGGCCAAGTGGAGATAATTGAATCATGGGGCAGTTTCTCCCATACTGTTCTCTTGGTAGTGAATAAGTCTCACAAGATCTGATGGTTTTATAAATAGGAGTTCCCCTACACAAGCTCTCTTGCCTGCTGCCGTGTAAGACGTGCCTTTGCTCCTCCTTGCCTTCTACCGTGATGGTGAGGCCTCCTCAGTCATGTGGAACTGTGAATCTGTTACACCTCTTTTTCCTTATAAAGTACCCAGTCTCAGGTATGTCTTTATTACCATGAGAACAGACTACCACACTGTGTAACACAGTACTATGAAATGTAAGCACAGTCTTGTACATCAGCTCTCCAGAATGAATGTATTTACCTCATATAATTGAAACTTTATACCTGTTGAACAGCAGTTCACTTCCTCCCTCCACCCAGCACCAGGCAACCACTATTCTATTCTCTGTGCCTATGATTTTGACTAGTTTAGATACTTCATATAAGAGGAATAATGCAATATTTGTCCTTCTGTAACTTTCTTATCTCACTTAGCATAATGTCCTCCAGGTTCATCTGTGATGTCACATATGGAAGGACTTCATTTTTTATTTTGAGGCTGAATAATATAATATGGATTGAAGATTTAAATGTGCTAATATGGATTAAATATTTCTCACAACTAATGCTGTAAGATACCTACAAGAAATAGGGGGAAAGCTTTATGATATTGGTCTGGGAAATGACTTTTGGATATAACATTAAAAGCATAAATGACAAAGTAAAATTAGACCATTGGGATCATATCAAACTACAAGGTTTTGCACAGCAACAATCAGCAGAATGAAGAGACAGCCTATAGAATGGAAGAAAATATTTGCATACCATACATCCAAAATATATAAGGAACTCATGTAACTCAATACCAAGAAAACAAAACCTTATTGGAAAAAGGGCAAAGAACTTGAGTAGACATTTCTCCAAAAGACTTTGAATGAACAAAAAGTATACAAAAGGATTCTAAACGTCACTAATAATCATGGAAATGCAAATCAAAACCACAATGAGATTATCACACACTGGTTAGGATAGCTATTACTTTAAAAACTAAAAAATAAGTGATGGTAAGGATGTGGAAAACTTGTACACTGCTGGTGGAGATGTAAAATGGAGCTATGAAAAACAGTATGGAGTTCTCTCAAAAGACTAAAAATAGAATTACCATATGATCCAGCAATCCTGCTTCTGGATAGATACCCAAAAGAATTGAAATTAAAATCTCAAAGAGATATCTGCATTCCCATATTCATTGCAGCATTATTCTCAACAGCCAAGACATGGTAGCAACCTAAATGCCCACTGGCGAATGAATGGATAAAGAAAATGTGATATATTCATCACACCATTTTAGATGTTGTTTCCTTAGATAGAAACACCCTCCCACCCTTGTTCTATCCATCAGAATCCTACTGATTCATCCTCACAGTCTGGCCACCTTCTGACCTCACATTTGCCTCCCTCCCCACTTCCATCACTTCTCTGCTTTGACACAGCCTTGATATACATTTCTTCTTTTGTTTGTGTGACACTTCAGTGACTTAAGTATTTGTTTATGGGTCTGTCTTCTTCACCGGAGAGTGAATTACTATAAAGCAAGAGCCACATCGTTTTAATCTTTGTGTTCCCAGCTATTATCATTGACCCTGTACTAGTGCATGTTCCATATGAATTTGATGGATGAGTCCACATTTAACTTGAAGCCCCACAGTGACGGGAACTCACAGCACTGCAAGGTATTCACCTGATTTTGACTGTGTGCCCTGTGTCAAACTTATATTGATAAATCTTCCATCCATAAGACAATATAGATGGAAGATTTATCAATATAAGACAATATGGATGGAAGATTTATCCCTACCCCCTCTACCCACAGATCCTACTTAGAAAGAATACATATAATTTATCATAAAATCAGCTGCTGTTTGATTACTAGAATGCAACCAACATCACCTAGCAATAACATTTTCTCTATTTGGAGATTTCTTTCAATTATTCTTTGTAGGGCATGAAGTCTGGGTCCCTCACCACTTTATCTCCCTGATGGTGATGGCGTATGGGCCTAGAGCTAACCTCAAGTTGCCACATCTAGAACACAACTCAAGATGCTCAGTTGGCTCTGACAGAAGCATGGTAAGCCCTGGCCCTGCACATGATACAGTCGTATTTTCCCCCTTCTTAGGGGACAAAATATAATATACTTGCATTATTCCTGTATTTTCCTACTATAGCGGTAATAGTAAGTAACACTAATGGGTTCTTACCACATAGCAGACACTGCAGAATCAGCGGCCTAAGACTAGTCTTCTCTCTGTACGCTGAATTCAACTGGTTGACCATTCCCCTGTCTTCCCATTTATAGTAGAAGCCCTCTTGGTGAGACACTACTTCAAGGTTATCAGCCAGGCTGGTCCATATGAATAGTTGTTTTTTATCTTTCTCTGCTTTGCAGTGTCCTTCTGCCAACATGGCAAGAATAAAAACCCATGAGCCCATGGTGCTCACAGTTACATAAGCCATGGATCATAGCATCCAGTTCAGGCACCAGGAAAGCCAGGATGTTCAACCTCAAAAATGTCTGCTGAATTCACTGTTCAAGGGTTGCTGAGATCCGAGGACCCATTTTCCGTAACTCCACTGGTGCCCCTTTGGGCTTTAGGATGACTATAATTTCAGATGTCCTATGTTCTGCCCAAAGCGTTAGTGTTTTAAACCGCTCAAATTTATTTAATGAAACTTATAATTGCTCACATGTATTGAGCATGCTTTAGATACCTGGAAGTCTTCAGGCAGATTCATTTTTAAATTGAAAAAAACTCAGGTTTAGAGAGATTAACTAACTTAGCCCAGACTATTACACTTATTATTTCGCTGGAGAGGTAGGATGTAAACCCAGACATAATTGCACAGCTCAAACACCTAAATTCCATACTGCACTGCCTTCCGAGTAGTTTATTCTCATGCTGTAGTGATAAGTGGAGATCCCATCAGTAGTAGGCAACTGGAATCTAAGACCAAGGAAAACCTTCAGGGGCCATAGTGACCTCCTACGGGTGGCACCACTTATGCAGGGCATGGATAGGGATAAAGACAAATGGAAAAGTGGTTACCATCCTGTAGGGCTCTTGATGCCATGCCAGCATGCTTTGGTTCCTCTTACACCCTTCATCATACCCCAGTTGTCCAGGTACCCCACCTTATTCTCTGTGTCAATTGCTATTATGTGCAACCATTATTTGTTCTGCTTTGTCCCCCTTCTCCCCCTCTTTTCCTGCACATTCCTGACACCCATCTCCATGACACTCTCCACCTGGCCCAGGAAATCTATGCTTATGAAATTCATCCCTTAACTCTCAGTCCCAGAACTGCTCCGTCTTGTCCATGAAGACCTATGAGAGATACTGCCAAATGATGTACAGGGATCTGGAAGCAGTCCGCCAATGGTGTACCCAGGCAGGAGGCAGTGTGAATTTCTCCCGGGATCAGAAACATATGGATGCTTTAGAACTGGCTCTAGTCCAAGGAAAGGGAAGAGCCATTTCCCTCACTAGGAAAATATCTCTGAACTCTATCTTCTCAACAAAGGCTAGCTCAGGCCCAGAGTCCATCAGAACTTCAATTTTATCAAAGTCTCCTCTGTAGATGCTATTTTATGTGCTATTAAACAGAACAATGCAGCTCGCCAGTAAAATCATTTGCAATAACAGCCCATTAAAAGCTTTCCTTAATATGGAACTTTCTAATTAATGTAAATGGGGTGCAAAGCTTGGAAAGCCAAGTTGATTCTAATGTTCAGAAAGTAGGTAAAATAGGAAAGGGTCTTATTTTTCATTAGCAATGTATTAGGGAATCTAATGAAATCTTTATGGCTTGGATATATTACCAAAAAAAGTCACAATTGCTTTGTTTCCTGCCTCATTTCTCTGCCACCTTTCTCTATAAATATTGCTATGTTACACATTCGATTTGAGAAAAGAGAATTTTCTTTTATCCAAAAAAAGGCATGGAGCTTGTGTCTGAATTGTATCAGGTTTGCTGTGTTGAAGGTGAAAGGGAACACCGAAAAGGTGAACATTATTTCCCAGATGTCTAAGTTGGAAACTGAGACCCAGAGAGGTGAAGAGTAATCAAGTCATTTACTTATGTCTCTCTCCTTCTCTCTCTTTTTGTCTACCTTCCCTTCTTACCCCATTTTCCCTCTTTCCTTTTCTTCCACCCCTCCTTCCTTTTCTTTCATTCACCCTGAAACGTTTACTGAACACTGTATCTGTCAGGTTAGGCTAGATTACACCTCAATAACAAATTCCCAGATCTCAAAAGTTAAACATCAAACATCAAAAGCTTATCTTTCACCCACACTATATGTTAAAACATCAAACGTTTACCTCTTGCTTGTATGACGTGTCCATTATGGGTCAACAGGGAGCAGAGTCACACAGGGACCCAAGCTGACAGAGCTTCCACCAAGCTGAACACTGCCAGTCACTGTGTCAGAGGGAAAACAGAAAGCAGCAAATTGGGCTTTGGCTGTTAAAGCAGCTACCTGGGCAGAACAGGTCACTTCTGCTCACATTTTGTTGTCCAATACAAGTCATCTGGCCATGCCTAACTTCAAAAGGCTCATGAAAGGATCATCCTGTAATAATCTAAAGGGCCCCCTGATAAGGTTTGAATCTGTTTCCCCACCCAAATCTCATGTTGAAATGTAATCCTCAATGCTGGAGGCGGTACTGGGTGGAAGGTGACTTGATCACGGGGGCAGTTTCTCATAGTTTAACACTATATTCCCTTGGTACTGTTGTCACAATAGTGAGTTCTCGTGAGATCTGGCTGTTTAAAAGTGTGTGGCACCTCCTTCCCTTACTCCCACTCCCACCATTTGAGATGTGCCTGCTCCCCGTTTGCCATCCACCATGATTGTAAGTTTCCTGAGGCCTCCTCAGAAACCGAGCAGATGACAATGTCAAGCTTCCTGTACAGCCTGCAGAACTGGGAATCAAGTAAACCTCTTTCTTTTTTTATTGACTTATTTTTTTTTAAATTATTTTTATACTTTAAGTTCTGGGGTACATGTGCAGAGCGTGCAGGTCTGTTACATAGGTATATATGTGCCGTGGTGGTTTGCTGCATCCATCCCCCATCATCTATATTACATATTTTTCCTAATAATATCCCTCCACCCCCCTGCTATTCCTCCTCTAACCCCCCAACAGGCCCTGGTGTGTGATGTTCCCCTCCCTGTGTTCTCATTGTTCAACACCCACTTATGAATGAGACCAGGCAGTGTTTGGTTTTCTGTTTTTGTGTCAGTTTGCTGAGAATGATGGTCCAAGTAAACCTCTTCTTTATCAATTACCCAGTTTTAGGTAATTTTTTTTTAGCAGTGCAAGAACAGACTAACACACCCCCCATGAGCCAACTGAGGTAATAATCTACTATATCAAAATGAATTAGAAACACACCCTACTGTTGGGGAGCTCAGAGTCCAGTGGGAGAACCAGAACACACTCAAGACAGCATGATGAGTGCAATGCAAAGCCACACTAAGAGCCCTAGGACCAGGCAGGCTCATTTTCTTTCTCCTTTACCAGCCTTTTCCTGGGGTCTCTCTGTTTCTTGCTGTGTGAACATCTTCCCCATTCCCATTGGGGCCCAGTGTCTGGGAGGGAAACGCATGCTCTGTTCCTGTTCCCAGATCCAGAGGCTTATGAGAAAGGGAACTATCTGTGACCAGTCAGGCCAGGAAGGCCTGAGGCTCAGGGAAGTGAGGAGTCCACGAAGGGACGGCCCAGGCTGTCCAGGCGTCTGAGGCAGCACAGTGAGTGTGGGCTAACCCTGACCTCTGCATAGCCTACCGATCAGTGCCTAATGGGTCTCAGTGCCCGAAAGCTGGCCATTTTAGGGAACAGTGCTCTAGCACATGGAGGAGGTGGCAGGGTGAACTAGATCAGGAATCCATTCTCCACAGGGGGCTAGAGACAGTGGGGTAAGGAAACTGAGGCAGGATGCAGCAGAGGGCAACACTGAAGTTCAAGGTTTTAAAAAATAAGCCTGCAGCAGCATTCTGGCCCCAAACCTATCTGCTGAAATAGGGCTTAGGTCCTTAGTAGACTACCAGCCTCACACGGTTACTCTATAGGCCTTAGGCAGGACTGACTATGTAACTTATGAGAGCCAAGAATTAAACCTTTGGGAGTGAAGCAGTCCTTGATTTTGGTGGGCTTGCTATGGCTGGCCAGACTTCATACCCTTCACATCCCTCTGCAACAGGCCTTTGAAAAGCCCACGAGAAATGCTCTGGCTGCCGTTGTAATCACCTTTCAATCAGCTTCACAGAATTGTGAAATTGATTATCCTGCTGATCTCACACGAGCTTTGGAGGAAAGGACGGGGGCACCTTAATTCTTTGTTGAGCTCTGCACACTGATTCAAGGAGACTTTAGCTTTCCCATTCATCCCCAAGAGGAAGGAAGTTCAAATTACCTTGAAATTACAATTTAGGGGCATCAAGCCTCAGCCAGTCTGTTTCATTTTCCCGATCACCCAGCCAGGGCCAAGGCTGAGAAAAGAGGTACCTGGCATATAACTCCTTTGTAGGAATATGAAGAAGGGGTGGAGCTAGAGACCAAGCTCCCGCTGCCCTGCACAGGCTCAGGTGCCACTGGGAAAGGTAAGAGTGAGAGGCTCTAGGAAGCATGCACTGGGTATCCCAAATTTGGGTCTGGTGCTTCTAAGTCTCCCCACGAGATGATGATTAGGGTGTCATAGTTATACTAAGTCACTCATGCTAGTTTTTCTTTGTTTTCATCTTCTGTTATGATTAAACAGTTAGGATTTCTCTCTTGCTGCAAGGAAATGAATAGAACTTTGACATGCATTTCACCAGCCTAGGGATTCAGGGAAATCTTCCTGCAATAAAGGGGCTTGACCCGAGGCTTGAGTAATGACCAGGTGTTGGCCAGTTGTAGAAAATTGGAAGTCCACCACAGAGGCCAAGGCACAGAGGCACTTTGCTGGAGCAAGACTGAGGGAGGGAATTGTAGGCATAAGATTGGGGAGGCTTGGCACACCAGAGATGAGGACCTAAAGGCAGAAGCAAAGGCTTACATGTTAAAAATGAAATGCAGCATTCCAAGTGCAAAAATGGAGCTGTGGGGGCACGGTCGAAGCACCAAGTGGGGAATGGTTGCCTTGGAGACTTGCTGGAGCAAGTTGACTCAGTGTCACACCTGTCAAATGACACTTGGAATTCACAAGGAATTTCTTTTTTCTTTTTTTTTTTTTTTTTTTAAATGAGGCTGATAAGTATTGAATGCTTACTCTATGTCAGAACTATTTTAACAGCTTTGCATGAATTACCTCACTTAATCATTTCAAAATCCTATGAAGTGGGGTTACCATTAGTATCTGCACACTACAGATGAGGAAACTGAGCCTCAGGAAGTTAAACAATTTACAGGTCATAGAACTGATAAATGGTGGAATCAATATTCAAATATAGACAGTCCGAACCTAGAGCCTGTATCTTAACCACGGCACAATGCTGCCTCCAGTGATCTTAGGAAAATAGAGCTTGCTCGTTCCTTTGTTCATTTCACAGATATTCACTGAGTTGCAGATATGCCTCAAGCTTTGTGCCAAGTTTTGGGATTATAGGGTTGTGCAAGACGGCACTTTAGATTTCCACATGGAGAAGTCTAGTGGGGAGACAGAAAACGAGTGAACAATTAACAAAAAAATATCAGGTTGTAAAGAAAGAGTAAAATAGGGCACCAGGAGAGAAAACACGGGAACTCGAAAGGATCTTTGGTGCCACACAGCCCAAATTCTGACTTTTTGAGATGAAAGAATTGAAGCCAAGAAGAGAGGTGTGATCTCTCAGAATCATATAGTCAATAGGTATCTGAGAAGAGAAAGAACCAAACACTCCTAATCTATTTAAGAGATATTTATCCGGTGCCTGGCACTGTCCTAGGCATCAGGAATGCAGTGCCGAGCAAGACCATCACAGTCCCTCTCCTCCGGGATCTTACATTCTTTCCCTTACCCTGTGGGGGGTGCTGTGCTACCTGGGTACCTGAAGCTTTTCAATACACTCTTCATCAAATGTCAGTTTGGCTACAGAATCTGAACTCTCAACCAGTGAGATGTACTACATCTGTTACGCGCACCATTCTGCCCCCACCTCTGCGGCTGAGATAATCAGTCCTGCTCTGGGTAGGACCCCTAATACTATTTCTGTACTGTTAGTTATAATGGTGCTATTTTTACTACCGCTACTCTGTTGGTGCTGCTGCGGTATTCAGAATACTGTCATACAGGTTCTTCCTATGTGTTATTTTTGTGAATCACAGCACCAGTGCTACTATTTCACTCTTCCTTCATTTTTCTTTTCTCTCCTCCAAAGCCGTGTCTTCCATAGGCATTATTTACAGAGGTGGGAACGAAGGCTCAGCACTAGGAAATGTCTCCTCAACAGCCACAAGGCTCACAAGTGGAAGCACAGGATTGGAGGTTGAGGTCATTTGTTAGGTTGAGGTTTTAGGTTGAGGTCAGTGGTACTTTCAAACTGAGGCAAAGATCTTGTGGCTGAAAGGCTATTGGTGTTTAGAGTCTGGTTATACCTCCTGCACCAGTGGGATCCACTAGTTAACAACAGCATCATAATCACCTGGGAATGTGTTTGAAACGCAGACTCTTAGGCCTCAACTCAAATCTTCTGAATCAGAGTCTGATGTGGTCACAGGTTAAAGCTGACGAAACACTGGTTTGTGCATCCACAAACCAGTTTGTGTTAGGGGAGTGCAATCAGGGACAATGACCAGTGTTTGCCCAGAGGGATCACCACTATTTGGGCATCTTTACATTCAAGAAATAAACCACTTGTTGGAGGAACATTAGACTCAAGGATTTCTGGAGTTAGCCTGTACCCTGAGCACAGGGGTCCACCTGGGCTCACAGGCACATCTTCCTGGCTTTTCTCCCTTCTGTGTGCAACTCCACCCAGTGCCTGACTTCTGTTGCTCCTGAATGTTTCTGCAAAGATTGTTCAGGCACAGGTGAAATGCAGGGCTTATGCCAAGAAGGAAACACAGTGGTGAAAATGGCGTTTATCCAAATTATCAAAGGAAGGAGGTAATTGCAATATGGACTAAGAGACAAGCAGCTGACAGTGTTACTCCCTCTCTTTCTGTGTATCTTCTCTTTACAGGGTCCAAACCATCACCCGTGTGTGCTTTCTTTAAAAGGGGAAATCCGATAACGTCACCCTCCGGTTTAATTCCACAGCTGGCATCCCACAGTTTTGTGAAGCTTGACTTCCTTATCGTGCCTTTTAAGACCCTTCGCAGTCTGACCCCAACTGCTCTTGCTCATCTCCCCCACCACAGACTTGATCACACAGAATTTCTCACCATTTTTTCATACTCCCTGGGCTTTTGTGGCTGGGGATCTTTCCTCAAGCTGCTCCTTCTGTCTGGAATTCTTTGTCTCAATCTGCTCGGGAGCTTCTTACTCCCATTTCATGTCACGAGCTCTGCTCATGTCCACCCAACACCCAAGTCTGGGCTTTTCACCATTGTATCTCCTAAATCTTCCCTTTCAGAAGGGGCCATGGAGAGGGTGAGGTTCTTGGGGTTAGTTAGGGTCTGGGCGTGAACTTCTCCCTGGAGAGGCTGCTAGGCTGTGGTCAGGAGCACTGTCGCGTTTCTTTTCCGGAGAGGCAACTGGACTGTCTGGTGCACGGGAATGGAACAGAAGATATGTCTCCGCAATGGAGCCATTGATCACTGTCACAGAGTGCAACCAGCTGTGGCCTGGAGAAGGAACATGCTCTGGAGAAGTTCTCTCGGGGAGAATATCCCTTAATATGTGACTCGTGAGAGTGTGCTGAGGGTCAGCCAGTGTGAGAGGATTGTTTCCTGATGACATTTCTGAGACAGTTTTGCACTGAACCAACTGTAAAATGTCTCTCCTTTCTGTTGTGGGAACATAGGATTGCTACTTCTCCCCTGCAGGGCGGAGCGTTTCCATCTTTCATCCAGCAAGCTCGTATCTTTTCAGCCCCGTTCATCACAGTTTTCTCATGTAATTGGGGATGCAATTTTCCCCATCCACTGTGATCATTTTGCTGTTGGCAAAATTCAGCCTTTGGATTCTGGAACTGTTTTAATTTGTAGAGCTTCCACATTTTTTCCCAAAGAATTTTTCTATCTTTATACCCTCCCATGCTGCTTTATTTGCTAGGGTGGTTGTTTGTTTAATTCTGATTGCTTATATTCGGATAGCGATGTTGAACACTAATGTTCCGAGCGGGCACCCCCTGCTTTGTTTTTGGTTTTAATGGGACTGTCCTGACTTTCACCACTAAAAATGAAATGGACTGTAAATCATTCTATAAGCCTTTACCCTGCTTTTCTTCATAGCATCTATCGTTCACTTCCTTTTATGTTTAAATTAATAAAAACCTGCTTATGTATCCATCTGTCTATCTATCTATATCTCATTTATTTATCTGTTTACTTGGTTACCATCTCCTAGTTCCTTTGTTCTGTTATAACAGCCTGAGTAATTAATAAAGAACAGAAATGTATTTCTTAGACTTCTAGGAGGCTGGGAAGCCCAAGATCCAGGGAGGCAGATTTGGTGTCTGGTGAGGGCCCAGTCCCTGCTTCCAAGAGGACACTTTGAATGCTGTGTCCTCCAACAGTGTAAAAGTGTTCCTGTTTCTCCACTCTTCTCCAGCATCTGTTGTCTCCTGATTTTTTAATGATCACCATTCTAACTGGCATGAGGTGGTATCTCAATGTGGTTTTGATTTGCATTTCTCTAATGGCCAGTGATGATGATCTTTTTTTCACATTTGTTGGCTGCATACATGTCTTCTTTTGAAAAGTGTCTGTTCATATCCTTTGCCCAGTTTTTGATTTTTTTTTTAATCTTTTAAATTTGTTTAAGTTCTCCATAGATCCTGGACAGTAGCCCTTTGTCTGATGGGTAGATTGCAAAAATTTTTTCACATTCTGTTGGTTGCCAATTCACTCTATTGATAGTTTCTTTTGCTGTGCAGAAGCTCCTAAGTTTAATTAGATCCCACTTATCTATTTTGGCTTTTGTTGCCATTGCTTTTGGTGTTCTAGTCATGAAGTCCTTGCCCATGCCTGTGTCCTGGATGGTATTGCCTAGGTTTTCTTCTAGAGTTTTTATGGTGTTTGGCCTCATGTTTAAATCTTTAATTCATCTAGAGTTAACTTTTCTATCAGGTATAAGGAAGGGATTGAATTTCAGCTTTCTGCATATGGCTATCCAGGTTTCCCAACAACATTTATTAAATAAAGAATCCTTTTCACATTGCTTGTTTTTGTCAGGTTTGTCAAAGGTCAGATGGTTGTAGTTGTGCGGTGCTCCTTTTGATGCCTCTGTTGTGTTCTGTTGGTCTATTTCTCTGTTTTGGTACCAGTGCCATGCTGTTTTGATTATAGTAGCCTTGTAATATATTTTGAAGTCAGGTAGCGTGATACCTCCAGCTTTGGTTTTTTGTTTTTTGTTTTGTTTTGGGCTTAGGATTGTCTTGGCAGGCCCTCTTTTGGTTCCATATGAAGTTTAAAGTGATTTTTTCCAATTCTGTGAAGAAAGTCATTGGTAGCTTGATGGGAATAGCATTGAATCTATGAATTACTTTGGGCAGTATGACTATTTTCACGATACTGATTCTTTCTAACCATGAGCATGGAATATTTTTCCATCTGTTTGTGTTCTCTCTTACTTCCTTGAGCAGTGGTTTGTAGTTCTTGGCAGAGACCAGAGGACAACAAAAAGTTTAAGCTAGTTCCCTCTAGCCTCTTATGAGGACCAAACCATCCTGACTTAATCATTTCTCCAGAGGCCTCAACTCTTAAAGCCACCACAGTAGGAATTAAGTTTGAACATGAATTTAGGAGGGGTTAAATTTATACCATGGCACTCTTTGTCTTTCCTAGGAGAATGTAACCTCTGAGAGGGCAGAGACTGTGTCTCACTCTTCCTTGTGTCCCTGGCACATGATGGGCACTCCTGAGGATTGTTGGATATAACACAGATGTGATTTTCCCCTTCCATCAAGAAAGACTTTTCCTCTCCCCCTACCCCACTGATTATGAATGTACTACTTTTTCTTGAGAAATTGATATCAAATTTTGTCAAATACATTTTGGAGTCCTTCGGATTAACTTTGAGCTATGGCTAAAGGTAATTTAGTCGAATCTTAATTACAATAATCCTGGAATTTCTGGAATAGAGTCTTCCTTGCAGTAGTATATTATTCTTTTAAAATTGATATGCTGGTCTATAATTTTGTTTTTGGTTATTGGTTTTGTTTTGCTGTGATTTTGCTCTCTGTGTCAGATTCTAGTTGTTACTAACTTCTTGTAAGAAGCTTCTAGCCATGAGATTAACCCCAAAAGATATATAAAACCCCAACAGCAATGCATGAAACTCTCATTCCAGCAACACTCTGTATTATCATTTTAAATTATCTTTACTGTTTAGAAAAGCAAACCTAGATATCTAATATAAACTTGCAAGTGTTTGATTTCTAGTGAGGTTGAATCTCTTTTCCCCACATTGGTAATGTGTATCCTGGTGAATTTCCTGCTCATGTCATTTATCATTGTTTTTCTATTTGCATGTTCTTCTCTTTATTGATTTGTAAGAGCTTTTTCATATTTGAAAATATTAACTTTCTCTGCCATATATGTTTATGTATTTTTCATTTTGTTGTTTCCCTTTAATATTATTTGATTGTAAGTTTTAACATTATTACAGTATGATTTTTAAACTCTATCATTGTGTTTACTAAGGTACATTTTCTTCATTTAAAAAGTCCAGACCAGAGGTCAAACAACTAGCCACAGCTACTTACTTCTAATAAATTCGTGGCTTTATTTATTTTACATTTGACACTTGATTTAATGAGATTCCCTCTTGTCCACAGACCACACCTGACCTTTTCCTTGAACCTCAGAGGGCAGCAGACCCTGCCCCTGAAAAGTTCTTGAGAAGAATGAGCTGATGTTGAGAGTGAGACAGGTGGACTATGGCAGTGATGCTCTCTACTCACTGCAGCATTTCCCCTCGGCTGGCAGAAGCTGAAACACTCTGAAGTCACTGCTTTTCTATTTAGATGTTAGGGGTTAGAGGTGCTGACTTGCACCTGTTCTGTTTCCTAGGCTGCCACTTGCCCTCTCTGTTCCCACCTCCCTGGAGCTCCCACCTCCCAAACAGGGCCATAGGCCCTACCCCACCACCCTCTGGCCTCAGCTCAGAGTGTCCCCCTGGGTCCTGCTTGACTCATTCTGTGAGGTGCCTCGCTGGCATCTTTGGACCGTGGTTCCCAGTGCATGTCTTACTGGGGACTGTTCCATCCTGGGATTCATGAACTGTGGGGTGGTACAATGCAAGGAAAGCTGGACTTGGAATCAAACAGTGTGCATGTGAAATCTGACCTTTCATTCTCTGCTTTTGTTGTATCCACAGCTTTCCTCCTCTCCCTGCACATGGTGTCACACCGTTCTGCATGCTACACAGAATTGTGGTCAGGGTCAAGTCAGGCCTGTACTTTACAAATGACACGCCTCTATATGTATGGCCATAATTTCTATTATTGCTACTGCGAATTGATATGGGTATCAACAGGCTTATTTATAGTTTGAGGTTGCTGCCGCTGGCCACTGCTAGCATCAAGGCTGTTGGACGCATCCATGCAGCAGACAGGTCATTTGGGGATGTGACAATGAAAAAGGAGTGGATTCCGTTCCCTCTGAGAGTCCGTGTCAACGATAGCACCCTGTCGGTTTACAAATAAAAAACCTAAATATTTAGAAAGCCTAAGCTTCTGCATGAAAATAAGGATCAAAAATGAATATGTGTGAACTGATAGTTCTGCAACTCTGTCCTTACAAGCCTGTCACTCTGAACAGAAGCTGCAGCCCAGCCTGGCAGCACACCACTAGCTCCATGACCTTGATTAAGTCACTCACCCTCTCTGAGCCTGTCTCCTCAGCAATGAAGTTGGAAGGGTGATACTTAACTCATGGTGTTACTCTGCAAAGTAAATAATATGTATACTGTAGAGCCTAGTGAAATGCCTAGCCACACAGTAGGTACACAGCGAAATGTGCGTGTCCTCCATAGGCCCCGATTTGACTGAGATCCTTGTCATTTCATTCTGCCTAACATGTGGCAGAAGTCTCTGTGTTTTGTTATGTTTTACTTAGACATTGTCTCAGTCCATTCAAGATGCTGTAACAAAATACCACACACAGGATAATTTATAAAGAACAGAAATTTATTTCTTGCAGTTCTGTAGGCTGGGAAGTCCAAGATTAAATTGCCAGCAAGTTGGGTGTCTGGGCTGGGCTCTCTTTCTCATAGATGCGAGGTCCTCATAGAGGACCTTCATGCTGTGTCCTCACATGATGGAAAGGGAAAGGTGGCTCTCTGGGGTCTCTTCTATAAGGGTGCTAATCCTGTTCGTGACAACTCTGCCCTCCCAAAGGTCCCACCTTGTAATATTATTTTTTTCAGAGATATGTTTCAATTTATGAATTTCAGGGGACATTCAAACTTTAGCAAACATCTTCTAAATTAAAAACCCTTATCAGAATTGAGAGAACCCTGGCTTGGTGCGGTGTCTCAAGCCTGTGATTCCAACACGTTGGGAGGCTGAGGCAGGTGAATCACTTGAGGCCAGGAGTTCAAGACCAGCCTGGCCAATGTGATGAAACCTTATCTCTATGAAAAATGTAAAAATTTAGCCAGGCATGGTGGCGCCTGTCTGTAGACCCAGCTACTTGGGAGGCTGAGGCAGGAGAATCAGTTGAACCCAGGAGGCAGAGGTTGCAGTGAGCCAAGCTTTTGCCACTGCACTTCAGCCTTGGCAACACAGCAAGCCTCCATTTCAAAAAAAAAAAAAAAATTGAGAAAGGCCTGTCTTCTTTTTAACAGTCACTCACTCTGTAGTCCCAAACGCCTATTTTCTGACAAATTCTCTTGCTCGTCTGTCTTTAATTTTCTCCCTTCGCTTGGAAACATAGCCAACAGCTGATGGGTCTTCTCATCTTTGAAGGTCGGACTCTTCGTTCTTTGATTACATCTTGGATTCTTAGGGAAGTAAGGGATGTTTGGAGTTTCTTGATACAGGGTGACTCAACTGTCTCCCCAGTACCCAAAATAGCCTGAAGACTAGCTGCATAAACATCCTAGGAGTAGGGAAGGCTTGCTAAAAATGCTGATGTCCTGGCTACATTCTGGACCAACCTACATGGAGACTCAGCCCCAACCACCTGCCATATGATCCCTTTCAGGTGACCCCAGTCTTACCCCCAGGTTCACATAGACAGGGGTAGAAAGGCTGCAATTTAGCAGCTTACCTGGACACAACTGATAATGCCCCCTTGATGAAAGCACTGATTCTGAAATTACTAGCCAATATAGTTGAGGCTCTTAACATTCCTTCCCTTGAAGCAGGGACTGGGCTCAAATATATGATATAGTGGTAGAATTTCAGGCACTGGGCTTGGCAATTTGGGGCTGGAGGACAGCCCTAGGCACTGAAACTGAAGCTTATATGTTAATGCTACAGACATCTATTGAGGATCTACTCTTTTTTTTTTTTTTTTTGGTGCTAAAGATACTTCAGTGACCACAGCCAACTTGGCTGTGTTGCTTTTTTGTGTGTTGCTTAGGGTCTTGTCTGAGTGGCCAATATTAATCAGATAAAGAGATAAATGTGAAATTGCATGAGTAATATGGGTTGTAAACATTTGCTTCCAAAGTAGCCGCCAGAGAGGGCTGGAAGTCGAATATCAGTTGCTTTTTCTTAGTGTATTCTCTGTAAGTGGTGCTTTGGTGGCAGATGTTAAGATGATAGTGGGAAGATGGTAGAAGCAGCAATGTGAGACATCAGACCAAATAATCAGTGCTTTGACTCTGAGTCACGAAGGAAACGCTGGCACATGAGGGTTCCTTTTCGACGTCCTTATTCTCTCACCGATCAGTGGTACCGATGCTGGCCCCGTGGTCGGGTTTCACCTCTGGCTGAAACCACTGTCCTGTGGGGCTGCTGTTCTGTACCACTCCAGAAGGCACCATCCCTATTGTTACAGTGTCAACAGTGCTCCTGGGAGTTGTACACAATGGTGATTCTGGTCCTTTAAAACCACTGTGGCACACTGGACTCGAGCAGGGAAGGTCTGCCCAAGTAAGTAACAATAGAGCCCAGAACTGAAGGAAGAGGTGTTAACCAAATCCAGAGAGGGCAATAGAGCGTGCTGTCATGAGGGAGCAGCATGGCCAGAACCTCTGGTGGGAGATGCAGGGCCAGGACCAGGGGTAGGGAGAAGGCAAGCATGGCCTGAGTGCAGAATCAGTGAGGTGATGTGGGATTCACAGCAGCCAAGGCAAGACCGTGTGTGATCTTCAGGCCACATTATAGAAGGTTGTTTTTATCCTAAGAGCAATGGAAAACAACGGAAGAACTTGAATATTTTAATAGTAAGGATTGATTGCATTTATCGAGTGCTTGTTATGCCCAGGCACTGTTCTAGGGGCTTTGCAAGTATTATCTCAGTTATTACTCATTCTGACCTATAAGAAGGGGACATCCTTGTCACCTTTAACAGAAGAGGAAATCTAGGTACCCAGATGCTAAGCACCTTGCCCAGAGTCTCAAAGCTCGTAAGTCCTCACATTGTTAATCGCTGAAGACAGTTGCCTCCTGCTTTTGACAAGAAGTGAGTAAGGGCTCCTGCCGTTCTTGAGTGTAGCAAGGAAGGTCATAGCCCGTCCCCTGATGAAAAGGCCCACCCCTTTTCCAGGGACATGTCCAGGCAGGGCAGCGTGGTGTGCTTGAGTGTATCTGTAGCTCAGGGGGGTGGCTTGACACCAGGCACAAGTACTGACTCCTGTTCCTGGCGGTTATCTGGAGCTGGTGCCTGAGGATTCCAACAAGGCAGAGAAGCCCTTATCAGCCCACACAGCTGCTTCCTGGGCTGTTTCCCCCAGGGAGTTACACGACAGTGAAATGAAGGCATTGACATTCAGTTCCACTTCTTGGACAAGCTGTGCTGCCTTGGGGAGCACCAGATACCCTTATGAATTAATGCGGTTTGGAGTCTGCGCGTCGGATGAATCCATGGCTTACAGCAGGTGGGTTGCAGGACTTGGGATGGGTAAGCCTGGACTTGGACACAGAGAGAGGAGGGGACATGGAGGCAGCTGCTGAGCTAGGGGAGCCAGCATCTCTTGGCTGTTTGCTGAGAAAAGAGCAAAGAAGAGATTGAAGATCCAAATGAGGTGTTTATTTAGGTGAGATGCTCTCATCAGGGAAATATACTTTTTAAGAAACACGACATCCCTCAGAATAGCTCAAATTGCCTTACAGAAAATCTTGAGCAGGGATGAAAAATGATTTGCCATCATGGACGTACAATTGGAAACCTAATACCAGGCTTCCCTTTCTTTCTCTTGTCCGTTGTCTCTGCTTCTTGCTTCCTTGCATCTGTGTGCCCTGTCCTCCTTTCTGCATGCTGCCTTTTCTCCTTTCTTGGGTGTGATTTTTTCCCTGTCATCTGCTTCAAAGAGTGTGTTCTTCAGCCTGCAATGGGACTAACTCTGGCCCCACTATCTCTGAGCCATTAAGCTTCAGCACTTTTTATTTTTATTTTGTGGCTTAATACATTCAATCCTCTTAGCAATTGAATATGTTTCTGCAGCACCACTGACTCTGTAATAGCAATGGTGGTTCAGGAGCTGGGAGAAGTAGCCTCCAAAGCATAGGTTCAGGATGGAGACGGCATTCAAATTCTCCAGATGCACCCAGATTTGGAGACAGGTAGTGCGTTCCTTCTCTTACAGTCTCATTTGTTGTTGGAGTGCTCTCATGGTTCATGAATTATTTATTCTTTGGAGGCAAAATCTGGGCCCCTGGAATGTTTGTCATTGAATGAAAGAGCCAGTCCAGACATGATGGCACACATGTCTGTAGTCCCAACTAGTTTTGAAACTGAGGTGGGAGGATCACTTGAGCCCAGGATTTCAAATCCGGTCTCGGCAACTCACCGAGACTATAGAAAGGAAGGGAGGGAGTGAGGAAGGAAGGAAGGAAGGAAGGGAGGGATGGAGGGAGGGAAGAGGTAAGGGGGGAAGAGGTAGAGGGGGGAGGTAGAGGGGGAAGGGCAGGGTTAGGGAGAGGAGAGGAGAGGAAAAAAAGAACCAGACTCAGAGAGGACTCCCCCCAACCACACACACACACTGGCTAGGCAGCCCAAGGCAGTATGATTGAGCCACTGTATAACCCCTCTGAGGCTAACAGTGAACCCAGTGAGGCAGTGATAAGGCAAGAAGCCAATATGAGCAGATATCCATGGGAGTGTTTTTATATTTATATTCCGAGCACTTCAAAGAATATTTAAATTGCTACTACTTTAGCAAATGTCTTTCATGCAAATTTTGATATTTTTCAATGAAGGAGGCTTCATCCAAATCAATGCAATGATTCTTTCCACCTCCTACGTGAAACACCCAGCACCTTTTAGTTACACACCTTCAACGTGCTAAGAAGAGAGTCTCTGTGTTGCTTTCCTCACATTTGGGGAGGGGGTGTGAACTCTGAATCTTAATGAGAGGCTGGAGTTCTAGGTATAAACCTTGTAAAGAGTTTGTGAAACTTTCAGTATTGCCCTAGCAGGTTACCTTGTCTCTGAAACCCTGCCAGCCTCCCAGCCCTAATTCCTCTACTTGAAGGGCAATGGGTTTCAACATCCCAGGGTCCCTGGGAGACTAAAGCTGGAGGCTACACCTGCTAAAGCTCTGGGAAAAAGCTCTTCCATCCTCCCTTTCTATAGTCTCGCCATTTTGCCCAGACTGGATTTGAACTCCTGGGCTCAAGCAATCCTCCCACCTAAGTCTCCAGAGTAGCTGAGACTACAGACATATGTGCCACCATGTCTGGCTTCGCTCTTTCATTTAATGGCAAATATTCCAGGGGCCCAGATTTTGCCTCCAAAGAATAAATAATTCATGAACCATGAGAGCATTGCAACAATAACAATAAAGCACCACCTTCGGAGAGCACTGCTCACCATAACCTTTGATGTCTTCACATCAAGGTCCACGCTCCTGAGATTTAGCTTGGGATGGCCCTGCTGGATCAGCAATGGTCATCTTCTCAGATGCCTCCTCAACACCCTGAATTTGTGTTCCTTTTTCCTGCCCAGGGCATAATCCATGGCCCTTATTCTTCCCCACACTCATCTGGAAGCAGCCCTTGAAGGAAGCCTCTGGGAGGTTGTTGAGTCAGGCAGCTGAACCAGAAGGAGAGGTCTAGAAACTGGGCTATGCAGCATCCCCTGGGCCTGGGGAGCATGGAGGTGGGACTCATACATCAATTTGTCCTGTCAGGTCCCCACCACCCAGAGCTGGGTGGAAGGACCCCAGGAGATCAGGGGTCCCTGCATCCTGCATCTATGGCCTGAGTTGGAGCTGTTACCTTTCAGGACAAAGAGTTCAGTCCCGCAACCAGTTCTCACCATGAGGTCTGTCTCAGTGACTGACTCTCATAATCTGTAGCAGCCCCCATGCCAGCCAGGCTAGATGCCTAGATCTTTCAAGGACTCACAGAGATCTTGTGACCCCCCTACACACTCCTTTCACCCCATATCCCACGCTCCTCTCCTGGAAAGCTCTTCTCTTGGGTATCCCCTTAGCTAATTCCCTTACCTCTATGATGTTCTTGCTGAAATCTCACTTTCTTAATGAGCCTGGTCAGTCTCACCCCTGAATTACTTGCCCCTGCATGCCTGTCCTCCCCAGCCTGCTGTGCTGTCTCCTTTCTTTTCTTTAGTTTTCTAGAGAACTTATTATCTGCTAACATACCAAATAAATGACATATTTATTATGTTCATTATATTTTTCTCCCTTTCTCTCACCTTCCCAGTAGCTGGAAGGTAAACTCCTGGAAGGCAGCAATTTTATTGGTTTGTTCATGGGCATACTCTAGTGCCTGGAATAACAGCTATGTTATATTACTGCCCAATAGCTAGTTGTTGACTCCAGTTGAATGAATCTGTGGTTTCCCCAAAAATGCCTTCAAACACCCTCTCTGATGTTGTAAATTCAGCTCTGGCTGACCTACTTGATAGTCTAGCAAGTGCTAGGAATTTTCAAGCCCTCTTACACACATGGACACATTTCAACTTCATGAAAAGCCTCTCTTCTTGATGATGGAATTGAGCCTTGTTGAAGGTCACCCAAGTGCTAAGCATCACAGCCTAAAACCAGCCCTTCACACCCAAGACCAAGTTCACATTGTTAACCAAATTCACACTGTCTTTTGTAATCCCAAAGTATTTCCTTTTATTCTCCATGAGTCTTTGCTGATGCAATTCGAAACAATTGCTTTCTATTCTGAGCCTCCTCCCAAATAAAGGGTGGGGGAAGGATTATATCTATAAAGAAACACAATCCAAAAAGTACATTTTAAGGGGAAAAAACAGCAACATCCCAAAGCCACTTTCTTTCCCAGTTTTTAGTTTGACTTTTCCCTCCAATGGGTGCTTAATGAGGCATGACTGCAGAGGCTGGACAATCAGGCTGCTCACTTCGTGGGTTTTACTCTGCAATCCCCAGCTTCAGACACCAGGTTTATAGCCTTCGCAATCAGCTCCACTCACATGTGCCGTGTAGCCACCAGAATCACAAGAGGGGCAGAGAGAGGAGGCAGCCTTCAATGACCCCAGCACTCATGTTCTTACAGCATTGCCCACTGGCAAAATCACAAGTTAGAGGGACTGAGTTCCTTACCTCCAGAGGGTTCCAGATGATTCCCTGATGGACCCTGGCATTGCTGGGCATGTCTCACTCAGATGGGACAGAAAAAGAACTGGACAGAGGGGGCAGAGTGGTCGATGACAAGGTAGAGCTTCTTGGGAGCTGCAGGTGCAGAAATGGACCCTACTGGCCAGTGGGAAGCCAGGAGATGGGAAGGGAAACAAGGGCCGTAATCTCTCAAAAGCTGAGGGAGAATACCACTTAGGGCACAGTTGGCAACCTTCTGAGTCTGGGGTAGACTGGGGCGGGGGGTTGGGAGGAGCTGGAAAATGTAGCATATGTCTCTGCACAGATAACAAGCCTGGGCACCACCCCTCTGCCAATGAACACTCCGGGGAGGGAAAAGAGTTCGGGTCTGGGTGTCAGGGGACCTGGGCTGCCCTCAAGGGTGGCCTCTGGACCTTCAGCATCAATTAGGTGTCCACTGGGAGAGAGAAGTCATTGAAGTGGTGGTCCACGAGGCCCTGCTGCCCTGAGCTGAGCTGTGGCCAGGCTGAAGGACAGAGCCCCTGGTCACCCTGTGAGGGCTTTGGGAAGTCCTCTGGAGCAGGGGGGAGGACATGGGCAGAGAGTACATCATCCTGGCAGCTGGCTGCAGGTGAGGAGGGGACTTCACTGCTGGCACTCAGTGTAGAAGGGAATGTGTTAGAAACAGTAGTGCAACTCCAGTATTTGCATTGGTACCACACTCAACCCCACTGGATGCTTTCCTACAAGAACTGCCTCATGTAGTCCACACACTCATCCTGATTTTACAGATAAGGACCTGAGGCTCAGGGCTGTTACTGCTTGCTCTAGACAAAACCTGTCCAACCCTCAGCATGCAGCCTACATGTGATCCAAAATGGCTTTGAATACAGCCCAACACAAATTCGTAAACTTTCTTAAAGCATTATGAGATTTTTTTCACAATTTTAATTGTTTTATCTTATCAGCTACCATTAGTGTGAGTGTATTTTATGTGTGTGGCCCAAGACAATTCTTATTCTTCCAATGTGGCCCAGGGAAGCCAAAAGACTGGACACCCCTCCCCTAGACCATGCATGCTTAATGGGGGTGCCATCGCCCCCAAGAGATGAAAATTGGTTCTTGGTGGTAGTGGTGGTGGTAGGGTGGGAAAAAAGAATCCCTTTCTCGTACATATGCATAATATGCATAAAGCCCACATATAGCCATACAGATATGCATAATGTCCATATACAGCTATGCACCACATCTGTAGAGTTAAAATTCATGGGGGTACAGCAAAGAAAAAAAGTCTAAATAGGCTTCTTAGGAGGTGATACCAAAGAAAAGAATGATTATGAAACCCTGGTCTACCTACTAGCTACAAGTGGGTATTAAAAACTCAAAATATGGCTAGCCCGAATCAAAATGTTCAGAGTTTAAAATACACAGCAGGTTTCAAACACTTAGGGGGAAAAGAGAATGTCAAATATCCTCATTGATTTTGTGTTGAATACATGCTGGAATAATAACATTGTGGATGTCTTGGGTTAAAGAAAGTATGTTACTGAAATTAATGCCCACCTGCTTCTTTTTGCCTTTTCCCCCCCATGTGGCTCCTAGAAAATATAAAATGACAAATGTGCCTGACATCCTATTTCTAGTGGGCAGTGCCGCTGTAAATGACCATCTGCGAAGAGGAAGCATCAGGATTTGTACCCAAGTTTCCCAACTCTCTTGTTATCCCATCACTTCCTCCTTCAGGTAGAGCTATTTACTGTGTGGCCTTAGGCATGCCTCTTAACTTCTCTGAGCCTCAGTTTCCTCCTGCCTCAATCTCCTTTTAGCACTCTGTAAATGGAGTAGTTCCCTCCAGCTGTGAGGTTCCACTCTGGACCCAGCTATGCGCCTGGGGTCACTGCAGAATAGGAGAGTGTAGAGTCCTCAGATGACCTATTTCATCAGAAATGACAGTTCCACAAATAGCAGTGTCACCTCCTGTGTGCCTGCTGCTGGGGAAATACCACGAGGGCAAAGTTAGAAAAAGGAAGCTTCTAACCTGAGACCAGAAGCTGGGAGAAAAGGTTAGTGTAAATGATCATTTTAACCAAGAAGGGAGGAAAAAAAAAAGAAATTTCATCGCTTCTGGTAAGGAGGTGATATAACCAAAAAAATAGGCGTTTACAAAACCTTCTCCTAATAAGCAGGGGCGAATAAAACTTCTCACAAATGCCACTCTACTGGATTGAATTGATGCTGTAGTCTCCAGCATGCCCTCCCTTTCATTCCTTTCCTAATGCCTAATTTAGAGAAAATCAATTCTATTTTAATTTCATGAGAAAAATGCTGAATGAAAGAAAAGTGCAATAGAGTGAAACTTCAGCCTTCAGCCCTGCACTGGCCCAGAATGTATGATTATGTGATCGATGGATTTCTCCTTAGAAAGGCCTCTCAACCTGATCCCTGACTTGGCCTCTGACAAGGATGCGGGAAGTTCCCAGGTCGTCAGAAAACCCCTCTGGGGTGCTTGGGAAATGCATTCTAGCATCAAGTCCCCTGATCTCCCCCAACTCTCCAAACTTACTTCCACCCCATTTCACCTTAATTTTGGCCTTTGTGCACCCAACTGTGCACTCAAAAGCTCTCCCTGCCTGTCTAAACTCCTAAGATGTCTTTTCACTCTAGCTGATCCTTTAACTAACAGGTTTCCGGCAAAAATTTTTGGGCCCCTGAAAGCAAGACTGGCCGCTCTTCATGATGACCAAGGAGCTCCGAGGCTAAGCAGGTGGATTCTAGATTCACACTGCCGGGGTTTCCAAAGCTGGCTCTGCCTCTTCTTATCTGTGAGAACACTGGGAAGTTGTCCTCCTTAAGTCTCAGAATAGTAATGGTAGTAGACTCACGAACTTGTGGGATGATTAAACGAGTGATGTGTGGAAAGTGCTTGGCAGCGCACCTGGCAACTAGTGAGCGGCGATAAATGTCTACTTGTGTTGTTATTGTAATAAATTGCTGCAAGAATGTCAGGGGTCAAGGGGTGCACCTTCGGCTTCTGACTTGTGGATCCATGATTCCAGATTAGCCAATTGATGAGACCTAGTGCACCTTTTTTTCTGTTCTTTTTTCCAATATTTATTTATTTATTTATTTTTGAGATGGAGTCTTGCTCTGTCATCCAGGCTGGAGTGCGGTGGCATGATCTCAGCTCACTGCAATCTCTGCCTCCTGCATTCAAGTGATTCTCCTGCCTGAGCCTCTCAAGTAGCTGGGATTACAGGCGCCCACCATCATACCCAGCTAATTTTTCTATTTTTAGTAGAGATGGGGTTTCACCATGTTGGCCAGGCTGGTCTCGAACCTCTGACCTCAGGTGATCCATCCCCCTCGGTCTCCCAAAGTGCGGTGATTACAGGTGTGAGCTACCACACCTGGCTCAATACTTAATTTTAAAATAATTTTAGACTTACAGAAAAGTTAGAAAATTAGTAACAAGTTCCTATACACCTATCACCTGGCTTCTCCTGATGTTAACATCTTATATAACCACAGTGTAGTGATTGAAACCAGGAAATGAACATTGATAAATACCTTAAGCTACAATATAATGAATACTATAATCTGTAGGCCTTATTTGAATTTCATTCATCTTCCCACTATCCTTTTCCAGTCCAGAATCCTATCCATGTTTCACTTACTTGTCATTATTCCTTAGTCTCCTCCAGTCTGGGATACCTCCTCAGCCGTTCAGGCTTTTATTTATTTATTTATTTGAAAACATTTTATGACCTTGACACTTCTGAAGAATACTGGTCAGTTATTTCATAGGCTGTCCTTGAAGTTAGTTTTTTTTTTTTTTTCCCTGACATTTTCTCATAATTAGATTGAGATTGTACATCTTTGGCAAAAAAATACTACACATAACACTTTCTCCGATCATCTTATCAAGAAGCATATGATGTACATGTTATTTATTTAGTTAGTTTTTGAGATGGAGTCTCGCTCTGTCGCCAGGCTGCAGTACGGTGGGTGGCACGATGATCTCAGCTCACTGCAACCTCTGCCTCCTGGATTCAAGCGATTCTCCTGCCTCAGACTCCTGAGTAGCTGGGACTACAGGCACATGTTATCACACCCAGCAAATTTTTTTATTTTTAGTAGAGACAGGGTTTCACCATGTTTGCCAGGATAGTCTCCATCTCGGGACCTTGTACTTTGCCTGCCTTGGCCTCCCAAAGTGCTGGGACTACAGGTGTGAGCCACTAGGCCAGGCCCTAATTTTGTTTCTTAGAGACAGGGCCTCACTCTGTCACTCAGGCTGAAATGCAGTGGGACAGTCTTGCCTAACTGCAACCTCGACCTCCCCGGCTCAAGCAATCCTCCTGGCCTCAGCCTCCCAAGTAGCTGGGACTACAGGCATGCACCACCATGCCTGGCTATTTCAAAAAAATTGTTTGTGTGGAAATGGAAATGGATCTGGCTATATTGCCCAGCCTAAATGTCCATAGTTCTCATTACTGGTATTGCTGATGTTCATCATTTGGCTAAGAATGTAGCATGTATTTGTTAAGCATTTGCTGTTTCCTTGGGGGATACAAAAGAGAATAAAATATTGCCCATAGTCTTTAAGAAACTCTCAAGTCTAATGAACAAATGATGTTCTAGTTACTACTGCTGGTAACAAACTGCTCCAGAATTTAGTGGAATAAAACAACAACTTTATTAAACTTACGTAGTATGTGGGTCAGGAATCCAAGAGGTCAGGGATGATTTGTTTCAGCTCCACAGTGTCTAGGGTCCCAGCTGAGAAGACTCAAGGGCGACCAGACGCCGAGAACTGGACTCACGTGGCAGCGTCTTCACTTAGCTGTCTGGTGCCCAGACGACTGAACTCAGCTGCGGTTGTCAGTCTGGAGCATCTGCAGAGGGACTCTCCATGCAGCCTGCGTTTGCTCACACATGGCGGCCCCAGGGGAGTCAGACTTCTTACACAGCAGCTTAGAAGCTGTAGACTGAAGTGTCTCTGTAGACAAGTCAGAAACTTCATTGTCTTCATGACCTAGTCTTAGAAGTCACAAAATATCACTTCCCCCACATTCTATTGGTCAAAGCAGTCCCAAGTCCCCTGAGACTCAAGGGGATACAAACTCCACCTTTTAATGAAAGCAGTGTCAAAGGGTATTTTTTGAAAAGCACCAAAAGGACTTTCTACTTACACAGATTTAGAAATTCAGGCCCAGAGGACAAGACCTTCACCATCTTGGGCCTCTTTAATTATTAAATGCATAATTACTGAGCAACAACTCTGTGCCAGACAGGCGCGGACCCAGCTTCTGGGGCTTGCTTGGCAAGCCCCCCTGAGGCAGGTGGGCTCCGACAGACCCTCTACAAAGCCTTGTGTTCTGACAATTGCAGCCTCCCTTAATCAGCCGCCTCCCTAGAAACTGTTCACACAGGATGTGAACGGAGGAGCCAGGGGCAAGGTGGCAGGGTGGGGTGGAGAATACAGGATTTCAGAATGACCTCATTTCGAATCCCAACGATACCGTGTTCAGGATTTGTTACATTTTCATTCTTAATCCTCATTTATTTTGTAAACCTTATTGACTCCTTCTCTGTGCCAAGCTGAGTGCTTGGCAATTATTACAATAAATAAATAGAATCCAGGCTTTGCCTTTAATAAAGGGTTTTTTCCAGGCTGTGTCTGCCAGAAAGGCTGTTAGTATGGCTGCAGGGTTCCAAGGAGCAGGGTCATGGGATTACTTAACTTCTCGCACCTCCATGCCTAAAGCCAACTGGAGAGGAATTGGTCATGCAACTTAGCAACTTAACCAGGTTAAACTTAGCAGAACAGAAATCAGCTCAGTGTGAAGTTGGAAGGCAAGTAGCTTACGTTCAGAAACCCAAGAAGTGCTACAAGACAGACTGAAAGCCATTGGGAGTATTGCTAGACAGACTCATTAAGCAAGAAGGTTTCTGTGAAAATAACAAAATCATAGCACCCAGGACACCCCAGCATGAGATTAAAAGCTAAAGGAAGTTTAGGCTTCATATTATTGGGCTGCATTATGATAGTTTAGGAAGAAAGGGCTTAGAGCCATCCAAGTTGAGGTGGCCCTGCTATGGGACTCTGACTGCATTCTTTGAAATTCAGGGCAGTTGGCAAGTGTAATACTCAGAGTATCCCTTCCATGTGGGGAGGGGAGGGAAGAGAATGAGACTGGGAAACAGCCCACTGCTAAGGATTGGGGTGGGGGCCAGAGGTGCTGCTGGAGGGAGCACCTGTTGACAGGAACACACTCACCTAAAGTCTGTCTGGGAGGGAGCTAATGAGCAGGGTGGTGACTCAGGAGAGAACCATACGCAGGGTCGGCACATAATGCTAGTTCTTGTTGTTATCACCCACTAACTAACCCTGCCTTTTGGTTATGGACGGTGAATACTAAAGACCCTGGGCCAGCTGTGCTTCCAGCTTGTTTTCTCCCAGTGTTTGATCCCACAGCCAACAGGAAAACAGCTGAAGTCAGAGAGCAGGACATTGATTGGGAATCACCCAAAGCCATGTTGGGCAAACAAGTTGACTTCCCCACTCCTGCAGTGCCTCTTTGATCCGTGGTAACTGAGAAAGTCCACACTAGGCTAGAGGGAGCCCCTGGGCTGCAGCAGGATGGACACAGCCAGCAACCACGGGCATGGGTCCCTGTGCTGGCAGTGCTGGGGAGGGAGTGTAGCCCAGGCAGGCCCTGGCACAGCCAACCAAGCCTGCAGGCTGAGCCTCTGACCCGGCAGCTTTGGGAAGCAGGGAGGCCTGGCAGACACTGTTCAGAGGCGTTGCTACTCTGTTCTGTTGTTTTCAGAGCCCTTTGGCTGGTGAGGGTACAAAACAGAGCCACAGTCCAGTCACTTAACTCTTGGTAAGTGATGGATCTGAGTTTCAGTCTTCCCTCCCGCTGGCTGAGACCCACACTCTTCGCCTTCATGAAGGTTAAAACAGCACTAGAAGGTTGAGGCCAGTAAGGACACTTGCAGGTCTTCCCCAGTGATTTTTAGCCATAGGGGTCTCATCTCCCTTCAGGTCTGGGGCCGTGTGTTGGCTCCGTCTCATTCTTACATTTCTAGGGACCTCATTCTTCTCCAGCCAGGACTCAGAAGCTCTCAAAGTCACTCTAGTCACCTCTCCATCCCCTCTGCTTCTGGCTGAAACCAGGCCTTCTTTGTATTTGCCATCTGCATGAGAGCCAGACCATCCAAAGGGATCCTTGGGTTGTTCCTCTGGTCATGTCAGCCCTCCATCCCCTTGCCTGAGAAAGTGCTTCGCCAGATTCAACGTGCATGCTAATTACCTGGAGAGCTTATGAAGCAACAGCGTGCTGGGCCTCAGCCCTGGACATTCTGATCAGGAGGTCTGGGGCAGACTTATGAATCTGCATCTCTATCAAGCTCCCAGATGGTGCTGATGCTATTTGTCTGCAAACTACACTTCTAGTAGCACTGCGGTGTGATCCTGTGTCACTCTTGATAGCCTCTCCTCCCCTTTAATGGCTCTGTATTACCCTCAAAATAAAATATATACACTTGAGTAGTTCATTAAAGGCTTCCATAATCTGAGCTCAGCAGGAATGCCACCTACTGTTGCATAGTTTGTGCACTGCACAAAGATACACTACCAAGGGAATGAGATCCGTTAAGCCCTGCGCTGTGTCTGCCAGAAAGAATATGACTGGGCGCTGAGGAAGGTGTATCTTTTTCTTCTCACAAAGGCAGCATCATCTCACTGAAGTACAGGGGGCTGAAACTGAGTTTAGACAGGAACCTTTTTCTACTTTGTGCAAAAGCACCCCATAGGCAAGCAGTGGTCCTGCCCAAGAGCCTTCTCTTCTTTCATTCTCCACCATCTCCTCTCATTCCTCCCACCCTTCTCCCATGCCTTCATCTGGCTAACAGCTTCACACTCTATGGGGAAGGCACCTGACCCCAGAGACTCAATCTCTGTTTTATGCTTGTAAGAGCATATGTTTTCTCTGTTATATGCTCGTGAGAGCCATCTTCCCTTCCTTCAGAACAGAAATTTAATACGCCTTTTCCACTCATTCCTGTGGGTCTCAACAAACTATCAAACTATTATGATAGTTTAAGAAGAAAGAGCTTAGAGACATCTGAGTTGATGCTGGCCCTGCTGTGGGACTCTGACTGCATTCTTTGAAATTTAGGGCAGTTGGGAAGAGTAATACTCAGAGTATCCCTTCCATGTGGGGAGGGGAGGGAAGAGAATGAGACTGGGAAACAGCCCATTGCTAAGGATTGGGGGGGCCAGAGGCACTGCTGGAGGGATCACCTGTTGACAGGAACACACTCACCTAAAGTCTGTCTGGGAGGGAGCTAATGAGCAGGGTGGTGACTCAAGAGAGGATTATACACATGGTCAGCACATAATGCTAGTTCTTGTTATTATCACCCACTAACTAACCCTGCCTTTTGGTTATGGATGGTGAATACTAAAGACCCTGGGCCAGCTGTGCTTCCAGCTTGTTTTCTCCCAGCGTTTGATCCCACAGGAGGTTCCTGATGATTCTCTAGAGCTTAGTAGATGGCCAGGCACCTAGTCAAGAGCTCAATGGATATTTGTTGTGGATTCCATTCTGTAGCCACAAAGAGGTTCACAGGAGCCAAATCTCAGCATGCCATTTGTTGTCTTTTAAACAATTCATTTTGAAATAGTTTTAAGTTTACAGAGAAATCATTTAAAAAAATAGTATAGAGAGTTTTATACCCTTCCTACAACTTTCCCCAATGTTAACATCTTGCATAGCCATGGTATATTTATCAAAATTAAAGATTTATGTCAGTGCATTACTATTGGCTAAACTCCAGGCTTTTTTTTTTTTTTTTCCCCAGATTTCTCCAGTTTTTCTGCAGAGGTCCTCTTTTTTCTTCTAGGTTCTCACATAGCATTTAGTTGTCATGTCTCCTTGTTCCTCAACCTGTGACCATTTCTTGGCCTTTCTTTGTTTTTCTGTGACCTTCACACTTTTTTCTTTGTTTTGTTTGTTTGTTTGCTTTGCTTTGAGACATGGTCTCACTCTGTTTCCCAGGCTGGAATGCTGTGCTGTGATCGTGGCTCACTACGGCCTCAACCTCCAGGCCTCAAGTGATCCTCCTGCCTCAGCCTCCCAAGTAACTAGGACTACAGACGTGTGCCACTATGCCTGGCTAGTTTTTTTAAAAGGTGTCACTTCGTTGCCCAAACTGTTCTCAAACTCCTGGGCTCAAGTAATCCTCCTGCCCTAGCCTCCCAAAGTGCTGAGATTACAGACAGGCATGAGCCACTGTACCTGGTGGCACTTTGTAAGAATACTGTTCCAATACTCAATCTGAGTTTATCTGATGTTTTCTTGTTAGTAGACTGAGGTTATGAGGAGGAAAGCCCCAGAAAACACATGTCCCGCTCACCACATCATATCAGGGGCACATGATCTCGACGTGACTTATCACTGGTGATGCTGACCTTGATCACTTGGAACACTGATGTCTTCCAGGTTTCTCCACTTAAAAGCCACTATTTTTTCCCCCTTTCCATGCTCCATTCATTCAAAGTGAGTCATGAATCATTGAGTCCAGCCCACCCTCAAGACAAGAGGCATTAGATTCTATCTCCCAAAGGGAAGAGTATCAGAGAATTTCTGGTCTGATGAAAAAACCATAAAAGTAACGAGTAACTTTGGTGGGAGGTACTTTGAGGCTACGCAGATATTGTTTCACTGTAGTTTCACCCACCCATGTCAGCTGTCATCAAGGTATCCTGCCTGCAGCACTGTCACGGCAGTGCTCCCGCAGGTCGTTTGAGGACTCCTTCCCTTGGCACAGCCTCATCTCCCAACTCTTCTACCGAACCCCCTTTGTGCTCTGAGTCCCAGCTCCATCATTCTCAGCTTTGGGACCCAATTGGATCTCCTGATCAGCTTTCAAATGTGTCGTTGTCCAGGTCCTTCTATCTGGAGGGTTTGATTTTAATTGGTCTGGGGTGGGACCCAGGATCTGTCTTTTTTACTTTATTTTTAAGTTCCAGGGTATATGTGCAGGATGGGCAGGTTTGTTACACAGGTAAATGTGTGCTGTGGTGGTTTGCTGCACCCGTCAACGCATCACCTAGGTATGAAGCCCAGCATGCATTAGCTATTTATCCTGATGCTCTCCCTCCCCCTCCCTCAGCCCCTGACAGGCCCCACTGTATGTTGTTCCTCTCCCTGTGTCCATGTGTTCTTATTGTTCAGCTCCCACTTATAAGTGAGAACAATGAAGTATTTGGTTTTCTGTTCCTGTGTTAGTTTGCTGAGGAAGATGGCTTCCAGCTCCATCTCTGTCCCTGCATATGTCATGATCTCATTCCTTTTTATGGCTGCATAGTATTCCCTGTTGTGTATGTACCACATTTTCTTTATCCAGTCTATCATTGATGGGCATTTGTGTTGATATCGTGCCTTTGTTATTGTGAATAGTGCTGGAACTGGCACTATTTTTAAAAGGTCTCCTAAGCATTCTATGCTCAGCCAGGGCTGAGGACCACAGGCCTAGACCAGTGTTCTCACAGCTTCTCTAAGAGGCTGTCTTCTCTCTCTGGCAAAATCACTTACATCTGGAGGACTTTTGCCCCCGTAATATCCATCAAGGCTTGTGTTTGTCCCCAAAGTCTAGAACTATGTCTTCCTCATCTATGGCTTTCCTCCCCAGCCTGAGTCTAGCACAAAGTGGGTTCTCAGTGAGCATTTGTGGATGAAGAGAAGCAGCAACCCCCCAGAGAAGTAAAAGCATAGCTGCATTGCACAGAAACAGCAGGTCCTCACGTTCTCACCGGGTCCGCAGCCTCAGATGCACCAGGAGCAGCAGTACGAGTGTCAGTCATAATCGCTTTTCTGTTGTTATTATGGTCCTCGGCTCACTAAGGAAAAAACAAGGGCACCCTGTTCAAGAAGTCACCAGCATGTGTGTCACAGTCATCTGTGCATTCTTACTGGGTTCACTTTGTACTTTGAAATTGCTGGGAAACCAAAGAGCTAATACTTTGCTTTCTGATAAGAGATTACCTTGAGCTGATTTCCTTTTGTACCAGTTGCCTCTGAGGCCACCAAGATGGTGGAGACTGTGCCTGTGGACACGTTGAGAGTGGAGTGGAAAAGAGGAGAAAATATTTTAACCAGTTGTTTTTAGCTTAAAGAAAAAAATAGATTTAACCCTTTATTTGATGCACCAGCCAGATTGGCCTTCTTTTTCCTGTGGCACTGTTAGAAGTTAGTATGTTGAGACTTCCAGGGTATTAGCTGGAAGCCATTGAAGAAAGTCAGGAGGAGATGAGATGGATAACTTAGGGTACTGACCCTCCCAGGATTTTAGGATGAAGACACAAATGTAGTGGCAAAATGGGAGGGTGCGGAGCTCTAGAGGATGCTTCCGGAGCAATAAGCTGTGGGTGGGCAGGTCTTGACTCAGTTGACACTGTTGTCACTGATAGCTAATGCTGCTATCAATATTCTCAATCTTTTTAAATTCTACTTGATTATGGGTTTAATACTACCTCGTCTCTGATCATGATGCTTACATGAACCTGTTTTTAACTTGACGTGTATATAAGTATGTCATAAGAACACTTGGTTAGCTTGATAAAATTATAAGGGGTTTCCTCAATTTGGCGTCTTCTCATTGGGAGTGATCTTTGTGAATAAATTATTCTGCCAGGCCATCTATGCTGTCTCTGAACATGGAACCAATGTAGTCACACCCTGCCTCTAGCCCAGTGCCAGGAGCACAGCACAGCTCAACCCAAGCATGTTCAGGAAACAAACAAATCCTTCCTGATGGAATTCTCCGAGGGAAATCATTTCCTTCTGCTCTCCCTCCCTCTCTTGCTCCTTCCTGAAGCCCAGGTGGAAAAGTGACCTGTTCTTCCCAAGATGTCCCCTGGTCCATTGCAGCCGGAGCCTTGCTACAGAAGCTAAAGCCACTCATGAACACTCTGGAGCTTTCCTCCCAAACAAATGGCTTTTCTTTTTTGTAAAGAAATGGGGGTCATTCTGCAACATAAATTAAAATGGAAACTAAAATTAGAATTAAAATTTTACCTTTGAAGAACTCGAGGCTCAGAGAGGTTAAGCAATCACTCAAGCCACACAGCTAATTTAATTATTCATTTATACTTGGAAAAGGATAAATGCTGAACAAACACCAGGTAAGATCTTTGCCTCCTTGGAGCTTAAAGTCTAGTATATAGGTCAGCAAACTTTTTCTATAAAGGGCCAGAGAACAAATATTTTAGGCCGTGTGGGCCATAGGGTATCTCTTGCAACTACTTAGCTCTGCTTTTGTGGTGTGAAAGTATCCATAGCCCACATTTAAATAAATGGTTAGCTGTTTTCCAATAAAACTTTACTTAAAAAACAGAAGACTGATTGAATTTCACTTGCAGGTCGTATTTTTTCAAATCATGGGCTGGTAGAAAAGGGACTTATTGATGAAATAACTACATGGGTACATGGAAAATTCATGGCTCAAAGGAGAGACAGGTGATTCTGGAAACATAAAATAAGAGAAACTGGGAGTCAGAAAAGATGCCTATAAAAAGAGTCACTGTAAGTGAGGTTAGCTAAGGACGAGGAATCATGAATCAGGCAAACGGGAGGCATGGGAAGGAAGACGAGGTCCAAGCCGACAGAACAGCTGGCGCGAAGCCCTGTGGCAGAAAGGACCATCATTGTTTTCAGGTACTGAAATAAGGCTTGGGGTGGTAGGGGAGAGGACAACAGAGGCCAGCTCATGCACCGAGCTGATTAAGACCACATTACACAGACACAGTCTTCATCCTGAGAGCTATGGGAAACCATTGCTCTTATGACATGATTGGATTTTCATTATAAAGCACTTGCTTTGGCTTCTGGCTGGGGATCCTACTGTCAGCAACTAAAAGAGAGGGGGGACATCCTTGAGTACTTGCTGCGGCCAAAGCCTATGCCAGGAGCCCAGGGTTGATGTGCACCTGTGCACCCATCCCCTTACTAACCCTTTATGTTTGCTCTTCCAACAAATCTCCCCTTTGCCCCACTTACAAATGAAGGTTCATACGGTATTACACATTTACAGCCACAGCTCCATCCCCTCCCATTTTTCTCATCTTTCTTCTTTCCCTCCCCAGCCTGATCCCCCACTAACTTCGTAAAACTTGCAAGTTAAATTTTTCAAAGACTGTTCCTGACAAAGCAGTGGGAATTAGATTTGGCGAAGCCCTTCATAAAAAATTGAAGACATGCTATATTAACATACATTGATTTATTCATAGTGTTTCATTACAAGTAAGTGAGGATCCTGTAATACCAGGAAAGGTTAGGAGAGCAGAGGAGCGCGGTATATTATATTGACAGCTTGGTGGAAATTGAGTTGCTTTTGGATTGAATTTGGAACGCAGGAAAGGAATTGGCTAGTAAATAAGGCATGAGTTCCACCTCCCAGTGTCTGTATATCAATGTAGTTGCCACCAGTGCAGGCAGGGGTACAGGGACAGAATTTTCAAAGAATGCAAGGGCATATCCTCTCCACTGGTGCACTGGGGTTGGTGGCCACAGGCTGAAGTCTCTGAACCAGAATCCACCTGCACACTGAAAACTCCATTTGCCCCTAGTTGCTCACCACTCTGCAGTGGCTCTGGCCTTTGCTCTGTCCAAACCTTTTCCCACCCCAGGTCTTTGCCCAGGTGGTTCCCCCTGCCTGGAACCTACAACACTCTTTCCTCTTTGACTCAGGATCATCCTTCAGGCATTAGTTCCACTCTCTCCTGAGATACCTCCCTGAGCACTTTTCCTTACTTTGGTCCTTCTCAGAAGCAGACCTTGAGATAAGGATTTGAATATGAGCAGATTGCTGAGAAGTTTAAGACACACCGGTAAAGAGGTGTAGCGTGGGGAAGAGAAAGGAAAGTAGCCAATAATCACTGTGTTGTCAAAGCAGCTGCCTCTAGAAGTGGAGCTGAGCCCCTCAGGGAAATTGGGATGCTGCAGGGATACCAAGGAGGGGACGTTTGCAGGGGTGTCAAGGCAGGAGAGCCTGGGGAATTTGTGCATTAACTCCCATCGTGGCTGGGGTGTTAATTACGCCCCCCCCCCCATTTCCAGCAAGCACCGATGGAGAAAGCCCTCAAACAGAGGCAGATAGACGCCTGTAGCACTTGCCTCTGAGAGGGACTGAGGTGGGCAAGGGTGACCATAGGGAAGGCTGTAGACAGGCCCACCAGAGCAGCCTGAAGCTGGCAGCCACCTGCATGGTGCACATGCACGCTCAGGCGCTGCTTGAAAAAAGCCCAAAGCCCTCAGCTCCCTGCATTTCTCCTGCGCGCACCCTGCTTTGGGCAGTCTGACCTCTCCTCAAGAATGTGGCACCACTACTGTTTAACATAGGAGAGATAAATCACTTTTCTCTCCAAAACATTTGGTGTCATTGCCAGTAGTAGCAAATTGCTTATTTTTGAAGAGAAGTTGATGTGCTTCCTTTTCTGCTTGGGTTTGGCCATTCTTGACAGAAGGTAAGTGATGTCAGCTGTCTATATAACTGGCTTCCCTCTCTCAAGAATGGAAATCACTTGAGGACAAGGCCTGACTTGAATTCAGTTGCCCCCTCCCCAGCAGCACACAGTGCAGGGCTCAGAATACAGGAGTACACAGGAAACATGTGAAGGAGCAAATAAGTGGATGAGTGAATGCGTTCTTCAACTGACGCATGGCGTGTCCAGGCCAGGCAGGGTGGTATAGAATATAGAGTGCCGGCTTCAGAGTCAGATCTGCTTAGCACAGTGTCAGCAATAGATTGTTGAATGTACCTGAGAATGCCTTATTTGCTACTGTCCATGACAACATGGATGAATCCCACGGATGTAACGATAACGTTGAGAGAAAGAAGCCAGAAACCAAAACGCAAATTTCATAGGATTTCATTTACACACAGTGCAAAAACTGGAAAAACTAGTCTATGCTGTTAAAAGTGAGACCAAGGTAGGCTGGGTGTGGTGGTTCATGCCTGTAATCCTAGCACTTTGGGAGGCCAAGGCAGGTGAATCACTTAAGGTCAGGAGTTTGAGACCAGCCTTGTCAATATGGTAAAACCTCTTATCTGCTAAAAAAAAAAAAAAAAAAAAAAAGGCAGAGGTGATCCCTGTTGGGGTTAGGCAAGTAGGATTGGATTGCAAGGGAATGTAAGAAAAAGTATTGGGCCTGGTAATGGTTTGGTTTTTGATTATATGACTATATCCATTTTCAAACATTCATCAAGAGGGATACTTTTCTGTATGTATATTATACCATAATTAAACTTTTTATTTTTATTTTTTATTTGCGACAGGGTTTCACTCTGTCACCCAGGCTAGAGTGCAGTGGTGCACTCATGGCTCACTATAGCCTTGAACTCCTGGGCCCCAGCCATCTTCCCACCTCAGCCCCTGAGGAGCAGGGACTGCAGATGTGCACCACCCCAGCCAGCTATTACTTCAATACTTTGTAGATACAGGGGCCTACTGTGTTGCCCAGGCTGGTCTCGAACTTCTGGTTCTAGCAATTCTTCCAGCTTGGCCTTCTCGAGTGCTGGGATTTCAGATGTGAGCCATCATACCTAGCCTAATTAAACATTTTTAATGGAACAAACCAGGTAAGACAAACAGAGAAAAAATCCTGTGTTTGCAACTTTACAACTGTGTAATTTCAAGATGTGACGCTCAAAGTGTGATCCACGGGACTAGTGCTGGGCTACCAACTGTTAGTTATTTTCACCCTTGGGCAAGTGCAGAAATTGAGAGTGAGCACTTCAAAACTCTTCTAGTACCTTGCTGTGACACCCAGTGTGTGAGCAGGGAACAGTAGACACGAAGCATTCCGCAGGTGTAGACCAGTTTGGTTATTGCTGAACTCACATGATATGTCACATGGGGCGTGTCTTCATATGCCATAGATAAACTGTCTCCCTATACAATTTGAAAAATGCTGACTGCCTGCAAGTGGCTTCCAATGGCACCTCGGTTTCTCCATTATTAAAATGAGAGTAGCTATCCTGATGCCCCCAAGGATTTGAGGAAGGCAAAAAAAAAAAAAGATAATGCCCAAGAAAGCACCAGTCAGCAATTGCTATCTGTGTGGAATATGGGGCCCGTGATCTGCATTTTTATCAAGACTCACAAATATTCTCACTGGGACACTGTACTTGAGCTCTGCTCTGTGACTGCAATATCCAGCATGGTGGTCACTGGCCACACAGGGCCACTGCACTTGTGAAAAGCAGGGGTTAGTCCAAATGAAGTTGTGCTGAAGGAGTAAAAGACACAACATATTTGTAAGACTTCATACGAATAGTATAGAATATAAACAATTCCATTCAATTTTTATGTTGACTACAGATTGAAATGATAGTAGCTTGGATACATTGGGTTCAACAAGATGTGTTATTAAAATTTGTTGGGTTTTTTTTTTACGTCTTTTCATGAAACTATCAAAAAATTCAGAGTGACATCTGTGGTTCACTATTTCTTTTTTAAAAAAATGTTTGTGGGTACATGGTAGGTGGATATGTTTATGGGTTACATGAGGTATTTTGATATAAGCATGCAATGCATAATAATCACATCAGGATAAATGGGGTGTCCATCCCCTCAAGCGTATATCATCTGTGTTAGAAACAATCCAATTATATCCTTTTAGTTACTTAAAAATGTATGGTTAAATGATTTTTGACTGTACACCCTGTTGTGCTAGCAAATACGAAGTCTTGTGCATTCTTTCAATTTTTTTCTGCCCATTAGCCATCCCCCTACCCTCTGCTACCCTTCCCAGCCTCTGTTAACCATCCTTCTACTCTCTCTCTCTGTAAGTTCAGTTATTTTTTAAGTTTTAACTCCTACAAATCAGTGAGAACATGCGTTGCTCCAGTGGGTGAGCAATGGGGTATTTGGAGGCTGGGATCATCTGTAAAGTGGACAGCAACAGGCAGCTTAGCAGAATCTGCCGGCCAACCCCACATGCCCTTCCCTCCCCCCGCTTCCCTAAGGTTCCTCCAGATGAGCTCGGTCCAGCTTCCTGAGCGAGGCATTTATTTGTTTGTTTGCTGGCTTGTCCTGCAGATCAACTACAAGGCTGTTGGCTCCCTGGACCCAAGTGCTGACCTGTCCAGCCAGAGGGGGAAAGTGTTCAAGCTCCGGAATGAAACCCACCACCTGTTTGTGGGTCTGTACCCAGGGACCACCTATTCCTTTACCATCAAGGCCAGCACAGCAAAGGGCTTTGGGCCCCCCGTCACCACTCGGATCGCCACCAAAATTTCAGGTATCTCTCCTAGAAACGAAAAAGGAAGAAAGGTGGTTTTACCCCCACTTGCCAATTTCCCTTGAAGTGGAAATTTTTCTTGCCTTGTCACCCTGTGATAGCGGTGGAATTAGGATGATCCAGTCCCTAGTGAGTTATCATTGTTGTCTTCTATGGAGGAAACCTAAGTGATGAACTTCCGAAAGTGTAAAAACTAGATTAATTAGGTGCCACTCACTTAATAATTTGCCCACAGGATTTCATGAAATTTTGTGTGTGTGTGTGTGTGTGTGTGTGTGTAGATAACGTATATTGCATACAAGTTAGTTTTTAAATTCATTTTCAGGAACGTTCTTTGTGCCGGTGTAAGACATTAGCACAGGTTTTCCTGAAATGCCTGATAAATGAATGAATGAATAAATGAATTACTATTATAGGGCCACAGCAGTCCAAAATCATAGACTGCCGTCACCAGTAGAACCCCCTCTGCCACTAGACAGCCTCAATGCAGAATTATTTCAGAACCTTTTCTACAGCTTTCATTATCCTAAATATCTATGCAATTCTGGTCTGCATATATACATATTTTGCACATGGTTTTGCAGAAAAACATGATTTTATTTTGTAGCTTAATGTTTTCTCTTATCTTTATCCCATAAGTGTTTCCTATGTTGCTACATTGCTTTTGTTATAATGTTCTGTCGAGTGGATGGATGTAATTTAATTATACATTCCCCTGTGGTTGGATATTTGGTGCTTCCGTGTTTTTACAAAATAACGCTTTAATAAACATGTTACAAAATAAAGTTTAAATCATGGGTTTAGATTATAACTTTAGGATTAAATTCAGAAGCTGGAAGAAGTGAACTAAAAAGGGTGTGTGTTTTAATAGCTGTTACTACAAATGGCTAAATTACCTTCCCAAAGGATTAGATATAGTTGCATTCCTGTCAACTGAGTGTGAGGGAAAGGGGTCTCATGAAGAAAAAAAAAAAAAGTTGAGGGGAGGTTGTACATAATTGATTTAATTTGCATTTTAAATGTGTTTAGCAAGGCTGAGTCTGCTTTCACTTCTTCGTTAGCACTTATATTCCCTGGACGTATCTCTTTATTAGATGTGGAATTTTTTGGTTCATGCAGATTACCTGACACATCATTGCCACCCTTCCCCGTGCTACTGCACCTTGAAGAAACCTACTGTGGATAGGCCGGGCACGAGGGCCTCCTTTACTGAAGGCCTGGAAGGCTTCTCATCCAGCCGCTTTTTTAAGCATCCTCCCTCTAGTCAGGCTGGTCTTTAAGGATGGCAGCAAGGGGAGGTGGTGAGCCGGGTGGGAACCTGTGCTGAACTCACCTGCACTCTCTGTTTCCCGCCCAGCTCCGTCGATGCCTGAGTACGACACAGACACCCCATTGAATGAAACAGACACGACCATCACAGTGATGCTGAAACCCGCCCAGTCCCGGGGAGCCCCTGTCAGGTGAGGATGGTTCTTCACTTGGAGTCTGCAGTTTTCCTTCTCTGTGTCACATGGGCCTCCAGTTGAATCATATGACTGGCAATGCCCATGGGCAAGACTGGCCAGGAGCAAAGCTTCCTGGGAGGAAGGTCAGTAGCCCTAAGCCCACTTCAAAGGGAACCCCTGAGTTCAAAACAAACCTGGGCAACATAGGAAGACCCTGTCTCTACAAAGAAAAATGTTTTTAAAAATTAGGTGGAATTGCACCCTCCCATAGTCCCAGCTACTCGAGAGGATGATATGGGAAGATCACTTGAGCCTGGAAGACTAAGACTGCAGTGAGCTGTGATCACACCACTGCGCTCCAGCCTGGGCAACAGAGTGAGATCCTGTCTCAAAAACAAAAGCAACAAAATGCAAGGTACATCCTAATAGGGACCTGAGATGGTCCAGAAGAAAACTTCCTGGAATGCGTTTATGATAAATTTAGTTTGTGGGGTTGGGGGCCTGGAGCACAGTCTCCTGGCAAGATCACTTTTCCTTGTGTCGCTGCCAGTAACATCCAGATAGACAGACTTGCTGAATTCTGCAAACAACCTGCTCAGAGATCACAAATGTGCCAAGACCTGAGGGCTGGTCCAGTTTAAGGCTGTAAGGTGTTAGAATCCCACAAGGGCACTTGCCGTCTGGTAAAACTGCTGATTTTAATAAGAGATGGTCAGAGTTCAGGAATACAGTGATGCATCTCCATAGCTAAACTGCCAATGTCAGGTCATGACATTAGGAGCACGGACATTTCTTTTAAACAAGCTACACTTTGCACAAGGGCAGAGATACTGGCTGCTGGTTTTGCCCAGAACTCCAGGAAGGAGGACTACAGTTCCTTAAAATGAAGCAGAGCATCGAGTGGAAAAACTTTCAAATTGCTCTGTACAGTTCATCCAGCATAAACTGAATACCTTATGTACCAGGAATGAGGCCAGACCCAGGACCTAAAAACCATTCATTCATTCAACAAACATTTTTATTAAGAATCCACCCTGTCTCGGGCAATGCTTTAGTGCTTGGAACATGGCAGTGAGCTAGCCGTGGAGAAGTCATGTCCTAAAGAAAGTCAAACTCTAGTTGAGGAGACAGAAACATAATTACAGCATACAGTGTGTCCTTGTGGAGATACACATAGGTCACTCTAAGAGCTCAGAGGAGAGAATTCCCAGTGGAGGAGACACTGAACTGTATAATGATGCATAATGTTTCACCAACATTGTAAGAGTGCCCAGTGTGAGCAAAGGCATAGAGGAGAGAGACAGCGTGTTGTAACCAGGAGCAACCAGGGCGGTTGTTTGCTTTAACATAAATATCAAGGTGGGAGTGCTGTGATGAGAATGCAGGTGTGTTTGAGAGGTTCCGGCCTGTTTGAAGGGCATGAGTAGCCACTAGAGACTTGTGTGCAGCCTTACCCCTTGTGTCACTGGAGGCCAGGACACCAGCCCAGCAGGAGGCTGTTGAGATGGTCTAGAAAGCCACTGTCCATCCTATATCCAACGTTACCTAGAAATGATAGGCGTTGGAGTAGACAGAACCAACCACCACCAATTTAGAAGGTCCTGTGTGGTCTGAAGACTTTGGACGATGTTCCCCCTAAGTCAGGTGAGTCCTCTGTCATTGCAACATGTGTGGGTAATGTTTGCGGGGCATCTGACCAGAGAGCTTTTGTCTTACATTCTATGCATGGATTGTTCTAAGATAATCCTACCTGTGATAAGTCAAAGCAGATTGTTGGGTCTTAAGTCAAATTGAGTTACGAATCCCCTGCTTTTTCTTCCAGTTACTCTGATGTACCATTGCCATTGAATTTTCTCTGTATACTGTGAGATACTGTCCTCTTTTCAGATGCAGATGAAGAAACTGAGGCACAGAAATGCCCCAGGGCATACAGACAGTAAGTGGGAAAGCTGAGTTTGAAGGCATGTCCCCCATGTGTCAAATTATGTTCCATTTTAGCCACCAAAGCTTTATTCCCTTTCACAATTCTCTCTTCTTTTATACCACAGTGTTGGTCACTGTTTCAAAATCCTAGGAAGCTCCTCATATAGCAAAAGTACAGCCCAGAGAAGGGAAGAAGCTTGTTCATGGTTGCACAGCAAGTTAACAGCTAACCCAGAACACAGCCCCAATCTGACCCACAGTCCATGATCTTGATATAGCAGACCCAGGTAACTAAGCCTACAGAACTATCAGCTAAGGGACCCAATCCAGCTGTCATCCATAGCCTTTCAATGTGTTTGGATTTAGTCCAGTTTCCCAATGTTCTGGCTGTGGGTGGGGCCATGGAAAGAATTAGAGTTTGGTGGCAACAAACCTGGCGTCCGATCCTGTTTTAACACAGCTTCATGACCTTGGCCAAGATGCTTAATCTCTCTGAGACTCATTTCTCCTTATCTGTAAAGTATGGCCAGTAACTATTTCATAGAGGCTGAACAAAACGGAAGTACCAAGAGTAAGGCAGGTCTGACATCCAGGCCTATCTGACCCCAGAGTTCAAGCTCCTTCACACTCAGCAGAGGGGGCCTCTGAGCAGCCCAAAGCAAAATGCCCATGAAAACTTTTCCCGTTCCCGCACACAGAAGCCCTTACACTTTCCCTCGGAATCTCTATACTCTTGGTTTGCATGTCTGTTTAACAAGCTCATACATTCTAAGACTCAGCAAATTATGGGGAGGGATAAGGGGATGAAAGTTTCCCAGTAGCAATGAGAAATGACAGTTGTCAGGGTGCAAAGGAATAGCGCAACTCTACAAAACAGACACAGGGACTCAAAAATCAAGTAGGTCAACCAGGCGCGGTGGCTCACGCCTATAATCCCAGCACTTTGGGAGGCTGAGGCGGGTGGATCACTTGAGGTCAGGAGTTGGAGATCAGCCTGCCAACATGGTGAAACCCCATCTCTACTAAAAATACAAAAAAAATTAGCCTGACGTGGTGGTACATGCCTGTAATCCCAGATACTCGGGGGCTGAGGCTGGAGAATCTCTTGAACCTGAGAGGCAGAGGTTGCAGTGAGCCGAGAATGTGCCATTGAACTTCAGCCTGGGTGGCAGAGCAAAACTCCATCTTAAAAAAAAAAAACATCAAGTAGGTCTACATGCTGTTATCCCTCACAGCCATGCATATTTATTACTTGGTCCTGGTTTGCCCTGAAAATATGGGTCTGCAACTTACAGGAGCCTGCTAGCTTTCATTTAAGGAACAGACACTTGCTACCTGTTTGTCTCTATATCTAACGCCACCTGTATTCTCACGACATTGTGATAATAGTCTCCTCATTTTGCAGATACAGAAACTGAGACAAACAGAAGCTAAGTGAGTTGACTCAGGCTATAAAGCAAGCAAGTGGTACAGGCAAAATTTAAACTTAGTTCAAATGACCCAAAGCCAACACTCATTTTACTTTACCATGCCACCTCCTAGGAGGAAGGTGTGCATGATATATCTTGGTGACATTTTCATCCAAAAAAATTAAAAGAAATGTCACTGCTCAAAGGGGAAATGGTTGGTGTCTGGAAATGTCTGGCTGCTTTTCCTCTCAAGGCTCTGGAGCATTGAGGGTGGGTGTATATTCAGTTTTTGGACTTATTTTCAGACTGTTTCTTGAGCATTTGACTAGAGAAGGAAGTGACTAACCAATGCCACCCCACACGACTTTCAGGACAACTGCAAGGACAGAAGTGGAAATATCACAATGGATTTCAGTTATCTTGACCTTCATTCACCTTGAACTCTCAGCAGTAGAATGTGATATAGGAGGTAGTTGACCACTAGGTCATGCAACAAGTATTTACTGAACACTTGCTATGTTTAGGAAAGTGAGCTAAGCAATAAAGACAAGACAAGGCACAAGAGAGCCACACTCTGTCCTCTTGAGGCTCCAGTAAATTGTTTGTGAGTGGGGCAGGGAGGTGGGGCATTAAGCAAACAAACAAACAAAATCATGAAATTAGCAAAAAGGTGTCACTGAACAGAACTTGGTCTGTTTGCCTATACACCATAGAAAGCCAAACACTGAAGCATCATGTTTTTCTGGAGAGAAAAGTTTGTTGCAAAGCTGCTGAACAAGGAGACAGGAGTCAGGCTATTGGAAGCTGGGATGGGTTTTGTAGGCAGAAGGTAATGGTGCAATCTGATTGGCCATTTGCAATGTCGTGCTGTGGGAGGCTTGATCTGATTGGATCATGTCATGAGATGATGATGCTGTTGGATCATGGATCATGCTATGTGGTGTCCACATCTTAATCCATCCCTATTCCTTAGTCCCAGCACCTAGGTTCCACCAGTGGTTGCATGTCTGGTTCATCCGGTGTGCTTGGGTTGTGTAACTTGCAACCTGGGGGCTTTGAGCTGCTTCTACACTTCCACTGTAAGATGATATGAAGCCACGAGGTACATTGACTGTAGTGATTGAGAGAAGCAGTAGACTGGCTGGAGACATGAGCACCACCCAGGAAAGCTGACCAGTGTGCAGTTCTGTGAGTTGGGGAGGTGAAGCATGAGAGAAAATAATGTGGACACTCTATGACCCCAGGGCTCAAAGAGCTCACTAGATGCACTGGGTGAAGGATGCTTCAAATCAAATTTTACAGTTGTTCGTTTTTTGCATTAGCATGTACAGTTAATTGTTCCTTTACTTCCATGGTATTGTCTGATCCTCACCTACCTGGTGAGTCAACTGGTTGGGAAATACCATCTCCATTTTGGAGAAGAAAACTGAAGTTTAAGATGTTAACTGATTGGCCCAAGCTTGTGGGGCTTGTTACAGGTAAGCCAGTATGTAGACCTGGTCTCCTGGCTCTGAGTTCATGGCTCCCCTGGGAAGTTCTGAGTTCCCCTGTCTGGTATGTCAAGTGATGACTGGGTGGCCCTTTTGTGGGGATGCTACGGGATAAACCTCCACCAACCAGGGCATGAGGGGTGAGCAAGAGGAGTTTTCAGGGGTCCTCCAACTTGGCTCTGTGTGAGCCCAGTCTATCACTTGTGAGCTTCAGTAGGTCCCTCTCTGAGTGGAGCTGTGTGTTCTCAAACAGACTCACACCCAAACTTTGGCGTTTAGACCCCACCCAGGTAGGCTCTTCTTCTTTCTGTCCATGGTGCTCCAACCCTGGCTGAGCCAAACTCCAGCCTCTGCTCTGCCACTCACAGCTCATCTGAAGCCCTGTGGATCTGACTCTATCTGGAAGAACTGAGTGTGCAGGGGGTGAGGAGGTGTGGCAGGGAGGACTGTTTCTCCCGCACCCTCATCCCTCCAGCCAAACCACCTCAGCAGCTTAGCCTATTTTTCTAATACTCTGCAATGGAGATTTATTGCTTTTGCATTGCTTTCCTCGGGCCTTAAAAGATTTATTGGTTTTTAAGTGACAGAATCCCAGAATTGCTTAAAAGATCAATCAAAAAGTGACTAGAATCTAATATTCAGTTCTGGCTCGAACATGCCGAGCCTTCTTCCCCCACGCCCCACCTGTCACACTGATGTGTGACTGATCTGTAGTAACCTTCATAAGAAAGTAACTTGGGCATGAATTAATCGCCTATAATGCAGTCCCTGAATTGAGGCTAGGGGCAGAGCCCCAGATTCTGTAACAGACCTTTCCCTTGATCTCTGAAGACTTCCCTGGAAATGCGCTTTCCCTGTCTTTCCTCTCCTTCCCATCTAATCAGTCATGGAGACCGGTCCGCTGGACTTCAGAATCAGCCTGGGCCAAGCTCCCTCTCCTCCTCCCCCATTGCTACTTCCCAGCCTTATCCTGTGGACCTGAACCTGACAGGGTATACCTGCTGGGGTGCCTGCCACGGCTTCTTATCCTTCAATCCACCCCCCCACTGAACTGCTGGAGTGATCCTTTGGAAGTGCAAATTGGAGCAAGTTAATTTTCCTGCTTAAAATTCTTAAATGGGTCATTGGTTTTCCACTGCATTAAGTTCAGGCTTCTTAGCATGGAATTCAAGGCTCATCAGAATCTGTTGTTAGCCTTGTTTCTGGTTTCATTTAATTTCCATCTGCCCCTTTATCAGGTTTTACTCAGCAGTGACCTATATAGTTCCTTCATGGTTCTTTCCTGAGCCCTTAATTGTGTTATACAGTTGTTTATATATTTTGCTTTGTTTTCTGTTGTTTCTACATAACCTTCAATAGGCTGTGAGCTCCAAGAAATCTGAAGGCTTGAAACTACTGAATTACTGAATTAGTGAATTTGCTTTATGGGGGATGGTGTCTGGCATATATTGAGTGCTACCAAAAAAATGTGTGTGTGTATATACATGTATATATAACTAGTTACGAAAGTATGTATTTAGTTAGTTCAACAAATCTATTTTGCCCACCTGGTAGATATCAGGTGCTGGGATTATAGAGATGCACATTATAGACCCCGCCTTCAGCTACCTCCTATTCTGTAAAAGAGTGCTGTTCAATAGAATTTTCTGTAGTAACAGCAATGTATGCTGTGTGGCATGACTGCCAGTGACCACATATGGCCATTGAGCACCCGATATATGGCTAGCACTACTGGGAAACTGACTTTTAAAATTTTTATTTTAATTAATTTAGATTTCAGGAGCCACGTATGGCTAGTGACTGCCATTTGGGTGGTAAAGGTCTACAGAAAAGACAATCAGAAAAAGAAAAGGTGCCAATGAGCCTGTGTTTGGCCAACTTGGTCAGAGGTTTCCATGAGAGTTCAGTAGAGAGGCAGCCATCATTAGCCTGGTGAGCTCAGAAGTTGGGAGGTCTTCCTGGAGGCAGTGTTGCTTAAGTTCAGACCTAGGGAATGAAGGGGAGTTAGTATAGAAGGGAAGAGTGTGATCAAGAAAGAAGAGCAGGATATGCAAAAGCTGACACAGAGAAGGTACAGGGTGTGTTCAGGGAGCCACAAGTAGCTCAGTGGGTGGGGACAGAGGAATGAGGAGGGAAGCAAAGAAGCAGTCAGGGACCAGCGAAGAAGGTCTTCGATCTGGATTCAGACTTTGTTCAGAAGGGAGTGTGGAACATTGGGAAGGTGAGCATCCAACTCTGTCCTTCTCTGAGCAAACAGGCCCCTAGTCCGTGCTGTTCTTTCCTCCAAGCATGCCATTCTCCACCTGTCCAGCATCCAGTTCACATCGGCCACATCCAGGACCATCTCCACTCTTGCAGCAGAATGCGCCAGCTCCACTGGGTCATGGTCACCCCTCTGTCAGCATCTTGCATTGTCAGCCTCTGCTGTACTGTGGCTTCCCTGAGGACAGAGATGGGTCCCATAGGGAGCTCCTCACTCACACCGGAGACCCTTATGCTCTTCCTGCCACAGCTGATTTCCCAGTTGGATACATTGAAACAGGAAAGGCTCCTAAAATCAGACCAACCCCATCCAATTGCCCCACTGGGTAGACTGGAAGCAGGTACTTGTTTTCTGTGAACATCAGGTTGCTTGTTGGTAAATGGGAATAATACTTACATCTCAGATCGTTTTGAAAGTTGAATAAGCTAAACTTTGTCAAGTGCAACTGGTAGTGTCAAGTGCAACTGGTAGTTGTTCAACGTGTTCTTTTGGGGCTGGGTGTGGTGGCTCATGCCTATAATTCCATCGCTTTGGGAGGCTGAAGCAGGCAGATCACTTGAGCTCAGGAGTTCAAAACCAGCCTGGCCAATATGGTGTAACCTCATTTCTCCTAAAAATACAAAAGTTAGTTGGGTGTGGTGGCAGACGCCTGTAATCCCAGCTAGTTGGGAAGCTGAGGCATGAGAATCATTTAAACCCAGTAGGTGGAGGTTGCGGTGAGCTGAGATCATGCCATTGCACTCCAGCCTGGTCTACGTAGGAATTCACTCAGGGTGGTGGCAAAAATATTAAGAGAAAAATATTAGAGAAAGTTATAGAATATAGTCTCAAGCCCTTTTAGAAGCCCTAAAGGGTTTTTTTTATGTTTCTTGGCTGAAGGCAGCCTAAATCTCCTTTACATTTAGTTAATAAATAAAGCAAATAGTTAAAGTATGTAAAAGAGTTTACCTAACTAACTCGTTTACTTATGTAGTCTTAAAACTAACCTTTAAGCCAGAAAGCCCTCTTGGGGGGAGGTCGACCAAAGATATTAACCTCTAATAGTGTTTGCCTTAAGCATCAGAACCTGTTCTTTAATCTTCAGCCCCTAGTAGTGTTGACTGAAGCCTTTGCCAATTAAACTTTACTAAATAAATATAAGTCTCCCTAGCTGAAGAAGGCACATAGCTGCTACCTGTTTATAGCACTCTCCAAGAAGTCCGTAAGCAGCCACAGACCCTCAGCCGAACTAGCAAAGCATAGTATCTATGTATCAATGTACTTCATCCATCCATCACTAAGTCAGGGTCTGTAGGACTCCAAAAGGTGACAGAGTGAGACTCTGGCTCAAAACAAAACAAACACATGGTTGTTGTGTTTGGCCAAGCTGTTGAGGCAAGGACTGGCTCTGAGACCTGGGCAGCCATGAGCAAGAATATTCTCTGAGCCCTGCTGCAAACCAATGCCTATCTGCTGTGTATCCTCTCACACTCATGTGAGATCTACTGCATGTGAAATGCTGGCCAGTGTGGGGCACATAAGGAAACCTACAGCCATCTCCAGTGATCTTCAAAACAACAGTACCTTAAAAGTAGGAAAGACAGTCAGAAAAAGAAAGTGCCTGTGAGTCTGTGAACTTGGTCAGATATGAGCACCTTTCTGAAATATAAATTCAAGCAGACGAGCTTATAGTGTCTCATTGCCAAGACCCAGGGTTAAGAGCAGCACCCATGGGAGACAGTTATGTTGTTAGGATAGGAAATGAAGGTGACCCACAATTAGAGTACTTGCGGTGATGAGATAAAACTGATCTCATCATCTCATCTCATCTCATCACTTGCGGTGATGAGATAAGAGGTAAAATGGGCATGACTTGGTGATAACTTCTGCAAGGGGCAGGGTGTTGGGGTGTGAAGGAAAAGACATTGTCTAGGATGACTCCCAGTTTTCTGGCTTGGTTCATGGGATGGAAAGTAGTGCCAATGGATGCTGAGGGAGGGAAGGATCTATGAGGACATTTCATCCAGGAAAGGCAAATGGTAGCAAAGGTGATCTGGGAACTGAATGGGGAAGTTAGGAACTCAACTGAGCAAGGACAGCTGCAGCCGGCATGTGGCCTAGGAGAGTGCTGGGGACTTTTTCAAGGTCAGTTAGGATATGAGACCTGCTTTCTTAGGTTGCTCAAGGCATGGTGTACAGGGTATGGGAGCTCTAGCCTGGAGGACCAGGGGTATGAAAGATGGAACCATAGAAGACGATATAACAAGGTATATGCTTCTAAAGGTCATTGTAATTTCTCTTCATCTCCTGATCAGAATCTACAATCCTTTGCATTTGACAGGTACAGTTAGTTAAGACCATAGCTTCTGAAATGCACAGTGATTAGCAATAGTACAAATTGGAGATACAGCCAACTTTTAAAGAAATAAAAAACTTTATTGGGAAGAAAAGCAAATGATTGCCAAATTTCCTTCAGGATCCTTTAATAACTGTGAAGCCCAGAGTGGGAGCACATGAAACAATCACAGAAGGGTTTTGCTTGTCCGTGAAGCCTCAGTGAGCAAAATTGGAATCATTACCATCTGATTTTCAGATACCAACATATGACAGTGTCCAGTTAGGAAGGAGAAATGATCATTTAGAGGATTTATTAGTACAGGGCAGCCTGAGGGGTTTGTGAGGCCCTGTCCACACTGGGAGAGATGAGAAACTGTTATTACATTTAGACACTCTTCTTCTAAACCTCATTTATCAGTTAGTTCCCCAGTTCTCTGGGCCACCTTGGCTGGGACCTGATGATGAGGAATACTGTGGGTCCTGCTTTGGTGATTGGGGTTTAGGGGGACATAGATAAGAAGTATTCAGACATAACCTGCAAGAAGTCTTAGTGTTGTAAGTAACACCACTTTTAGCCATGCCTAAAAGCACAGTGGGCCTTCATCAGACCAGACTGGGAAATAGGAGAAGCCAGATATTTGATGAAACAACCAGAAATAAGGAAAATGGATGAATGTTACTGTAGTGTCCTTCGCCATGGGGTTGTCACACAGTCTAAATATGACAACTAAAAGGGTATGTATTAAAGGGATATATGTCTACCACCAAAGAAACCACGCTAGGAGACAAGGGTCAGTCTGGTGATATAGCACAGAGCTGCAATTAGATGGTTGTTCAGGAAAACAAAAGGGAAGAAAGGTGACACTCAAATAGTTTAGGTGGGTTTGCATTCACTTCAGCTTACCCTCACTGCATTTCAGGTCCCCTTTTGTAAGGCTCCTTCCTCCACCAACAACCCAGCTTACCAAGAATTGGCTCTGGTGTTAGGATTCTGGATTATATTGCTTAGACTCCAACCAAGGAGGAAAAACAGGTGTTTGGGGAAGAATATTTAAAATGGAGCAGTCGATGGTACATAAAGATCGAAGGAGTGTTCTATTTTGGACTGTCTGCCATCTGGAGAGATGGAGACAGGGACTGTTACTGGCATGAGGGAAAGAAGAGTGGTTGTCATGCTCACCTCCTACCATAGGGACTATTTAAATTCCAAAAGTCTGGAGTGCTGGAGAGGCATCTGAGCAGGGGTTTTAGATCTGGGAACCATTAGCATCCAGGTGGTATTTGAAGTATGGGGGGAGTGGATGACCTCATCATGGGAGAGTGTAGATTAGAAGAGACGAGAAACAGAACAGAGGTCTATGAAACTTTATCAAGGAACAACACAGGAGATGGACAAGGACTGGCCAAAGAGGTAAAGGAAAACCAAGACTGTCTGTTTCATTTTTAGTTTTCTTTTCTCTTAAAACAAGAAATTCAAGGGAAGAATGGTTTTAAAAATATTTTTTAAGTGGTTTAATCGTCCCCAGGAGCTTCAAGAAGCTCTTATAATAGAAAATAAGAAAGACACACACGTTGACCCAGGACTACAGACAAATGAAGATGATTGACAATGTCAGTGAAAGTGCTGGAAAACGGACCATCTGGTCTAGGCTTGCTTTTAAAAGAATGTGAAGGTAGCTGTTCAGAAAGCAGATATATTGAGGGCCAGGCAGCCTGGATGCTGTTGAAGAATTTGTGTAGAGGGCACACAGCAGGGAGAGGGTAGAAAGACAGGAATTAGTATTTGGAGAATAAGATAATCAAATGTAAGGTGTCAGTAATAAAACCCTTCTATAAGATATGATGGCTCTGGCTATGACCACATTGGCAGTGATGGTGAACAGACAGTAATAAATTCAAAGTGAAGGTCATTGGAGCCAAATATTGCAAGGAACATGAGGCCAGACTAAGGATGGAGGGGGCTGTCACAAGTAGATATAGTTCTTATAAAGCAAAACCTCCAACCCTGGGGAGCTGGTGAAACTCTTTGCAAGAGCACGGTGACTTTGGAAGATGCCTTCTCCTGGTTCTTACTTTTTCTCTAACTTTTTTTTCTGCTGACTTTTACTTCTTCCACTGTTCTGGGCCCCATGACAGTTTGCATCACTGCTTTGTCTCAGATCTTGCACAGCTGATAACCGATGGCTCTCGGTCTCTGTCTGTAACCACCCAAAGGTCAGACTTTCAAGTCTGCCTCCATCAGGTGCATTTCTATAGCCTGGTCTATTGATGTTTTTCTGAGTTAGAGCGTGGCTCTGTGCCATGTTAGTATCCAAGGAGGTTTGCTCTTATCCAAAAAGCATTCAGCACAATGCCTGCCCTAGCTGTTCAGGGCTGCTCAGAGAGTTGCCTCCACTTGGCAACAGTGAGAGAAGTAATTCTGAAAGACCTGGATTTTTGATAAGAAAATAACAACTTAAAGTTAGAGTTTCCATCATTGGGCAGAAAAAATGTGTGCTTACTCTCTCACAATATAGTCGTCCTTTTCTTATCTGGTTACAGATGCTTAGGGTTTGCTATTTAATGCACTTCCACTTAGATACAGGCTTACTAAGAATTTTATAAACATACAAGTATTCATGCCCAAAGCAAAAAGTAGCAGCCCTAGTAACAAATGCAGGAATCAAGGGCTAGACTTTAGACTTACACTGTCCAGTACAGTAACTATTACTCATCGCTACATGTGGCTATTTAAATTTAAGTCAATTAAAATTAAATAAAATTAAATCTTCAGTTTATTAGTTGCCTTAGCCACATTTCAAGTACTCAATAGCCACAAGTAGCTAGTGGCTAACATGTTGGATGGCATTTCCATCAAGGCAGATAATTCTATTTCACTATGTTGCTCTAGACCCTAGGAAGGTTTGTAAAAAGAGGTCAGGGCCCATGCTTGGTTTCAAAGAGGGTATTTGTCAGGCATTTGTGGAGAGAGGTAAAGGCCAGGGATCCTAACATACAAGATGAGTAATGTAATGAAGACTTAGACACAGGTATAAAATCTAAGTCCTGAAAACAGCATGGCAGGGCTTACTTACAGTAGAGACTCTGATCTACTGAGCTGGACTTTCAAAGTTTCTCGACATCACTCCCACTGGATATAAAATGTGAGAAGTGGCTTAATCCCAAGGTTGCCAAGCTTTAATGAACATCAGAATCACCTGGAGTTCTAGTAAGCCTGCAGATTTCTGCCCATCCCCAAGGACTGTGGGGTAATGCCTGAGAATCTGCATTTTGAACAATTTACCAGGTGACCTACTGGTCTTGGACCATACTTGAGTACTACTGGTCTTGCCTATAGGTGGCCTCAGGTAAGGGGAAAGGAACCTGTACAGGAAACCAAGTCACCTCTTCTATGGCACCAATATTTGCTCATTCCTGTGATATAGGGAAGCAGTAGTTTTGCACTATACTGTGAAGTTGCCCCTGTTGAGTTTACAGCTTTTGGATCTCTCCTGTCTCTCTCCATGTGTGTTTCAGCATGAGGATAACCAGTTTTAGCTCCTAAAAGCTGAACTAGAATCTCTGCCAGCTTATTTCTCTATCCCTGTCCACATGGGGGCTAAAAACACACCTCTATTTTCCTATGATGATGACAATAACTCGTGTCAGAATAATTCATGTTGTGTTGTTGCATGCTGACAGCATATCTGAATATGTCACTTCCATGCAGATGTTGGGGCTTAGGTAGAAGATGGGTGTTTGACGAGGCTGAACATCAGAATATCAGAATCTCAACAAATCTGTATTCTTTTGTGGAAGGCTAGAGCAGCCTGGGAGAAACAAATCCATTTCCAACTTTCACTCTATAAAAAGTTCCATATTTTCTTAGATCAGACAAAATATATTGAGTGCCAAAATGCTGCAGCAATATGGACGTGTCACTCAGCTGGGTTGGAATCTGTATGCATTGTCCCCCCGGGCCAGTTTTGATTATGTTCTTTTTCCTTTTATTGCAGTCAGCAAATCTGAATTTGCTATTGTGGGGACAGCAGGAAGAAGAGAGAAAAATGAAGGTTTTTAACCTTCAGAAAGTTCAGAGGTTCAGTCTGAATAAGCACAAAAAGTTTCAGTGTGCCTCTGAATTCCTTGAATTTGCAGAACTGCCCAGAATCCCAAGAGAACTACCTTGCACATAGGATTCAGGCCCTGCTTTGTGGCTAAGAGGCAACGCTGAAATTATGAGAGAGAAACAGTTAGAGAAAGTGGGAAGAGGAATCAATGTTTTTTTTTTTAAAAAAGAGTTTGGTACCAATCCAGGCTAAGTTTTAGACTATTGTTCAATTTCTTCAATTCAAAGCCATCTGCTTCCCACGGCTCTCAGATAACGTCTCCCCTGCCAGGACACCCTGTTCCTGCTTAATTGAAATTAGTTTCCAAGAATAGTTGTCCAAAGCAGTTTCCAATGGTGGGAATGTTTTGAAAGTCGCAATAGGAGTTGAAGCTTTGGGATGCAGATGTTCAAAGGCATCACATGGTCTACAGCAGCCATCATGTTTCCGAAGCCAGGAGTTCTCTCATTGGCCTCTGCAACTCACAAATGGCTCCTTTGCAACTGGCACCATCTCTCCATCAGGGAAATGTAATACTGCAAGTGTGAAGGGAAACAATCACTTCCATTCAGGTTTAGAGCAATGTGTTTCCCAGGCTTAATTATACCGCAGGTATATAAATTACAGAAACATGTTAATGCTCCCATGATTAAAATTATAGAGTACCTAATTGAAAAAGCATAAACTGAATTGAAGAATTCCTAATTATAGTTTGCTTTGAGGTGTTAATTTCCTCCATAATGAATGCATAATTTCTTGGAACCTATAAAGGTGGCCGCTGCATCAGCACATAGGCACCAGGCAAATGGAAAGGATTGTCATCTTTCAGTTCAGGAAGTTGACACAGGAGACTGTGTTCAGGTCTGGAGCCTTAGAAGGTTGCTGAGGAAGAAGGTGGAGCTGGTACAGACATCACACCAAGGTTCTACTCTACCTAGTAGGCATAGAGAGCAAGGTAGATGAGGAATCCTTATTAAACTTTCCCCTCCTGCCTTTCCTTTTCTTTTCCAAAGTCTCAACCATTTTCCAAGCGGGTATTTTGTGCCCATAGGACAGTGATTCTCAAGGTTTGGTCCCAGATCAAATATTGATGTATTACCTGGGACTTCGTTAGAAATGCAAACGTTTAGGCTGTGCCTCCAGCCAACTAAAAATCAGAAACTCTAGGGGAAGAGCCCAGCAATCTGGGTTTTAAGATGCCCTCCAAGAGATGCTCATGTGTGCTACCGTAGGAGAAGCTCAGTTCTAAGGAGTGGGTCATATACACTCCAAGTCACATCTCACTGAGCTTTGTCGAGCTCTTACTCTGGATCTAAACCTGAGATGAGAACCTGAGGATATCAATCTTCTATTCATTGATTGTACACTCACAATACTACTCTGAAGTAGAAAATATAAGTCCCTCTTCTCAGTAGAGAAAACTGAGATCCTGAAAAGACAGCTTGCTCAGCTCATAGTGTCTTAGGACCTGTAGGTCTTGTAAGTTCTGATGCAGACTCAGATGCATTATGTTGTTGAATTTTTTTCATTGTCATCATATAATTTTCATCAATGGCCCTGCTAAGAAATGGGTTTTCTGGGCCGGGTGTGGTGACGCACGCCTGTAATCCCGGCACTTTGGGAGGCCGAGGAGGGCAGATCACGAGGTCAAGAGATCAAGACCTTCCTGTCCAACATGGTGAAATGCTGTCTCTATTAAAAATATGAAAATTAGCTGGGCGTGGTGGCATGTACCTGTGTCCCAGCTACTCAGGAGGCTGAGGCAGGAGAATCACTTGAACCTGGGAGGCGGAGGTTGCAGTGAGCTGAGATTGCGCCACTGTACTCCAGCCTGGTGACAGAGCAAGGCTCAGTCTCAAAAAAAAAAAAAAAAAAAAAGAAATGGGTTTTCTGAGACATTGTAAGCTGGAGGCTGAACCACAGCTTGGAATGACTTCCAGTGAGGCTTGACTTTGCTAATGCTGAGTCTAAATGTAGAACCAGGGAAGCGGGGGGCGGGGGGAAAGGGGATGCAGCAGGTGCTTCTAAATATCTGTAAGCATTGATCGTTGAGTATGCATTCTTCCTGAACAGTGATGCAAGCTCTAAGTATGAAAGACCATGCCACAGCTCAAAAAGAAATTTTTCAGTTTTGGGAAGAAACTCCCCTTGCACAGTGACCCAGGTAGCTGTCAGGCCCCCTGTTAAGGACTCGGGAGGACACCGAAAGTTGTCTAGAGTAAGGATACACTACATCTCCCCCTCTCTCCAGACGTCCAGCTTCTCTCAGGTTTCTATCCCTAGTCTGAACACATCACAGACTTTGTATGTTTGTGTGCAGTCAGTTTTAGCTAACCCCCAGCCATCTGAAACAATAAACTCTTGTTCTTGGTTTAAAACATTTTGTCAGCTTTTTGCGTAAGTCTTAGCCATTTCCATATGGTTAAAAATGTGGGTCATTTCCAGTTTTTTGTTGTTATAAATAACCCAGCAATAACAAATTTATTCATGTTTTTCTTTTCGTATTGTATCTTTAAATAGCAAGAATCCCCAGGAATGGAATTACTGAAATAAATAAAATTGAACTACAATGTATTGAGTGCTTACCCTAATATGCCAGGCACTGACAGCCAATTCATATACATTAACCTTTTTCATTCTTTAATTAAAAAATCTCGAAGTAACAAACACATAGTTGGAAAATCAAATAGTCAAGCCATTCCTTATGCCACCACTTACAACCCCGGAGTCCTGTACCTCAGAGGCAAATGCATTTTAATTCTTTGCCCTTTCTTCTGAGAATTGGCAATGTCACTACATAATGTGCTATTTTAAAGTTATTGATTGCAGACATTATCTATTTATTTCCTGCTATGATAGATGATAATTTGGCTGTCTTAAATCATCCAATACCTCCCTTCCTTCTTTCCAATGTAGTTAAGCCACTGTTTTTAGTTAAATAAATACACAATGGCTAATTTTATAATTCTGTAAAAACAGATCACTTCAGAGCCAAATTGTATAGTACTTTTATTATAATGTAATATGTAAATATTTTTATGTTATTGCATAATTTAAACCTTGCTAAGATTTTAGGTTTTTTATATATATTAACTCACTTGATTATTATCAAAACCCTATCAGGGAGGAACTTGTATTATCCCTGTTTTACAGAGGGGGAAGCTGAAATACTGAAAGGTTAACTAACTTGCTCAAGATCATGTAGCTAGTAGCTACTGATGTGAAATTTGAACATAATGGTCTAGCCCCACAGTCTAGAGCTTACTACTATGTTATACTACCTCTAATTACTTTCCTATCTTGTGGGCTTTTTTGTTTAATTCATTATAGAGTGTACGATTATTCTGCTTTCTTCAGGCAATATCTTTATTAAACTATTCACATACTTTTCCTCCCACAGAACTCCATCATTTTAGGTTTGCCTTTAAATACTCTTTTTCCCCTTTTCTTTTCTGCCAGTTTCTTCTATTTCCTAAAATAAAACAGAACAACTCTCTCAAACAAAAAAAGTCTCATATTTGTTTATAATTTTGGCAGTCATAATTTTTCATTTTAAGAGCTGCTTACTGTTCTTTGAATTTTTTTCTTAAAACATTCACTTCATATTTATGGAAGTAATCATTTCTCAAATATCTCAAGATATGATTTTGATTTTGGATAATGGGGAAGCTTTCTGATTCCTGTATTCTCTCTATTTCTTCTAGAGTCATTTTTTTTTAAATTCATTGCTCTCTGTCATGTTGGAAGCACTGCTCACCTAACCAGTGAACCTCCATAGTCAATATTTAAAAGTAAAGTGTTGAGAAAGTTGACTGGAGGTTCTATGCTTTTGGAGGTGGAGCCATTCAGATTATGAGATGAAATCCTCTTCCCATCTCCTGCCTAAGGGGTAGAGGGCAGACACATAGCTCTCCATGTTCAAAAGTTTGATGGTTTTGTGTACAGACTTTTGATCAACACCCCTGTTTTCAACCCCACATTTTACATCCACATTGTCCACACCTGACTACTTCAACATCAGAATCTCCCTTGAAATTTGGGGGGCAAATAAAGTTCATTCCTATTCACATGTCTTTGCAATTTGACTTTCTTTATCCCATCACATGTGGTACCTCTCTGACCATTTTTAGGTTTCCAGGATTTTGTTAAAACTGCTCATCCACTCATGTCCCCTCTCCTGTCCTCTTTTCCTTGTGGATTGCTATGCTTTTTCACATTTCAGTGTATTGTAGTGATATCTTAGGAGAAAGAGGAGGTAAGTGAAGTATATTAATTCTTCCACTCTTAACTAGAAGTTACATTGTATCTAGAACTTACATCTAATTTAGTAATATTACTTATATTACTTATATCTAATTTAGTTCTTAAATAACAAATGGTAGAGGCATTATTATTGTATTCAATTCTTATAAATGCTGTCATTTAAATAAATTAAGGAAGAACACATAGTGAAGTTCAGAGCTAAAATTCAAACTTAATACTGATTCCTGAGCCTATGCTCTTTTTACTCCCAGGTCATAAAAACATTTATGAGTCTTGAAAACCATTACCAGATTATTCTTTGCAATTGGATGAATCAATTAAAAATGCTACTGGAATTATAGAATCTTACCAGTTCAACCACAGCTTCACTGAAATGGCTTGTTATAATTTATGCTTAGTTTTACCAATTTAATGCATTTTAAATGGGAACATATTGTCATTTTGATTTGCATTTCTTGGCTTACTGGCAAGGCAGAATATTTTTCTTCTCATTTTTATGCTATTAACATTTCTTTTTTTGTGAGTTTTCTTTTTACATCCTTTGCCCAATTACCTATGCCAGTGGTTCTCAACCAGGATTAATTTGTCCCCTACGAGACATCTGGCAAAGTCGGAACATGTTTTTGTTAATTACAAGTGGGAGGTGGTATTGGCATCTAGTTAGTGAGTAGGGGTCAGGGATCCTGCTGAACATCCCACAATGCACAGCATAGCCAGCCCCCCACAACAAAGACTTATCCAGCCCAAAATGTCAATAGTGCCAAGAATGCGAACCCCTGAACCATGGGGTTTTTAGTAGACTTTTTTTTTTTTAATGTATGATTCAGTCAGAGGTTCTTGATCTTTTAAGTTAGAAGACGCCTTTACCCTCTTAAAAATTAATGAAGGCATCAAAGAACTTTTGTTCATGTGGGATTTATCTACCAATATTTACTGTATTAGAAATTAAAGTCAAATTCAGGCCAGGCATGGTTGCTCATGCCTGTAATCCCAGTACTTTGTGAGGCCAAAGTGGGTGGATCATTTGAGGCCAGGAGTTCAAGACAAGCCTGGCCAATATGGTGAAACCCCCTCTTTACTAAAAATACAAAAATTAGCCAGACATAGTGGCGCACTCCTGTAGTCGCAGCTACTCAGGAGACTGAGATGGGCGAATCTCACTTGAACCATGTAGTGGAGGTTGCCCTGAGCTAAGCACTGCAGCCTGAGTGACAAAGTGAGACTCTGTCTCCAAAAAAAAAAGGAATTAAAGCAAAATTTAAACAAATATTTTAATACATTTAAAATATTAAGCCTATGCATATTAATATAAATAATATATTTCTATTTTCCCAAATAATAAAGTTAGGGTGAAGAGATACAGTTTCACATTTTGTAAATCTTCTTAATATCTGGCTTAGTAGAAGATAATTGAATTATCATATCTGTTTCTGTGTTTAATCTGTTGCCATGAATTATTTTGGTTGAAATAAAGAAAATCCAGTATCACATAGATACATAATTGGGAAAAAAAGAAGGAATATTTTAATAGCCATTTAAGATCATTGTGGGTATTCTTCTTTCATATGATACCAAAACTGAGAGTGGTGGCTTCCTGAAGTTTAGTTGCAACGAAATATCAGTAAACTTTGTATACTCTTTTACGTTAAAATTTATATCTATCTTGCACTTGAGTGGATTTTTGGCTTTACATGATTTTGCAACATTATGCATTAGTCATTTGAAAAATATTCATGGATTTATTTTTAAAATTCCAAAGTTAATATATCTCATTATACCATATCAAAATATTACATTTGATGCTATCACCAGAATCACATCATTAGAATTTTTAAATATTGAAGACCTTTCACAGTGGCAGGTACAAGTTTTCCAAATTCTAATTTTCACTTGAAAGCTCCCTTGTGTCTTTGACAACAAATACTGTCAGTTTTCTTTACAGCGACAGACTTTGATTATTCTGGAAAAAATGTTTTCCAGGTATTCAAATCTGAATGACCACAATTTGCTGGTCATTCTTTCAAGAGTTAAAAAAAAAAAAAAAAAGTGCCTCATGAAAAATGTGGCTACTTTAGCATGCAGTTTGAACAATCATAGAAATGTTTTTTTCCTGAAGAAACCATAGTACTTCAATAAGCAGGAGACATGATTTATGTATACCGCAATTGAATCACAGGAATGTGAAACAGACATGGACTCGAGGGTTGAGATTTAATAAAATTAATGCTTTTTACTGCTTCATTGAGGATCTTCTTAAGTGAAACTGACATTTTTGCTTTTATAGCAAGTTTGCGATGGTGAAGTATATAATGACAAGTACAGTTGGGTACCACTGCCTTGAGTTATGCTGAGGCACCAGCAGTATTGCCTACCTTTGCAGAGTCAATGTTAGCAAAGTAGAAAAAGGCAAATGAAGTCTTAATATTACTATTACAACTAGGTCAATGTTACAGAATCATTGGGTCTTAAGAACTCCCACAGGACGTCTCGGAAATTTAGTGTATGTAAGAATATCTTGGTGGGCGGGCTCAGTGGCTCATGCCTGTAATCCCAGCACTTTGGGAGCCTGAGATGGGTGGATCACAAGGTCAGGAGATGGAGACCATCCTGGCCAACATGGTGAAACCCCGTCTCTACTAAAACACAAAATCTAGCTGGGCATGGTGGCGCACACCTGTAGTCCCAGCTACTCAGGAGGCTGAGGCAGGGGAATCGCTTGAACCTGGAATGCAGAGGTTGCAGTGAGCAGAGATCAAGCCACTGCACTCCAGCCTGGTGACAGAGCGAGACTCTGTCTCTCTCTCTCTCTCTCTCTCTCTCTCTCTCTNTATATATATATATATATATATATATATATATATATATGTCTCATGATGAACCTGTTCAAATTTACTTTCCCAAGCCTCATATCCAGAGATTCTTGATGGGAATCCAGAATTCACAGGCAATTCTGCTGTTGGATGGATGAGAACCTACAGTTCTCTGCATACGTGATTGTAACCTCATTGCACTTCTGCAAACCTTAGCAGTGGGTTACATCTTTCCATAAGAAAAATATTTCAACTGGTGTTATCACCTTTCTTTTACATTTTTTTGCCCTATCTGGCAAAAAAATATGCCTGCTATTATGATTAATTTAATGCTTAATTAGTAATTATTCCATTTACCTTTTTAGAGCTTAAAAGGGCTTTTTGAAGATAATTGATTTTAGATTTTAGACGGTCTCATTAAAAAAAAAAAAAAGAAACTGCTCAGAGAGATTTCACTTGACACTTTCCTTAAGCAAACGTCTTTGTTACAAGGAGAGACATCCAGGCCCCCTACTGATTATTCTTTTTTTTTTTTTCCCGTTTATTCATTTTATTGCATATAGCGTCTTCCTCTGTGAAAGCTTCGCTATGGGTTCTAATCGCCAAGTTAGGAGCTGAATCCCCATGGAAGCTAGTTTTGTTTAACTTCATTTTTTTTTTTATTTGCTCCTCTCACCATGTAAGATAACTTAGGAAACAATGACATTTCAACTGAGAACTTGACAGGAGTACAAAAGGGTTGCTTCCCAGGATGTCTGAGGTTTGAGAGGCCTGGAGTAAAGAAAACAGTCTGGCTTTCCACTAGGATACAGAAAATGCTTCAGAATGTTTATTAGAAAACAAAACAAAACGAAAACCAGGAAGCTTTTCAGTTCCCTGACACGTTCTGTTTCACATTTACTGCTTTTCAAAATTTAATGTGCAAATGAAATAACTTGGGACCTCTTAAAGTACAGATTCTAATTCAGCAGATCTGAAGTGGGGCCTGGGACTCTGCATTTCCAACACATTTTTTTTTAGGTGATGAAAATGCTACTGGTTTGTGACCACCCAGGACTGGGGCCCCTGCAGCATTCTACTTCTCCAAGCTATTGTTGGTTAGCACCGTTTGCTTTGAATGCTCTATTTGTTAAGTCTAAGAATAATAATAATAATAAATAAGTTTATTGTTTGTAGAGATGGGGTCTCACTATGTTGCCCAGGCTGGAGAGCAGTAGTGTGATCCTAGCTAACTGCAGCATTAAACTTGATCCTTCCAAAGAATTGGGATCACAGGCATGAGACACTATGCCTGGCCTACACAAACTACATAGACTTGCTTAAAATTATTGTTTGAATGAGCTATTAACATTAGCTAATAGAGCTATTGGTCAGTGTTATTTTTATTTTGTTATTTATTTTATTTTATGTTTTGAGATGGAGTCTTGTTCTGTCACCCAGGCTGTAGTGCAGTGCTGTGATCCTGGCTCACTGTAACCTCTGCCTCCTGGGTTCAAGGGATTATCCTGCCTCAGCCTCCTGAGCAGCTAGGACTGCAGACATGCACCACCATGCCCAGCTAATTTTTTTTTTTTTGTATTTTTAATGAAGATAGGGTTTCACCATGTTGGCCAGTCTGGTCTTGAACTCCTGACCTCAGGTGATCTGCCCACCTTGGCTTCCCAAAGTGCTGGGATTACAGGTGTGAGCCACTCCTCCCATCCAGTTATTTTAAACTGAGTCAAATATCTTTTATACATTACTGGATTCTTGACTGGTTGAAATTATACTTTTCAACATGAACTTAGAAAATAGCACTTCTGCAATCAAGTAGAGATGGGTTCTCTTTAGTAAATGTTAGATAGTCAACAGAGCCCAGCTGGGTAGAGGGTATTAGGCATAGGTTATGCAATTGTCACTCATGTAGAGAAATCCATCATCAATTAAAAATATGATACTACAGCTATTTTGTAACATGTTACATTAAAAATTACTTACAAACTATCTTCATATTCCTATCTTTGATCCTCATCACAATACTAAGGTAATTCATACAATGTTATTTTATTTTAAATGACATTTAAGTTAGATTCAACACAAAATAATACATGCTTATATATAAATGATAGGAAAATTTTGAAAATACTAACATTTGGGAAATCTTCACCATTTTTATTCACCAAATTAAAAAAAAATAGGCTTTACGTAATGTTGATCTTCCCTGATAATGTTGCATCCTACTTTTGCCACATGTTATAATAGCTATTATTATTTTAATGATGTTTGGGGAGTACTTATTCTTTTGTTTCTTCAAGTAGTTAACAGATTTTCTCCACACCATTTACTGAATAATCCTTCCAGTCTTACGGAACTGTGATGTTGCCTGTGTGTGTGTGTGTGTGTGTGTGTGTGTGTGTGTGTGTGTGTGTGTGTGCGCCACTGTATTCTTGGTTTATCTATACTGTTCCATTAGATCTGCATCTCCATTAATCATTGTGTCTGCATCACCCATTTTAATATAGCTTTACAAAACATTTTAATATCTAGTCTTCCTATGTCTTGTTCAAAATGTTCTTGGCTATTTTCACCCACTTATGTTTCCCTGTGAATTTTTAAATCCCTTTATCATATTCTCCAAACAATCCTCAATGGAATTGGTCTAAATTGTATTAAGACTATAGCTTAATCTGAAACGATTATATATATTAATGTGAGCTTTTCCACACTGAAAGAGAGCAAGGCTGTCCATTCATTTGAGTCTTCACTAATTCTCAGGACAAAGGCATTGACTCTGTCATGTAGATTCCATCTTTGCTACCTTGTTAAAATTGTTTCTTACTAACGTCAAGCTTGTGATGACTTCTGCTATCTTTCCCCCATTTGGTTTTTGCTGGTATTTAGGGAAACTGTGTGTGTATTGTGTGTGAGACAGTGTGTGTGGTGTGTGTGCGTTTTCTGCATCTCATTTGCTGAAACCTCTTGTGAGTTTCTTTAATTAAGTTTTATTATCTTGGTTTACCAGCTAATAATCACACCATCTATGAATAATGATAATTTTATGTCCTCCTATTCCAGTTGCAATAGCTCTTATTTTGGTTTTATGTTTTGTTGCATTGGGTACAGCTTTCTGGGCAATGTTGCCAAATAATGTTAATAGCTGAACTTTTTGTCTAAATTCCAACCTCAGACACTAGACCTCCAGCAAATGTCTCTTATGTATAATGTTAGCTGCAGATTTGAAATGGATATTTTAAAATCTGAAAAGGAAAAAATATTTCTTTTCTATAGTTTATGACTTTTTTTAATGAGTGATTTTATCAAGTGTCTGTTGGGCATCTACTCATATGATCATATTTTTTTCTACTTGGATTTATTTATGTAATATTCTTCTAGATTTTCTATTACTAAACCTATCTTGTATACCTGCAGTAAATGATGCACTTATGGAGCACCAATTTAATAGTATATTAGAGGAATAGTTTGTAACAATTTGTGATGCTTTCTCTCTTTTTCTGTCTGATGTAATTGTTTCTATGACATGGGAATTATCAGTTTCTGAAAAGATTGAAAGAACTCATTGGAAAAGCCATCTGGCTCTAGCATTGTTTATTCTAATTTTCTTTTTATGGAATGCTTAATTAATTTATTGTCATTCTTTTTTGTTTCGTAACAAAGCATTTTCAGATGCTGAAAACAGGTTTGGTCCTATCCCATAAGCCTTAAACATCATTGGTCTCACAGTAATAGCTTCTAAAGAGTAGGAAATTGTGGTTTTGATTTTCTATTTGGTATGAGAATTACTCATAAGGCATCATATAAGGTAAGTTCTTATTTTCCCCAGTTGGAGGTTTTCATTTGTGCAGAATCTTGATTTAGCAATTTCTGGTTCATTCCCATTGTATATACAGAATATAGACTATACCTTTATTTATTCAGATAATTTATCGATTTTTATGTGTGTCCTTTGTCATTTTTATTCTCCATACCTGATATGATTTTTTAAATATAAAAATATTGTTTCCTTCTCTGTCATATTTTCTGGGAATAGGTTTTCTAATTGGTTGTTTTTTTTTAAATTCTGTTTTAGACATTTCAAATTTACATATAGACAAATGTGTCATTTTTTCTTGTCTTTTGTAAATTGTTCTATTATTAAGCTTAAACAACTCTCTTCCACCCAAGATTATCTTTTTCTTTGGTTTCAAACCTACAGGATGTTGTAAGAATGGTGGAATAAACACCCACATATCCTTCCCATAGATTTGTTAGCTGTAAGCATTTTGCCATATTTAGTTTTTCTCTCTTTCTCTTGTCTCCCAAATGGTTATTCAACCATTTGATGGTTACTTGTATTGACCATGACTCTTCAAAACGTTTAGTTTGTATCTCCTATGGAAAGGTCAGTCTGTTACATAGCCACAAAACCATCATCACTCTCAGGAAATTTTAAAGGGACATAATGCTGGTATCTAATATATAGGTTATATTCAGATTTCCCCAACTCTCCCAATTAATTGTCCTTTAAAGCTTTTTAAAATTGATCCAGAATCCAATCAAGGATCACACATTGTATTTGGTTGGCATGAGCATCCTGAAATTTTTCAGTAAATAAATAAATTCTGAACTATTGGAATATAATGTGGTTTTTCATATGTAGTGACGTTTTAAATTTGATGATTTTTCTCATGAAATTTCTCAAACACTAAGTGATAAAATTTTCTTTTTCATTAATTTATGTTGCTTGTACTTTTATACATAAAATTATCTGTTTTTCTCTCTCTCTCACACACACACACAAACATCTATTTCATTTTTATTTAACTCATACTCTAGTACCCGTGGTTTAATCATTGTAACTTCATAATACAACTTAATATCCAGTAGTGGTTTTTCAGCCTCATTCCTTTTTTAAAAAAATTCTTAACTATATTTCCCATTTTGAACAAAACAAATCTTACTGGAATTGTCAAATTATGGTCATCCACATCTTTAGGGCTCACAAATATCACCTAACTGGCTCGTATTTTATACAATTTGCTCTTTCTCAAAGAAAATAATACATCAATTTGGCAAGAATTGACACTTTTACAATATATGATGCTTTCCTCCAGGACTTCGGCATTTCTGTCCATTTATTCATCTTCAGTTCAGCACAATTATTTAACACCCACTCTACCAAGCCGTGTGCTAGGAGCTGGAGATAGTCTTTTAGATCATTCAGTAGAGTTTTATTTTCCTTCCCCTGTCAATCCTGTATGTTTCATATTTGTGTTATCCTTAGCTATTTTTAAAGGACTCTATTTTAAAAGGCCTTTTCATTACATCTTCTAGCTTGTTTTTCATGGTGTACAGTGTATTTATCTCTATCTTCTACAAAACTACTTTACTGAATTCTTTTATTAATTTTAAAAGTCTTTCAGTTGATTTGCTTCGATATATTAGGTCTAGTCATATTATCCGCAAATGATGATGAATTGCTTTCCTTTCTAAAATGTATGTCTCTTCTGTTTTGTGTCTTATTGTATTGGTCACAATTATTCCATTTTAGATGCAAGTTCTAGAGGTAAAATGACTTGCTCAGCATGGCAGACAGAGCAGCGAGTGTAAAGCCAGTACCAAAACCTCCACCTTGCTTTAGCAAAGGTCATCAAATCAAGGTTATCTACCCAAATATTGCCTAACTGGCCCCATATTGATCCAGTTGCTTTTTTCCCAAAGTAAGGTTGACATTTGCAGTGCTTACAGTTCTGTCTTAAAAGGACTTAATCTTTTAGGTGTGCTAGATAATAATAAATGATACAGATAAAAATTAAGCAGGAAAGTGTAATTGGTTATACTGTGGATTCAGGTTGCTATTTTAAATAAAGTGGTCAGGGCAGACTTCCCTGGCAGAGGTGATAAAATAAGCCTTCTTAGGTTGCATATCTCCAAGGGAAGACCATTCAAGGAAGGGGATAGCAACAGCAAGGGTCTTGAAATGGGACAATGTCTGGGGTGTTTAAGGAACAGCAAAGAGGACAGTGTAACTGGAGAAGAGTTAGAAAAGTAAGATCAGAGAGTTCTTAAGAGTGGGACTTGTAGACATTATAAAGATGTTGCATTTTACTCTTAAGTAAGGTGGGAGCCTCAAGAGAGCTTTGAGCAAAGGCATGTCTTGACCTGAGTCATGTTGTTAAAGGATCATTCTAGGCACTGTTTTGAGAATAAATTTTGGGAGGCAAAAGTAGAAGCAGGGAGACAAGCTGGGAGGCTACTACAATAATCCAGTCAAGAGATGATGGAAGCTTGGTCCAGGGTTGCAGCTATGAAGATGTTGAGAAGTGGTCAGATTCTGAATATATGGTGTATTGAAACTTGAGCGATGGGAGTTGCTTATGGACTGAATCTATGGTATTTTGAAAGAGAGAAGAGCCATGATTGAGGGAAAACTTACTTGGATTCTTCAACTGGATTTTTATGATTCCTTTACACAACATGTTTGTCTTCCTCTAAATTTCTACACAAAATTCACTTTCATTAAATGTATCAAATGCAGTTCAACCATAGGAGAAGGGCCCAGAAAAAAAACAAAGCCACTCTTTGGTGTCTGATTCAGTAACATTGTAATAACAATGCATGCAGCAATTGTGAAAGCTCCAGCCAACTTTCATAGAGCGCTTTCTAGAATGCGCTTTCTAGACATGTGATCTCAGTCTTTACATTGCCTTGTAGGCTCCCACCTTCCCAGAATCCTTCTCTGGCAGAGTTCTTGCTGCCCTCACTTCACTGGATTGTGGCAAACAGTTAATAATCTGTTTCTCCTTTCTGGGCTGTAAGCCGCCAGTACCCAGTGGCCAGGTTACATTCACATTTGAACCTGCTATTTTCACTTTATTAAGTTATCATCACCCAATAAATATCTGATGAATAAATGTATGAAAGATAGACAGACAGGGCAATAGGTCACCAAACTAGTCAGAGGCAAAGCAAAGATGCACGTGCACTAACTCTGACGGTAGTCTGCCAAATGTGCACCTCCTCCCCTTTCCTTGTCTCCTCTGAGAACTATTTTGACTAGGCAAATAGTGAGTAAAAACAGGAATTCCCAGAGCCTTGAAAGAAAGATTGGCTAACTAAGACATATCATTGTAAATTTCAGCTCCATAGTTCTGAGTGACCTTTAAGTGGGGAATGTAATTGCAAAGCTAGATTCTGTTGGGGATTACAAAGCTCACACTTGTTCCTTAGCCCATCTTGTCCAATAAAACCAATGGTTTATCATAGCATTTTGTATTAAAATTTGTGCATAGTTAAATGCCAAAGCATTGACTTTTGAAGTGAGAAAGGACATTCAAGATTATTCAGTCTGTTTCTCTTAACAGCTTTATTGATGTGTAATTTATATACCATAAATTAATCTAAGTGTACAATTCTTTAGTAAATGTATAGGATTGTGCAACTATCAGCACAATCTCATTTTAGAATGTTTTCACCACACCATAAAATCCCCTAGGCCCACATACAATTGATTCCTATTCCCACTTCCAGTTCCCAGCAATTGCTAACCTGATTTCTGTATCTATGATCTTGCCTTTTCTCCATGTTTGATATGAATAGAATCATATGGTCTGTAGCCTGTGTAGTCTTCTGCATCATATTTCTCTCACTTAGCATAATGTTTTGGAGCTTCATTCATGCCACAGATTGTAGCAGTAGTTTGTTTCTTTTGTCACTGAATACTATTCTATTGCATAGATATACCACATATTGTTTACCCACTCACCAATCGATTGATAACCATATAGATGGCTTTTATGTTTTGGCTATTATAAATAATGCTTCTATAAACAGTTTAATTCAAGTTTTTGTGTGGACATGTCTTCATTTCTTTTGGGTAGATATGTAGAAATGGAATAACTAGATGAATAGTAGTTTTATGTTTATCTTTTAAGGAACTACCAGACTGTGTTCCAGAGTAACTGTACCATTTACCTTCCCAACAGCAACTTATGATGCTCCAGTTTCTTCACATTCTTTCAAACAGAATGGTTGTCTGTCTTTTGTCTGATGGATTATAGTGAGTGTGTATGGTGGTTTCTCATTGTTGCTTTAATTTGTATTTCTTTAATGAGTAATGATGTTGACCATGTTTTCGTTAGTTTATTAGCCATTTGTATTTCATATTTGGTGAAATGTCAACTCAAATCTTTTGTCATTTAAAAATTGGGTAGTTCATCTTACTATTGAGCTGTAATATGTCATTATGCGTGTTAGGTATAAGTCTTATCATATACATGATTTGGAAATATTTGCTCTCAGCATGTGATATTTGTTTTAATTTGTTTAGTAGTATTTTTGAAGCCCAATTAAAAGATACCATTATTGCTATTTTAATCTTTTTTTCTCACTGATAAATCATGCTTTCAGTGTTGTATGTATATACTTTATTTCCAATCAAAGATTATGAAGATTTTCTTCTATGTTTTCTACTAGAAGTTTTATAGTTTTCGCTTTTAAATTTAGGATTATGATCCATTTTCTGTTCTTGAAGGTGTAAATTTAGATTTTACATGTGAATATTGAATTGACCCAGTACCATTTTCTGAAAAGACTATCATGTTTCCATTAAATCATCTTGGCACCTTGTCAGGAGTCAATTGATTCTAAATGTAGGAGTTTATTTCAGGACCCTTAATTCTCCTTCATTGACCTATAAGTTTGTTCTTCTGCCAGCATGCTACTATATTGATTTTTAAAATTTATGAAATCTGAAACTCTAAGTCCTACAACCATGTTATTGTTTTAAAAATTGTTCTGTCTATTAGGGACCCTCGCATTTCCATATGAACTTCATAATTAGCTTGTTTTTACAGTCTCCTGGGATTCTGACAAGGATTGTGCTAAATCTATAGACAAATTTGTAGATGATTACCATCCTAACAATATTGACTATCCCAATCGATGAACATGGAATGTCTTTCTGTTTATTTAGATTTCATTCAATTTATTTCAGCAATTTTTGTTTTACTTTTCTATGTACAAGTATTTCATTTCTTATGTTAAATTTATTTCTAAGTATTTTTGATACCATTGTGAATAGAATTGTTTGCTTAATTTCATTTTTAGCTCTTTGCTAGTGATAAGAATATAGTTGTTTTTATATTGATCTCATATACTATGACTTTGTGAAGATTGTTTATTGCTGTAGTTGGTGTAGGGGGTGTGTGTGTGTGTAAAATCCTTAGATTATCTATATATAGGATAATACCATCTGCAAATAAAAAGTTTTACTTCTTTCTTTCCAATCTGGGTGCCATTAATTTATTTTTTCTTATTTCACTGGCTAGAATCTCCAGTATAATGTTAATCAGACATCCTTGTCTTAATCCTCATTTTGAAAGAAAGCATTCAGTCTTTTACCCTTGAGTATGATGTTAGTTTTACATATTGTGTGGTTGGCCTTTATCAGGTTCAGAAAGTTCCTTTTTGTCCCAACTTTCTTTTCTATAGTACCCTTTATCATAAATATATATTGTATTTTATCAAATGATTTTTCTCCACCTTTTAAGATGATTATGTGATTTCCATTTTTATTAATATGCTATATTGGCATTAATTGATTTTTTAAAATTAAACCAACCTGTATTCCTAGGATAAATCTCACTAAGTTATTTATATGATCTATAGGTTATTAGGTTCAGTTTGCTAATATTTGGTTTACCATTTTGGGGTCTATATCCATGAGTAAAGGTGCTGTCATTTTCTTTTGTTGTATATATTTCTCTGATTTTGGTATCATAGAATAAGTTGAAATGCATTCACTTCTCTGCTATTTTCTGGAAAAGTTTGTGACAAATTAGAACTATTTCTCTTTTAAATATCTGATAGACTTCACCAGTGATGCCATATGAGCAGGAATTCTCTTTGTAGGAAGGATTGTAGTTGCTAATTTAACTATTTCACTTGTTATGAGTCTATTAGAATTTCCTTCTTTTTCATGAGTTAGTTTTGGTAAGTTATCTATTTCCTCTATATTGTCCATGTTCTTCAGCATAAATTTTTTTACAGAATTTCTGAAGAGTCAGTAGTGATGTCCCCTCTTTTACTTCTGATTTTGGTAATTTATGTCATAACTCTTTTTTTTCTGGTCAGTGTAAAGAGTTGTCAAATGTGTTGATCTTGAAAAAAAAAGTTTGTTTCATTGATTTTTCAGTCTTGTTTTGTGGTCTCTATCGTATTGATTTCTACTCTGATCTTTATTCCTATTCTTTTATTCTTCATTCTTGTTGGGGTTTAGTTTGCTCTTATTTTTCTACTCTCTTAAGATGGAAACTTAGATTTTTATTTGAGTTCTATCTTCTCTTATAATACCGGTGTTTATAAATTTTTCTCCAGCAACTCCTGACATGGTTGATATTGACAATATTGCCTAGTTTAATTATTGCTTTTTGGGGAGAGCATGTGCCAAGCTACTCATTCTACCATTCATGGAGGCCCATCCCATAATTTTTAACTATGAGGAAACTGAGCCATATAGAGATTATTTTAGGTTGAGTTCTCTCAGAAGCAGACCTATGGGCTAAAGATTTGAATAAAAGTGACTTAGTATTAAGGGAGCATTCTCAGTACAAACCATAAAAAGACAGAGGGAAGCAGAACAGGGAAGATAAAGAACCCAAACGAATGTGTGATCCTCTGTAAAGTGAATTGCACCTTGAACCTGTTCCCTTTCAGTCAGAGAGAAGCAGGATTTTTCCACTTCTGTCTAAGGCAGTCACTGAAAAATGCTAGCCTGGAATCAGATATGGGTATGAGGTAGGGGAGATCAAGACTTATATTCTCAAGCCCTCTTCACCAGCAAAGAAGTCTTTGACAGTTTTAAGGCAACCCTCTGAAGAGGTCTTTGATGCCCCTATTCACAGCAAAGCACACAGCAGATGGGAGATGTCCCTCACTACAAATTGGGTTCAGTGTATACTACTCAGGCGATGAGTGCACCTAAATCTCACAAATCACCGCTAAAGAACCTACTAGTGTAACCAAACATCAACTGTTCCCCCAATAACCTATGGAAATATTTTTTAAATTGTGTAATTATGATAACTTAAAAAAAAAAAAAAAGCAAGATGGGAGATGCACACATAAACCCAGAAAGAGGGACTAAAAGGGACAATAATTGTATCTTGCTAGATTAAGTGTCTTGCCTAAGGTCATACAGGTAGCTAAGCATTAGTAGATCTTGGATTACAACCTGAGTTTGTACATGCTAACGTTGTGTTTTAATCAGCTTTATTAAAATCCACTAAAGATGTGTTACATAAATCTTTGCTTTACTAAACAGATTTTACTTACTGTTGAGTAACCATTTCTGATGGCTAGAGACATCACTCCCTGTATCTGAGTCAACTCTAATGCTAGTTTTTACTATGTGGGACCTTTCCCCATAGATCTCCTGGTCAGCACAGGGTGCTGAGGTAATCTAGAAAAATACAGAGACAAAACAGCTTTCTACTATCTTGGGAAATGGCATTAACCTTGCCACATGAGAGACAGCACATGACAGACAGCAAAGTTAAGCAAGCCTTAATCCCAGCTTGTAATCCCAGCTACTCAGGAGGCTGAGGCAGGGGAATTGCCTGAACCCAGGAGGCGGAGGTTGCGGTGAGCCGAGATCGCGCCACTGCACTCC
>NW_016107456.1:4839673-4850312 GCF_001604975.1 Cebus imitator
CATTTCATTGGTGATCACATTATGATTGTTTAATTAGGGAAACGGTTTTTCTTCATTTTTCAAATTTTATAAAGTGTTATATTTTCCTTGATATAGAATTTTGTTGTTGTTGTTTTTTAAAAGCAAAGTATTTAGTGGAGTAAAATAAAGTTGATGGCTTAAACTTCTGTGTAATAGAAAGCAATGTAGTCCTGTAGTTAAGATTGAGGGTTCAGGAGTCAGACTGCTTCAGTTCAAATCTTAGCTCTAGCAATGAAATAACAGTGTGACCCTGGAAAAAAATTTGAGCCTCTCTATGTTTTGGTTCTCTTATTTTGTCAAATGATGATAATAGTATCTGCTTCTTAGAATTGTTGTAAAGGTCAAATGAGATAATAAATGAAATAAGCTTAGCATATTGCCTAGTAGGTGGTTGGTATTCAATAAACATTTTCTGGTGGGCAGAGGCATCATTGCAGTACACCATAGTGAGAACTATGATAGAGGTGTGGAGAAAGTGCTATGAGAACAGGAGAAACCAGCTCTGGTTTGCAAGTCAAGAGAGAAAGCGTGATGTTCGATCTGGATCTGGATTGGATGAGGAGGTCTCAAGATGGAAAAGACGAGAAAAGGCATTGTGGGCACAGGGAACAGCAGGTAGAAGGACGTTGAGGTGTGTGGTGAGAATTAACTTGCTGTGCACTTAAACTTTATTTGGTAATTTTTTTCAATTTATTTTTTTAGGAAATACTTAGTGAAAAACCATTATGTGTCTAGCTAGCATGACTTTAGAAGCAATGAACTAGATGGTAAGATCTCAGACCTCATGAAGTTGGCAGCCTATTTGAGGGCAGGCAGTAAAGCCAGTAAACAAATAATTTAACAAGACATGTTTCAATTATGTTAAAAGCTGTGGAAGAAATAAACCAGGAGATATGGTGTACAATGACTCAGAACACTGATAATTATGTATTAATGCTTTGGTGAATTTAGGATGACTCAAATCAGTGTTTTCCAAGGGAGTGAGAATACTGAAGGGGAATGCCCTTGTTGGCTATACAGGTACAAATATCAGAATAAATATCAGGGCAAGGATATACACATCAGAATCACCTAGGTTTGTGATTTCATACCTGCACATTAAACTATCTAGAGAGCTTTTTAAAAAAGTACTGAGGCTAGGGTCCCACGCCTAGAGGTTCTGATTCCCCTGATCTGTAGCAGAGCCAAGGAAGAAGAATTCTTAAAGCCCCCAGGTGATTGTAATATGCAGCCACAGTTGAGCAACATATTGATCTTGAGCAACCCATTGATCTTGAGCAACCCTCCATTGAGATTCTGAGATGACTATTCGCTGCTCTTGCTTGAAGGATCAGTGATGGAGAAGCCACTACGACTGGTGAGAGGCTATCATATCCCTCAGCTGAGCAGTGCTGGAAACAAAGGTTGAAAAATACCTTCATTTAATAGGTCTCGTCTTTTCACAAGTCTCACATGGTCATTGTCCAAAACTGTCCTGTCAGAGCCACTCTTGGTGGCCACCCAGACCCTGTCACCTCCCCTTTTCTGGCATGTGCCCATCCCCCTGCTTCCATGTGCCTTGATGTAAATGATTCCCTCGTGTGACCTGCTGTGGGCTGTTGCCATTAAGATACCAGAGTCACCTTGTCTGACCCTCACACAGAGTTAGGAGTGCCTTAGAGTTTATGTCTCTCTGGGGCAGCCATAACCAATAACTGACTGGCACTGGAAGTTCAAAAGCCTTTGGTTTGAGATGAGACAAACTCTGGGGGTATAATTTATGGTCCAGAGCTCCCTATGGGATCAGGCTAAGACTGGGATTTTACCTGATATCACACCCTTGCTCCACTTCCTCCCATTTTCTTTCTTGCTTCTCTCACTCCTTTACTAGTTTATTCTAGGACTCCTTCCTCAATACATCATTTGCAGTGAAACCTTGGTTCAGGGTCTGTTTCTGGAATAACCTAAGCTCAGACATGCCTCCTTCTGGGAGAACGTGGACTAAAATATGCATCTTTCTGAAGGTGGGCAGTCTCTACCTGTGAGCTAAAGCATACACTCCATCTGTCACCATATTTCAACCTTCTGAAAGGATACACCTCCTGGCTAGAGGCTTTTCTAGATATACAAAGTGGGCCACAGGAACTGCTATTGATGGAAGGATGCTCTGATAGGTCCCTGGTTCCCCTCAGTGGAATCTGGTTTGAGAATCTCAAGCCACCATTTAAGCCATTTGTTTAGGGAGTAGAGGGAGGGAGATAGTCAAGCAGCAGGGTTTTCCAAAGCCCGTGGAGAAGTCCTGAGGGTTTTGCCTTGGATGGACAGCAGGAAATACTGAAAGTAAAATTACAAACTCTCCTTAACCTTACAGAAGTCACCTTAGAGTGAATGAAATGAGTTGAGGGCACAGCCTAGCTCTTAGATTCTTGCAAAAAGAGATCCTTGGGATAAGTAATGAAAAAAAAAAAGATCGTAAATGCCCATCTTCTCATTGGGAGAAACAGAGATGGTGTCACAAGAGGTTAAAATGTATGAGTAAGTGCTATGTGTTGTGCGGTGAGTGTCTTACGTTATTATTCTCTCATGTTATTAGAATTTTCCAGCTAAAAAAATTCCCATCTCTTTAAAAATGATCCTGAATAGTTTATTGAAACCACTGTTTTTCAGCTGAAGATATGACCCCAAAAGGGAGGTCATTCGCATATGGATATGATTTTATCATTACCAGCAAGCTGAAAAGAACATGCTCTTAGATTAATGTATTCTCAAGGGAATGAGAATGAAGCTACTACAAGAAATAAAAATAATACTCAGTTTCTTGTTTCTTTCCCCCACCCTTTCCTAAAAAGTGTCAAGAAAGGAAAGTTATACAACTTGCAAGTGCTGTTTCTTCTCTCCCCGACTTCAATCAGAGTTCTGTGGTCTTTGAGAAAGGCTGGATCCACTGGCAAACAGATTTATCTAACAACATGATTTAAATTTTTCTGGCTGCATTGCAGGTTTGCTTTTGAATGGACAGGCTGCGGATGCATGGGCCTGGAGGAGTTGCTGGGTATATTTTGGCACAATAATCACAATCATATGTGAACCATATGTTGACTGCACAGTTTAAACCAAAAAAAATATATATCCTTTGCTATTCTTTGTGATTTCATATGGAGTTGGTTGGGATAGAGCTAAGCAGTTTAGGACGCCAAGTTAAAAAAAATGCTTGGAAGGTCCTTTATACATTTTATTGTTTGTAGGAAGAGAAGAAAAATAGAAAAAAAATATATATATATAGAAAGGATACTGAGCTGTGAATGAAAAGTTTGAGTTTCTACTTTTGCTGCAGTTTGACCTTCATTAGTCATTTGACCTCTCAGCCTCAGCCTCCTCATCTGTGATCTGGCTGTTGAGTTTGATTCAATTGACAAGTGGATCTTCAGTAATCAGATTGGTGGGGAGAAAGAGCTGATGAGGATATACAGGCTGACCCCACAGAGATATTATGGCTCTCTCTAATAGACGTTGGCAGCATTTGAGTGTTCAGAGCCCAGTAAGAACCTATCTTCTTGGTGGCCACAACTATGGAATCTTACATCAGTCATGGACAGTAAATGAGTCCAGCCATGTGGCTCCTATTGATCCATCCCATTATGGGAGGGCCAGAGACTGTAGGAAGTGACTCAGGGAGGGGGATTCAGCCCCAGGGAAGCTCCCAAGGCTTCAGGGGTCTCAATTTAGAGGGGAAAATCATAGAAGGATTTAAGGTAGAATGAGAAGACTATCTGAGAAACCAAGACAAAGGCCTTATTATGCAGACATGATCAATCCAAGTGGTGATTAGGAATAGGCCGGCCCTCAGAAGAAAGTAGAAACTCCCAGCTCTTTCTAACCCCTGGCCCTGGGGATGAGGCTGTTGGCTCCTTCTAAGCTGCTCAAGAGGATATGAGGGCTGCATCGGTTATGTGTTCCCAAATCCAGTGCAGTGTTCTTAGGTGCTATTGATAGCTTCAGCAGGAGAGCCCAGGAAGCTGTCTGCTTCATGAAGTCACTCTTTTGCTTTTGCCCTTTCCCTCACAGATCAGAGTCTCACAAGTAATGGTCCCTCAACTGGTTGAGCCACTATTAGCATTCAAGCCAAATTCAAAAATTTACCTGAATATATTGTTATATATAAAGCAGTGCAGGTCCTGAAAACTCTGTTACAAGCACCCCTCCACTTCTGTCCTGCAACCTCTAGGTTTGGGTTAGGTCCTTGTGCTATTTTTCATTGACTGCTCTGAGCTTAGCTGTACTGATAAACACTGGAATTGTACAATTGAGAAAGACCCCGGAGTTTAGGAGGAAATGTTTATTGAAATCATAATTTGAAGATTTATTGACTTCAACAGGCATTATGAACATACATAGATGGTACACACCCACACACACTTGGGGATGTGAAAACATTCTCAGATGTTGCACACACTTATTTAGAAGTCTAAACACTCAGGTTAGCCACATTCATCTGAATGTTATGTTCACTCATTTGGAGTTAGATGCCCGGGTAATACAGATCCTCACTTGGAAATCATGCACCTTCAGATGTGGTGTGCATGTTTTGAGACTGGCCAAATCCACTCACATGTCACTCACATGCACTCTGAATTGTCAGGTTCTTACTCGGATGTGTACATACTATAGCAGGCACGGTCATTGAGCTGCTGCTTACCTGCACTCATCTAAGTGTGGCATATACTCATATGCCCATCCCTTCCTTTTTGCATGCGTGAAAATTCCCATGCTTGAGAAAATTCAGGTGAAAACTTGTCATATTGAATGTGTCACATTTTCTTAGGGCAGCTCTCCATAGCCTCTTTTTCTTAATGAAATAGTCCTGTGTCTCTGTCATTTCCCAAGCTGTACTCCTTAATCAAGTGTCTTTAGATGGATAGTCTGATTGAAGGATGGTAGCCTGCAATGTATTTCATTTTTATAAAGCATGTGCTGGTTCACTATGCCCTGTTTAAATGATTGGTTTGGGCCCCGCCCCCTGCAACCACCTCATTAATTCACAGAAGTCTCCTGTGGGCACTCTTTGGGCAATTGATCTTTTGTTTTAGATCATGAGTCCCAAAGATCTGTGCAATAAAGCTCTTCTAAAAGAAAAACATCTATTCAAGAGAAATATAAACTGTGGGGCATTCAAAGAAATTGAACAATGTTATCCAACTTACAAACTTTAATCGTACAAAGAGAGTCTAACATTGGATATCACTTAATATTCAATAAAGGGTCAGTCATCTCTATTCACACACTAGCATATTCTTACATCCTTCTAAGTTGAAGAGAACAATATCAGATTACTAGGCAGGAACTCAGGGCAATCACTGTTTATCTGATTAGGGTTTCTGCATCCAATCAGATTTGGCTTCATGATTGCTTTCAGTTTTAATTCAATCCAATGTAATTCGTTTGAACAAGCATTCATTGATCACTTGTTGGGTGGCAGGCATCCTGCTGGGCAGTGTGGGGCGGGGATGGAGAATGATGCACAGATAAGTAAACCACAGTGCCTACTTTGTAAAAGGTCACAATCCAGCCAGCGAAAGAGTAGTCCCATCTCATGCTATTGGAAAACAAAGCAGATGGAGATTAGGTGAGCTCTAGGGGAACTACAGAGGGAGATAATTCATCCAGACGGGACATATCTAGACAGGCTTTATAGGGAAGTGAAAGGTGTGCTCAGCCTTTGGAGGAAAACGGAAGTGGCCAGGATGCAGGGCACTGCAGTTAGAGGAAGCATAAGTCAGTAATGGCATGAGGTGAGATCCAAAAGATGTCTGTGCAATAGCATGGGGTCTGGAGTGGCTGGAAGATGGGAACACCAGGAGAAGACCTTCTAATCAGAAGACAGAAGACAGGCACAGAGGGCTTCAAATGCCAAGATGAAGAGTTTAGATTGTATAATTTGGACAACGGAAGGCCTATGGAAGTGTTTGAAGAGGGAAAGTGCTGCATGACTGGGACGCATATGATTAGGATGGCTGATTCATAAATCACGTGCATTAGAGGCAAAGAGACTAGTTGAATCTGGATAGATGGGAAAGAACCCAACCTAGGCATTATCAGTGGAAGGAGAAAAGAGAGGTGGGGCAGATGCAAACCTACAGAAGTCAAATCAACAGACTTGATTAGAGATGAGGAATGAGAACTAAGGAGTTAGAACTGAGGATGAGCACTCATGAGGATGATTCAAGTTTTGGCCACTTCTCCGACGGTGCTACCATTTACTAAGAAAAGAACTATAGAAGGAGGAGCAGACAGGTTTGTAGATGGAGGAGCAGACAGGTTTGTAGGGGTTGGGGCTGAGTGGAGTTTAGATAGGTCCAGTGTGAGCTGGCTTTGAGACAGCTAAGTGGAGATAAAGTTCTGTAATATGGTACGTTTGGAAATCTGAAGCTCTGGACTAAAGTTTTGTGGTAGACAGAAACAATGTTTCCATATAGGAGAAGTTGGGTTGACATCACGAGAACTAACAAGCTCATTCTTCCAGAGTGTTGCTGATCCATCTACTTCTCCTCTTTCCTGTCCAGTGTTTATCAGCTGGTTGTCAAGGAGGAGCGACTTCAGAAGTCACGGAGGGCAGCTGACATTATTGAGTGCTTTTCGGTGCCTGTGAGCTATCGGAATGCCTCCAGCCTTGATTCTCTACACTACTTTGCTGCTGAGTTGAAGCCTGCCAACCTGCCTGTCACCCAGCCATTTACAGTGGGTGACAATAAGACATACAATGGCTACTGGAACCCTCCCCTCTCTCCCCTGAAAAGCTACAGCATCTACTTCCAGGCACTCAGCAAAGCCAACGGAGTAAGTATGGCCACATGGAGGCCATTCCTCGCCTTGTTTACATTTTCTCATTCTCGAATGATAAGTCAGCAGGGCCCTAGAACAGAGGTTGAAAAACTAAGGCCCAGGGACCAAATCCTACCTCATGCCTTTAAATTAAAAAAAGGCCGGGCGCGGTGGCTCAAGCCTGTAATCCCAGCACTTTGGGAGGCCGAGGCGGGTGGATCACGAGGTCAAGAGATCGAGACCATCCTGGTCAACATGGTGAAACCCCGTCTCTACTAAAAATACAAAAAATTAGCTGGGCATGGTGGCGCGTGCCTGTAATCCCAGCTACTCAGGAGGCTGAGGCAGGAGAATTGCCTGAACCCAGGAGGCGGAGGTTGAGGTGAGCCGAGATCGCGCCATTGCACTCCAGCCTGGGTAACAAGAGCGAAACTCCGTCTCAAAAAAAAAAAAAAAAAATGCAGCTATGCCTGTTTATTTATGTACTGTCTATGGCTGTTTTGATGCTTAACAGTAAAGTTGAACAGTTGTAACTGAGACTATATTCCCCACAAAGCCTAAGATATTTATTATATGACTTTTTATGGAAAACCTTTGTATACTTTTGTATTAGAGTATAGAGATGATGCTTTACTTGAGGAAATTACATGACCTCTCTGAGCTTAATGTCTTCATATGTAATAATAATATCTATCAGTTTATTATCTAGGAAGGCACTAAGCATGGTTTAGTTGATCCGTGATTAATACCCACTTTATCATTGCCATTGATCACGTTAGAAAATAATTTTTCTCCAAAGACAAGGTAACCATTGTGTCAAATATTTCTTTGGTCAAGGATTGGCGCCAGTCATAATACTCGAAAACCGTAGGGCTGGAAAGGATATCAAAGGTCATTCAGCAACCCCAAACACACACAAAAATGGTTTTATCAATATCACAACACCAATTAACTGGCGTTAGTGCTTATTCTGGAATACTTCCAATGACAGAGAACTCACTTATCTCTGAGGTAGCTTTGCTGTTTTCTAGATTAGGGAGTGGGCTGTGTCTCTAAGGAGGCTTTCCAGTGTACTTACTGAAATATTTTCTGTTGAAGTTGGTACTTATTGTTCTTGATTCAGACGCTTAGGATCCTACAGAACCAATGCAACCACCTTCTTGGTTTATAGCCCTTCAGTTACATAAGATCTTTTCTAACGCCCTTTTCTTCTTTATACAAACATGCTCTTATGATCCTCTTTCCTGCAAGCTAAATATCTTTAGTCTCTTTTATTATGTGAGTTTGTATTTTTCATCCAAGTGGGCATATTTCTTTTAACAAACATCTAGCAAACACTGACAAATGCTAAGTCCTCCAGTTCACAGTAAGGTTATGTAGTATGTGCCCTGCAAGGGCTTGTAGACATGTAAGGGAAGCTGTCATATGCCATGGTATGCAGTGTATAACATGAAGAACTGAGAAGCTTGCTGGGGAAGGGAAGCCTGAGACAGAAGCAAGATTCAGTGGAGTTTGTGGGGAACAGCCTGCAGGTGCTGGGTGGCCAGGATAGAGCGTTTAGTCTGTCAATGGCAGTCATTGCTTGGTGAGAAACCTGGATTGAGGAACTAATTAACATTTAGAATGTCCACATACCCATTTAAATTCCACTGTGGTATTTCAGTTCTGCATTTATTACTGGTTCAAGCAACACTCCTCACAGAGAGCATAAGACTACAAAGAGAAGCTGCCAGACTGCCTTCCACCTGTCCATCTGGTCTTCCTGCTGCATGAAGCACTAGGATGTATTGAGCAGGAAGACATAAAAATTGGCAGAAGCGTCTGGGGCTCATCTTGTTCTCGGTTCTCAGCATCCCACGCTGGCCAGTTTGTCGGTTCAGCACAACTCTAAGAAGGTGTGGCCTTCCCTGCTCTTGGCACATGTCAAAAGGTGTGGTTGAGTTTTCGTGCTAGGAAGAGAAAGAAGTAGCTTCACTTTATTCTTCCTACTAATATAAAATCTAGAAATAGAGCATATCTATGGAACCCAGGACACTAGCAAATGCACATCAAAAGCAATTTCCTCATCATAGGGGTGGTTGGTCCTGAGCCAACCACAGAGGTTTTGTTACAGGAAAGGGGTCCCAGTCCAGACCCCAAGAGAGGGTTCTTAGATCTCATACAAGAAAGAATTCAGGGTAAGTCCATAGAGTAAAGTGAAAGCAATTTTATTAAGACAGTAAAGGAAAAAAGAATAGCTACTCCATAGACAGAGCAGACCTAAGGACTGCTGGTTGCCCATTTTTATGGTTATTTCTTGATATGCTAAACAAGGGGTGCATTATTCATGCCTCCCCCTTTTTAGACCATATAGGGTAACTTCCTGATGTTGCTACGGCATTTGTAAACTGTCATGATGCTGGGGGGAGTGTAGCAGTGAGGTCTACCGGAGGTCACTCTCATGGCCATCTTAGGTTTGGTGGGTTTTAGCCAGCTTCTTTACTGCAGGCTGTTTTATCAGCAAGGTCTTTATGGCTGTATCTTGTACCGACTTCCTATCTCATCCTGTGAGTTAGAATGCCTTAACTGCCTGGGAATGCAGCCCAGGAGGTCTCAGCCTCATTTTACCTAGCTCCTATTTAAGAGGGAGTCGCTCAGGTTCAGACGCCTCCGACAGTTTTGCTCCCCAAACATCACATCGGAGACCTCCTTCTTCAAGACACAGGGATTTCCCATAGAGGAAAAAAAAAGTTTCTGACTCTGAAACTGCCTCATCTCAGAAGCAGTTTTGACACTGCTTCAGAGTTGAACAAGGCCATTTAATTGCCTGTGCCTTTTCCTCCACAGCATGCATATGTGCTCTTGCTGGAACTAAGATGCCCAGTAACAAAACAGACAGGAATGGAACTGGGTGAGTGCTTATGCCACGTGTGGGTACAGTTGACCTCACAGGAATAGAGAAAGGAAAAGCAGTTGGGGCTGGGTACTCAGGAGGCTGTATTTTTCTGGCAAAGGAAAAACTATACAGTTTCCAAAGACTGTCTTTAGTATTACATTTTACTGAAAAGAGTTGGGTGAAAGGGTCATAGAAGCAGAACAGCCATTCTCAGCCTAACAAATCTCTGCCTGGTCCCTCTCAGATTTTTCCATATCATAAAGGGCAGCAGACAATGATGTTAAGCCTGCAGGATTTTTTGAGGAGAAAGTGTTTTAACCCACAAATTCCTTATCAGCCAAGTTGTTGTTCTTGTGCATATATATCAGAAAGACATTGTTAGTATCCAGGGACTGCCACATTCCCTGCTTCTTATAAATCATTCACAGAGCAATTGACAGAGCAATGAATCAAAATAAAGAAATCAAGAATTGAGAAATGTAGAATAAGAAGACCCACAGTGAGCATAAAACTAATTAAACATAGCATTAATGCTCAATAATGGCTCTAACTATGTTACCAAATGGAAGGTTAATGTAAAACATAACTACTTGAGGCAAAGAAGCGTAATGCAAAAAGTTAACGGTTCCAATCTGGATCTGTAATTCACTATTTTGTCCACAAAAACTAAGACAGAGTTGGAAGATGGATGAATGTAAATAAAAATCTGCTCATTTTCTCATGTTAGACAAGAGGGAATGTATAACTACTGTGTTATTTCTGATACTGCGAATATTTAAAAGTATCATTCTTTTAAACATAAAGTCAACTCTCTGATCTATACTCAAAGATCTGAGAAAAAACAGTCAACAAAGAAAATTGGAGAAAATTAAGAAAACTATAAACATGAAAATCAGAACTATAAAACAAGCCTGAAGATGAAAGTACTAGATTTGATATGGGGGA
>NW_016107456.1:4850342-4900331 GCF_001604975.1 Cebus imitator
AAAAAAAAAAAAAAAAAAAGGTCAAACAAAATTAGAATTAGCCTTATCTGTGTCACTAGAAGATTAAAGACAAAGGGTAAGATAAAGTTTATTAAACTAAAACAATTGAAAGGAAAGCAGCAATGGGCATTTGTGGCAGGATGATTGTAAGCCAGGTGGAATAATTTACTATCAGCAAATTTCATTGCTCCCTACCCTACCTGCACGCTTTAGTCAGGACAGGGTAGGAAAATTCTGGGATCTGGACATCTTTGTTCTATGGATGTTAAGGATGGTTTGTCAGCCTAACAGAGTGGCTATGAATTCAGCCTTTACCACCACACTGCCTACATGCAAAACCCTAGGAGATGTGTGTCTTTCAGTAAACTATTAAAAGAATTAGATATAATAGATTAAGGAAACATCTATCAAGCAGGTGCAATATGTCAGAAAAAGGCCTTCTGAGTGCTGAGAATGCAGGAATGAGTCAAGCAGAGATACCTGATCTCATTGTGTTTTCATTCTAAGTGAGGGAGAGAACATAAATAAATAAGTGAAATCATGTATCAAATAATGAATCCTTAGGTTTCACATTAGGAATGTGGAAGTCAGTCATTAAATATTGACTATAATTAACATGAGGATAAAGACATTTTGTAGACTCTTTGGTGATCTGTGCATACGGAGTGTTTTAATCCAGCCCTGTGAACACCACGGAGAGTTCAAGTGTGGCGTGCATTATAAGACATGGTGCTCAGAGTTCTTGCAGGCATTTTCATGAAGTGTGAGTTGTTCACAGGCACTTGGGTTGGGAATTTTCTTCCAATTAGTAATCTCACATTGACCAACCATTGATGCCTTGTTACAGATAACAAGAGGAGTCCCATTTGTCCTGGTACACTGTCCTTGATGCCTCATTCATAGCACCTGTTTCTTATGAATTAGACCATGCTGTAACCATTTGTTCTGGATACAGCAATATTATAGATCTATAGTGTCGTAGAGCAGGATGGACTTTGAAGTGTCAGCTAGCCTATGCTAGAAGCCAAAAAAAAAATCTCCAATAAAGCCTTCTTAGCAAGACATTATATTGCTTCAGCTTGATCACTGCAAATTGCTGGAGTGAAAGGGAGTTGATTCCTTTGTGGAGCAGGTAAAATTATTGAGAATTGTTTCCCGTATAAAGCCAAATTCTGTCTCCTTGACTCTCCCTTTGTAGCCACTTGTATTGATTTGAACAAATCAAATCTTTCTTTCCTATGTTAGACTTTTAGAGAAAATATGACATTACCAGCTACCCTCCTCTGGCCACTCAAGTTATTTCTCATTGATAATTAACGTGCTATTCTTTTATTTTGCACGTGGCGTAATTTCTGAATATCCTTCATCCTACTTACCCTTTTATCTTAAAGTCTCCTTTTTCCCACCATGTTCTCCCAAAAAGAGTTGCCCAGAACCTACCACTGTTCTTCAGCTGTGGTTTGGACATGCTGCTAGATTGTAACTATGCCTCCTGCCTTGAACCTTTCCTAGGACATTATTTCTCGAACATTACAACATGTTTTTCACTTTGGGGCCTTAATTCAGGGTGTATTTTACCTACACCTATCTTTTCATCATTGTTGGCAGAACTAGCATCTTCTCATTTTTCAGGCCTCAGTTTCAATCTCACATCTCCAGAGAACGTTCTAACCACATTACCTAAGAACCACCCAGCAGCACTCACTCATATGTTTACCCACTGTTTTTCTATATTACGCTGGATATATATTTTTTAATTGCACATGTTGTTGGGTGCTGCATGCCTCCCACCTTATGCTGAGGGCTCCGAGGGTAATAAATTGTGGTTTGTTAGTTTGGGTTTTTTGGTTTGTTGGCTGTTATATCTTCCATGCTGAGTGTAATATTTAACACATAATAGACACCTAATAATCATTTGATGGATGAATGAATGAATGAGACTGTGAATTGTTTCTTGTTGTCAATGAGCCTCAACTTATACATTGAAATAGTAATATATACTTCACAAAATCTTTCTGAGGATTAACTAAGAAAAGGATCTTGAATAATGAACTCACCTAGTAAGTGTCAGTACAGTCTGAATTTTCATTCAGTATAGAATGAGAGATGTGGTTTGAACCATTTCACCATAGACAGAAGAGTCCTAAAGGACCCTTTTTTCCATCATAGTAGTAAGATTTTTTTTCCCCCAGATGTCTCATTTCCCAAGCTCCAGGCTCCTAGGCAGCCTTGATTTCCTCCAAATCCTCCAAATGGTACCCAGGGTAGCTGTCTCAGTTGTAAACAGCGGGTGAGTGCAGTTCCGCATTGTTTCTGTCACACTCTTCCCAGAATGAGGTCTGCTGAATCTACTGTTCTCTGCATCCTCACCACCATTAGCCATAATTGTGAAGTTGAAAGGACCATAATTAACGGTTGGATGCAAAACAAGTGTGAAAAACTCATGCAAATATCCATCAGAAGCCACCTTTTGTTGGGCAGTGCTGTTACGCATGTTCTATTTTTGCAGAGGATAAAACTCGTCTCTTGTCATATCCTTTTCATCATGTAGGGGTACATTTAACCTGGATGATGCCTCTGCCAAATGCTAAGTTAAATAAGAGAAGTGGGAAGTAGCAGGGTGATTGTTCTCTTTCTCTTACTTCCTCCTCCAGTTCTTGAACTCAGTTGCCTCTTGAGAGCAGTTGGAAGCCAGATGCTGTGTGGAATTGGTCACGATGCTAGCAGTATAATCATGTTATAATAGTTGGGATTATCTAGGTAGAGCTAGGTCAGGGAAATTCTGTGTCTCTGAATGAATTGGGAGACATTATGTTCAGTTGCATCCAACCACTGTTAAAGAAATGGTTGCACATGGAAGGGTTTTCTGTGGCATGGTGGAGTGGAAAGAGCTGCATGTTGAGCATCAGACAGACTTGGCTTTGAATTTTGGCTGCTCTCAACTATGTGAATTTCAACAGTTTACTTAGCATCTCAAGATGGAGAATGTGATTAATGGTCTACCTCAAAAAAATCAGGACAGAGTAAATGAGACAGTGTATATTGAAGTACCTTATACCATTACAGTTGTGCTATTTGTTGTTTTTCTTTTGGCTACTTTCCAGAGGCTCCACTTCTGAGGGAGAAGTGGGTTGGAGCACCCTTACCTGGCATATAAACTCCACGTGGAGGCATACACCTACCTCACTCTGGAGGACTTTAGGACTTGTGTCTGTGTCCCAGCTGTTGACTGCCTTGTCGCACCTGTGACTCACCTTAGGCCGTATTCCTCTTAGTTTAACTTCTCATACATTGTTTTGTTATGGGAAAGGGGTCTGGATCCAGACCCCAAGAGAGGATTCTTGAGTCTTGTGCAAAAAATAATTTGAGGCGAGTCCATGGAGTAAAGTGGAAGCAAGTTCATTAGGAAAGTCAAGGAATAAAAGAATGGCTACTCCATAAGCAGAGCAGCACTGTGAGCTGCTGGTTGGCCATTTCTGTGGTTATTTCTTGATTATATGCTAAACAAGGGGTGGATTATTCATGAGTTTTCTGGGAAAGGGCTGGACAATTCCCAGGACTGAGGGTTCCTCTCCCATTTCAGACCACATAAAATAACTTCCTCGTGTTGCCATTGCCCTCGTAGACTGTCATAATGCTGGTGGGAGTGTCTCTTAGCATGCTATTATAATTAGCATACAATGAGCAGTGAGAACGACCAGCGGTCACTCTTGTCACCATCTTTCTTTCGGTGGGATTCAGTTGGCTTCTTTACTGCAACCTGTTTTATCAGCAAGGTCTTTAGGACCTGTATCTCATGCCAACCTCCTGTTTCTTCCCATGACTTAGAATGCCTAACCTCCTGGGAATGCAGCCCAGTAGGTCTCAGCCTTATTTTAACCAGCCCCTATTCAAGACAGAGTTGCTCTGGTTCCAATGTCTCTGACAGTTTCAAGCCAGATATCTGTTCCTGTTGAGTCTTTTAGCACAATTGATCTTATCTTTTGGGTATGATATTGCCCTTTCCACCCCATTCCCTAATTTTCTTGTTAGTTCAGTGACTGTTCACATGTCACATGTGAAAACCTTAGATAGATATGGAATGAGGTGTAGGAGATCCAGGCTCTAGATGGTACAAGTTAAGATCATCAGGAGATCACATGGCAGTTTGGGTCTTGGACACCCCATCAGTAAGTTTATTTAAAAACTGCTATACTGGTTAGGCACACTAAATTATTCTGTAGTAATAAATAACAACACAATCTCAGTGGATCACTTCTGCTATGTATTTAAAATGGGTCGCTCAGAGACTCAGGGTAACAGAAAGTCCATCTTAACACCAGCAGCAAGTCAGAAAAAGAAAAATGTGGCAAATCCAGCAGTGGCTCTGAAAGTTTCCACACAAAATGGTACATGGCATTTTCACATTCCACTGGCCACGTCTAACTACATGGCCACGCTTAATTTCAAAAAGAATAAGGCAGTGCCTTCTATGTGGCTAGGAGAGCTGGAAAATTTGAGAACTTCCCCAATGACTACCACACGTTTCCATAATGACTAAGCCTCCCCTTTATATTCTCATAATACCCAGACTCCAAAAGCACATGGGCAGTTCCTACCACAAATCCTGAGGAATTTCAATTGATTGAGCCCCTCCCAAAGCACATGGGCAGTTCCTCCTGAGGAATTTCAATTGATTGAGCCCCTCCCAAAGCACATAGGCAGTTCCTCCTGAGGAATTTCAATTGATTGAGCCCCTCCCAAAGCACTTAGGCAGTTCCACAAATCCTGAGGAATTTCAATTGATCAAGCACCTGCTGTGTCTCAGACACTAAGCAAGGTGCCTTCACCTATGCTACTTTCTTGATTGGTCTCACAAAGTGACTACATTCTTGTCAGTGGATGAACGAACACCCAGAAGCCCTCTGGAATCCCATGGACTCTCAGTTACTTCACACTGAAGGAGGGATTTTAGTAACAGCTTTTCCCCTTTACCTCAGTGGAGGAATGGTAAAGAAATGTCTGAAACGCCATGTGCTGCTGTTCCGCCCTGAAAAGCAATGGTCTTGCAGTGCTTCCCTATCTCAGCAAACCTTAGATCTGTACCCACCACTGGTAGCTGAGCCAAGGCAACAGAAAGCTGTGACCCAAATGCCCCCACGTAACCATTTGCTGACTTATCACTGTAGTCTCTATCAGGAATCGATTTCTGGCTTGTATTAGCTCTGCAGAGCCCTGTTGAAGTGGAGAGGAAGACTGAACTAGACACTTTGATTCCAGGATTATCATCACAACCTTTCTGTTACTCCTTAGGAAAATCTCTATCTGGTAAACATCAACTCACAATTCTTGTCTGTCACTAGAGCCTAGGTTCCATGCCCCATTTATCTGCCTGGAACTCCTTCCCACTCCTCAGTGGACTCCATCTCCTGGGGCTCATTTATTCATTTGGACCTCTCTTCTTTTGGGCCTCCATTCCATCATTTGAGCCTTAAAACTAAACCCCTGCTGGAGCTCTGTTGGGGCCAGAGTTCTCTCCTCAGGTAAGATAGAAATTCCCTGAGTGTCACCTTGTACAGATACCAAGATGAGCTCTCCCAGGTTGCTAATTTATTTTTTCATTCACTTACAGTTTCTACAGATTTTATTATCATGGTATGAGACCTGAGGGAGCAAGAACATTCCTTCCCGTGCAAATATATTTTAATTCATTTGGAAAGGGAGATGAAGATTACCCAAATGTTGACAGCTGATAATCTTGTCAGCCTGGGCCTTCAGGGATAAATGCTCCAGACTCCAGTCCCAACAAAGCTCGTAGAAATAGCAGCCTAAGTTTCCATTTAGCAGAGTCGCTGCCTCCATCAGGCCCCTACAAAGTAGGGAACCTGATGCAGCTTGGACTGATTGCTCTCAAATGGTGAAAAAGTGGAGACATTTCTGAATTTGGAAATTGTATCCATGAGTTTAAGAACAGGCTCTTCCATTTCTCAGCTCCAGGGACTGAATACGTGCCTGCTAAACCTCAGTTTTCCTTCTGTCAAATAGGAGGAGATGTGCCCTTCAAGCTCACTGGGACCTTTGTAATAAGTAAATGGTAGGTGTGATGATTCTTTGCAAACCCCTAAAGACCATTCAAATAAAGGTATAGTTGCTAACACACACACACACACACACACAGACACACACACACACACACACACACACACACACACACAGAGTTAAAACTGATACTCAATTCATTTATTGGAAAATTTTAAAGTATCTTTGGAAACACTTGGGTATGTGAATCTAAATTTTTAACTGTAAATTTTATGAAATTTAAATATAGATCAAGTGTTCAGTATATGTACGTACACACAAATATTTTAGCATGTGTATATATAGATGCATGTGTATATATAAGACCATGTATATATACATGTTCAATTAAAATTAAATTTAAATTTCTTTTTTTAATTTTTTGAGACAGAGTCGTACTCTGTCACCCAGGCTGGAGTGTAGCGGCGTGATCTCAGCTCACTGCAGCCTCCTTCTCCCAGGTTCAAGCGATTCCCCTGTCTCCGCCTCCCAAGTAGCTGCAGGCATGCACCGCCATGCCTGGCTAATTTTTGTATTTTTAGTAGAGACGGGTTTTCACCATGTTGGCCAGGCTGGTCTTGAACTGCTGACCTGAAGCTGTCTGCCTGCCTTGGCCTTCCAAAGCGCTGGGATTACAAGCATGAGCCATGGTGCCTGGACGTAAATAAAAATTTTAAATTAGTCTAAGAATCTTATAGTGGAATAAAGAGTAATCATGGCACCAGAGGCCTAGTATAGGTAGTTAATTTAAGGGTACACTATCCGTATCTCCTGAGCTTCCTAGAATCCTAGGCAAAAAAGTGCATGTGGCAGATTTGCATATCTTCTCTTACTTGAAGGAAGCATATATTTTTATCATGAAAGACTCTAAAAGGGTGATTTATCACATATGTCCTTGCATAAGAAGCCCTGAGTTGATGCTGGTCAATGTCATAAGAACATTTTTGCTCAAACACTCAATTAGTCTCTTTTATATCAATCCTATATAGTCTGAGGTTAAAATATAAAAAGTTAATGGAGACGTTTGCACTCAAGGATTCTGTTTCTTTCACTATAAAATGGCATTAATGCCATTAAGATTAATGAATTTTCAAGTTTGTTTCCCCTCAGCATTTTTGATTAATATGCCTAGCATGGGGTCTTTCCTATTGCATAGATTGACACTGACCAGCAACTTGATCTTAGGCAAGTGACTCAGGCTCTCTGAGTGTCTCCCTCTTTTGGAAAACATGACCACAGTATCAACTTTGTAAGAATGTTTCTAACTATTAAATAATAAGATGCATAAAAACACTTATCACAGTGCTTGGCATGCAATGAACATCCAATTAATGTCAGCTGTTGCTATTAGATATCACAGGTAGCATACAGTATCACAGATGGGATACAGCATGGAGGCACACTAAGGAAATAACAGGCAAAATCTATAGGGGCAAAGAGTTTTTTAACCCATGGATCAAATTTGAATAGAGTATAAACATGATGTGGGATCAGGGGGAAAAAATTAGTCCAGGGTTTCCAGAGATGCCAGATGATGAGACATCGACCACCACCTGCAGAAGTCTGGCCTGCAGACCCTGACTCAACGATGGACAAATGAATGTACTCTCACACCATTACAGTGGTATCAGTGGGCTAGGGATGGCCATTCGCTGCTTTCAGAAGGTGAAATGCAACCAATCAACCAAGACCCTCTGTCCATCCACACATTTATTCCATCAAGATTTTACAACAGAGGCTCTAGGTTAACACACTGTGGATAATTAACATGGTTAAAAGAGTGGTTATGCAAATGATGAAAGCTTTAGGTTCCGGGCCCAGAGTAAACACTATTAACAGATAATTCCCCTTTGATTTCCCACTAAGAGGACCATCCAGCACAAAGTTTACATAGAGTAGAGACAAAGGGACGTGTGGTAAACAGACTTAACTGGGAAAGCATCGTCCCTATCTTCTCCCTAACTTAATGGACCTGCTATATTCAGCCTGTCCCATTAAAACCTTTCAGCCTTCCAAAAGGTTTGAGACTAATCTATAACTTTTCCTGATATATCTTTAATATTTTTCCAGCCACCCTGAGCAAATATCAACTAGACGACACACTGGATGCATGAAGGAGAGAGAGGGACTGAGATGTCAAGGAAGGCTAGGAATGTTGCACTTACAGAGAGGCAGGTAGAAAAGTGGGACAATTCTTCTGCAGTCCCATTCTGCCTAGAGGCTGAATTTTCATCAAGTTTCACCTTTCACATCATGGCCCTCAAGTTTGCAAACCCATAAATGCAATGTATTGGGGTACATAGTTGAAGAGATTGACATGAACCATATGTTCAAGACACTGATGGAAATAGAAGGCAATGATTCATTCATCTCCTTCAAAGTTATTCCTGCATCTTTCCTATCTCAGCAACGTCTGGGTTTCCCACTACACATCACCTTCTATATTCAATTATCACAAAGTTCTCTTTGTTCTACACTGAAGTTCTCTCTAATCCATATACTTTTCTCGTCTCCAGTGCCACCATCTTAGTCCTGGATAGTAACATCTTTTGCCTGGACAACCTCAACAGTGTCCTAACTTCTTCTCACATCCACGATTGCTTGTCTCAAACAGATTCTCAAATCACAGCAAGTGCAAATTGGCACTATATGCATTCTCATTTAACACAAGAGCAAGCCAAGCCTATGAGAGGCTATGATTTGCTGAAGCACACTCCAGAAACAAGAGAATGAGCTGGGTTTGAATCTGTGTGTGTAAAAATTCAGTTGAAAGTCCTATGCAATTACTGCTCTGTTTCATGCTGGGTCTTAGTCCCACAAGGTGGCTTCATAGAGGAATATGGCTGGACTAGAACCAGCAGGATCCCAAATCCCTTATGCAGCCATACTTTTCTTTTCCTCCCACCAAACATGGCCAGCCTAAATCCCTCACTCAATCTAGAAACACCTGCTGGTCCTGCCATTAACATCAACAAATAATGAGGAGCTGTACTAATAACAATTATCATAATAAATTGGCCTTTGATTACATCTGTCACCTGAGAATTTCAAAGACTTTACAAACATCAATTAGTAATTACAGCTCAATGGATCTCTTACAGAGAGCAGGAATCATTAAGGTCAGATAAGAACTGTGCAGGGAAGCATGAAGGACTGCTCTGGTTTGCATTGGTTTAAATCAGGGCGTTGCCAGCTCCTAATAGAAAATCTGAGTCCTTCTTCATGAGGTGCAGAGGAACTACATTTCCAACTTCTCAATTAGGGGATAGTTTGTACAGCCAACCCACAGCCTCAGAGTCCTATTTTTGAGGAATGGGAAGTATAAAATGCAATATTGGAAAGGAGCTTGTAGATTGTCCAATTCTCTTCTTTCAGCAGCAAAAGGGAAACTTAAGTCCAGTATGGGGAAGTTATTTGCTCAAGATCAGAGCCATGGCTTAAACCCAGTCTCCCACACCCAATTTGCATTTGTTTATTCTGCAAAATTGTGCCTTCATTGGTCATGAGCTCCTCTGTAAGGAGATATGAATGATGGTGATAAAAACCAAAAAAACAAACAAACAAACAAACAAAAAACCACCAGTTATTTATTCTGGGCTTGCTGTGAGTCAGTTGGGAATACAGATAACTAAGATCAGTTCCTGCCCTTATTAAACCCACAATCCAGTGGAGACGACACCCATGAAGACTAATGTGGGCAATAAATTATCAGCAATCACAGTGGCAGAATATCTGGTGTTCAGCTATAAACCTGGAGGTAGAGGGGATGAGGAGGTACCTAGGAAAAGTCTTGTAGAAGAAGTGACATTCGAGTTTATTATTACAAGCTAATTGGATATTTTCCAAGTAGACAGTAGGGCAGAGGAAAGGGTGTGTTTTGCAAAGGCAGCACCTGAGTAGAAGCCCCAGAATTGGGGATTCCCTGATACATTTGGGAAGACATCGTGGTGTGGGTTCCAGGATATGGAATGAAGGTTAGAGAGAGACAGATGTCAATTAATGATGGGCTTTCTATGCCATGTTAAAATACTTGGCATTTATTTTGTTGAAAACAGCAAAAATAAAAAAATTGTCTTGGCTATAATCTCAATATCAATGTATTAGAATCATAAAGTCATATACATGTATTTGCATCTTTAAGGCACTTGTGCTCACAAAATTTTGTTTAGAGACTTGTGTAGAGGGTGCTGCTCCCATTCTATAAATGAGAATGCTGTAAGTCAGAAAATTAAGGAATTTACCCAATATCATTCACCTAAGGAAAAACAAAATTTGAATGTCTAAATTGATTATTTATGGCATATTCAATATGTATTGTTCTTGCCTTTAAAACACATGTTGCTAGCTAAGAAATGTTTCACACATACAAAACATCCAACTATAAAGACACTTGTGCATGTATGTTTATTACAGCACTGTTCACAATAGCAAAGACTTGGAACCAACCCAAATGTCCATCAAATGTAGACTGGATAAAAAAAAAAAATGTGGCACATATACACCATGGAATACTATGCAGCCATTAAAAAGGATGAGTTCATGTCCTTTGCAAGGACATGGATGATGCTGGAAACCATCATTCTCAGCAAACTGATACAAGAGCAGAAAACCAAACACCACATGTTCTCACTCATAAGTGGGTATTGAACAATGAGAACACATGGACAGAGGGAGGGGGACATCACACACCAGGGTCTGTCGGGGGATGGGGGGGTTAGGGGAGGGATAGCAGAAGTTGGGGAGGGCTAACATAGGAGAAATACCTAAAGTAGATGACGGGGATGGATGCAGCAAACCACCATGGCACATATATACCTATGTAATAAACCTGCATGTTCTGGACATGTACCCCAGAACTTAAAGTATGATAATTTTAAAAATGCAAAAAAAACACACAAAAGCCAAGATGATAATAGAGTGATCTCTATATGCCCATCACTCAACTTCAACAATGATCAACCCATCGTCAATTTTTTTTGTTCCAACTTACTCTTTCTTACGCCAAGTATTTCTAACTCCTTTTTTCAAGGTAATTTCAAATGCACAGAACAGTTTCAAGAATAGTGTAAAGAATGTTAATAAACACTCTGCATGGATTCCCTACTTGCTAACAGTTTACCACAATTGCTTTACCATCCCATTTTCTCTCTCCCTCTCCTGTTCTCTCCTTCCCGTCTGTCTCTTTGTCTGTAGGTCTATCTCTATAAATCACCCCTTTACTCCTAAATGCTTTAAAGTACAATTTCCAACATAACTACAATACAGTTACCAGGAAATTGATGTTCACATAATACTGCTAGGCCCAGTTTTGCCAATTGTCTCAGTCATATTCTTTTCAGTAAATTAAAAAAAAAAAAAAAAAAAAAAAAACCTGGTCCAAGATCACACGTTGTATTTAGTTATCAGGTCCCTTTAGATTCCTCGTATCTGTCTTGCCTTGATTTTCATGCCCTTGACTCTTGAAAATTACAGACCAGTTATTTTGTAGAATGTCCCGCAAGTTGGGTTTGTCCGAAGTTTCCTCAAGATTAGATTCAAGTTATGTATTTTTTTGTCAGGAATATCACAAAAGTAATGTTGCTTCCTTTTCAATGTATCATAGTAAGTGGCACATGATAGCAATTTGTTCTGTTACTGGTGACATTAGCTTTGATTACTTAAAGTGTTGTCCATTAAGCTTTTCTCCACTATAAAACAACCATTTTTGTAATGTGTAAGTATTTTGTGCAGAAATATTTCTAGACTATGTAAGCATCTTGTTCTTCAGCAAACTTTCATCTTTTGTTTTAGCATTTGCTGATATTTTTTGTTGAAATCAACTATTACAAAGATGTTTGCCAAATGATAATTTTCTAATTCCATCATTCATTTTGCATTTATTAGTGGGCATCCATTCTGAGGATGAGTTCTCCTTTCTCCCCTATTTTCATTGTGTTAATTTATTTATACTGATAAAAATTTATAGATTTTTCTTTTATTCAGTAGGTTATACTTCATTACTATCATTATTTATTTTTATGCTCAAATCGTCTCAGAATTAGCTAGTGTGAGCCCCTGCAAGATGTTTCTTTTGTCATCCTGACATGTCTTCATCAGTTGTTGAAAACTTATTTTCTCTCTGACACAGAATCTTGTGCTTTCTTTGCCCCAGCTCTGGTTCCTTTAAATGGGGAATGGTACTTATTATAGAAACTTAAATCTGGGGATGAGTGGGCCTCATCGTTAGTGAGTATCATTGATTCTAGGCTCTTTATCTATCTACCCATCTACCTGTCTATCCATCTTTCTATCTGTGTTTCATTTTTTGCTTTGCTTTGTTTTGTTTTTGAGATGGAGTTTGCCCATTCACCCAGGCTGGAACACAATGGTGATATTGGCTCACTGCAACCTCTGCCTCCCAGATTCAAGTGATTCTCCTGCCTCGGCCTCCTGAGTAGCTGGGATTACAGCCACCAGCCATCACACCCAGCTAATTTTTGTATTTTTAGTAGAAATGGGGTTTCACCATGTTGGCCAGGTTGGTCTTCAAATCCTGACCTCAGGTGATCTGCCCACTTCAGCCTTCCAAAGTGTTGGGATTATAGGTGTGAGCTACCACACCTGGCCTTTATCTGTCTATCTTAACAGGCAAAGTTCATGATACCCCCAATTCTAGTCCAACACCAAGGAGTTTATTCCAACCTTCACTCTTCCCATTTTTGTAATTCCCTTCTCTGACAGTGAGAAGCTTAACTACGTTATTATTTATATATTTACTTATTATTCAATATGGAATACTCAGGAAGCATTTCCAGAAGCACTAAACTTAGTAAAACAAACCCACTAACTAGAGTTCAATATGTATTTTCTGCTCTTTCTATCTTCAGTCTAAATGTATACAAACTATTGTGTTGAAAACTTATTTGGTTTATACATTTTTTCTTTTACTACGATATGGTTATGTATTTATTGGAAATAAAGTTAGGCTTATTTGTGACTCTTTGTTTTTAATTTTAGGTTCGTTTTACTCATTCTTAGTGATTTATTTTAATATATAAAACATTATAACATAGTTCCAAAAGCCTAACTATACAAATAAGTGCATACAGAAAAGCACATATCACTTCCTTTACATCACCTCTGCCATCCCCTGTGGGAAACCAGTGTCATTAATTTGTTGTTGTTGTTTTTGCAAAAATTATGAAGTTAATATATGTTTCATTTTCCCTTCTTCTTTTAGGAAAGGTAACATACTACAGATACCTGGTTATCACTTCATGTTATTTCATAAAGATCTTCCTTATTATTTTTTACAGCTGCACAGTACTCTATTATATGGTTATATCTTAGTTTTTTTGGTCACTCTCATGTATGGGTATATTGTTTCCAATACCTTTCAATTGCAAACATTGCTGCATAAAGGAACTTGTGCATATATATTTTTGTATTGTTGGAGGTGTGTCTTAAGAGCAAATTCCTAGAAGAGGGATTGTGGGATCAAAGCGTGGACTAATACATAGTTTTGCTAGATGTTGCTAAATTTCCTTCCTTAAGGGTGAAACCAATTTGTATTTGTCCCAGAGATGTATGTTTCCTCACAGCCTTGTAAACAGTTTGTGTGGTCCAGTTTTAAATTTTATCACACTTACAGGTAAGAAATTATATCTCAATATAGCTTTAATTTCCTTTTTCTTATAAGTGAAATTACAATATTCTCCTATATTTAATAGATATTTTTATATAATTTTTGTTACCTGTTTATGTCTTTTGCTCAATTTGCAGTTTTTTACTGTTTTTTTTCTATCAATTTTTTAAGAGTTATTTATAGATCAGAGATATCAATACTTTGTCTGTGATATACATTACAATTTTTTCCAGTTTGTGATTTATCTGTTGACTTTGCTTATATTTTTGCCATGGCAAATAAAATGTCACATGCATCATTTTTTTTTTCTTTTATTGCATGTAAACTTTAAGTAGTAGTTAAAAAGTTTTTTCTTACACCCAGGCTATAAAGGCATTTACCGACGTTTGCTTCTAAGACTTGTGTATTTTAGTGTTTCTACATATAGTTTTCTGATGTTTGGTGTTTGTTTTTGTGTATAATGTAAATTATGGATCTAATTTTTATCTGTTTTCCCAAATGTCTATCTAGTTGTCTTAGCAACATGTGTTTAAAAGTCCATTTTTGTCCCTATAATTTGAGATGTTGCTTTTCTCATACTTTAAATTTTCATATGTTCTTGGGTGTTTTTCTGGATTTCATATTCTATCCACCAGTCTGTGTGGCTATTTATGTAGCAGCCCTACAGTGTTATAATTATGGGATCTAAACTTTAATATCTGAGAGGGAAAGTTCCCCATTGGGATTTCCTTTTTCAAGGAGTTTCTACCTCTTCTTGCATGTTTGTCTTTCCTTATAAATTTTAGTGTCCACTTGTCCAGATTCATAAAAAGTCTATTAGTAATTCTGGAATTGCATTAAATTTATACATTAATTAGGGTGAACTGACATCTTTAAGATGTTGAATTATCTTACCTGAGATAAGGAATGTTTTTCCATTTGTTTGATTCTACTTTCTTATCTTTCAGTGGTGCTGTAAAGTTTTCTTTATGCAGGTTTTGTGCATTCTTGCTATTAGCAAGTACTTCATCTTTGTTGTCATTGTAATAGGGTTTTGCTACCCTTATGTCCTCTGAGTATTAGTTTTATATATGACTACTGTTGGCTTTCTATTTACATTATGTTTTGGGAGAATAGATGTTTATACCTATTATATTCTTTGTTAAATGTGGATTTTAACGTTTTTAGGTGAATTCTTGTTTGATATTGGGATCATTACTATAGCTTTGTTATTTTTTCATTTACTGTTCTCAGCTTCTTTCATTCCTTTTTACTTTTTAGAGAAATTATTTTATTCACCTAATTGCTTTTTAAAATTGTTGAATTTTTTTGTGGGTACATAGTAGGTGGATATATTTATATATTTGTTTATGGGATACATGAGATGTTTTGATACAGGCATGTGATATGAAATAAGCACATTATTGAGAATGGGGTGTCCATCCCCTCAAGCACTTATCCTTTGAGTTACCAGCAATACAGTTACACTCTGTTATTTTTAAATGTATAATTAAGTTATTATTGAGCATGTTTGTTGTAGCACTGTTTACAATAACAATATTTTAGATGTGACCTTTATACACAGAAGGTAGTTGGGTCTTGTTTTGTAAGCCAAAGCAGTACCTTTTTAAGTATGTGAGTTAAACCATTCATATTTGGTGATATGACTGATATATTTGGTCTCAACTCTGCCATATATTTGTATCTCATAATTTATTAATTTTATAATATTTTCTGCTGCGCTTCTTTACTCTTTTAACTTAAAATTTCATTTTGTATTTAGGGAAGTTTGTATTTTTGTTCTAATAGTTAACTTTGTTCTTTTCTATTATTTAGCACTCTTAATGTCATCTTTTTGTTTAATCTTTTGCTTTCTAGTTTTTTTCCTGGTATCCATTAGCTTTCATATATTGCCTCTATTACTTCATTCTCAAACTGCGATAAAAATACTACCCGAGACTGGGTAATTTATAAAGAAAAGAGATTTTTTTGACTCACAGCTCCACGTGGCTGGGGAGGCCTCAGGAAACTTACAGTCATGGCAGAAGGGGAAGCAAACGTGTCCTTCTTCACCAGGTGGCATAAGAGAGAAGTAGAGAACGAAAGAAGAAGAGCCCCTTATAAAGCCATCAGATATCATGAGAACTCACTCACTATGACAAGGACAGCATGGGGGAACCACCCCTATGACCCAATCATCTTCCACAAGGTCCTTCCCCTAACACATAGGATAACAGTTTAGATTGCAATTCAAGATGAGTTTTGGGTGGAGACACAAAGACAGACCATAGCACTGCCTGTACGACAATAAATGACCTGATACTACTCTTCTCTTTCCCTGTTTCTTCTCTCTCTTTGTCTCTCTCTCTCTCTCTCTCTCTCTCAATTTTTAGTTATTATTACTAATAACTAAATTTTCTAATAATTTAGTTATTTTAGTTATATTTAAATAATATTTGCATTATCTGCAGTGTCAGAAAATATAACATTTATATATCTTACTTTCATCCACATCCCTACATTATTTCAGTTTTAGACTTACGGTTAAACATATTAAACTTTCACCATCAGTCTTTTTGCTAAAGTTTCCTAAGTCATGTTTTTTTGAGTGAACTTATACTCTGTAGATCCTTCCAGAAAGACTCAAGACTACAGCATCCCCTGGCTTTTTGAATGTTGAAAGCTATTTTTCCATAGCTTTGCTGTATGAAATATGCATGGCTAGTTATAAAATCATTGATTCATATTAATATTCTGTAAGCTTTTGAAAAATGCTGCCTCATTGTTTCCTTGTTTTGCATGCTGTTTTTGAGAAGTATCATGATAGTCTAATTCTCTTGTATCTGTGCATTATTCAATATCTTTGGCTTTGAGAATTTTTTTCTAAGTTTAATAGTTTACTAGACTGTGTTTTGGAGTTGATCTTTTCAGATCTATTTTCCCAAGAGCACTGTGCACCCTTTCACTATAGAGGCATGGGACTTCTTTTACTTCTAATAATTTTTCTTGGATTATTGTTATAAAATATTTACCGATCTGATTATTTTGTCTCTCTTCTCAGAAATTTCGGTATATGTATGTTGTATTTTCTTTGCCTTATTTTTAAACCACTTTTTCACCAACCCTTGTTAATTTTTTCTATATCTCATTTCTGTTCTTTACTGTGTTTCTGTTTTTATTTAGCAACCCATATTAAATTGATTTTTTTGTCATCTTGACAATTTATTCCTTTCTGAGATGATTTTTTAAAAAAATTTCTCTTCTGAGTTAAATAAACTCTTTATTTTCTTCTGTTTTTTTGTACATTTTGACTTTTCACTTGTGCTTCTCTAAGTCAAAGTTGTTTGAGGATATTTAATTCCATTTGTAGTGTTGTATTACTTCTATTTTCTTATTTCATGATTGTTTTCTTGTTAGGAGTAGATTTTCATCATTTGTGGTGTTTTGACTTTCATTTTCTGTTTTCTTCATCTAGTAGCTTTATTATGTTCTTTCAATTTTTTTTTAATTTTATAGATTTAAAGTGGCTTATAAGATTCTCAGTTCAGAAACACTTTATTCTCACCAGATAGTAAAGTACAGGTTTTTTCAGTAGATGATTGTGTGTGTGTGTGTGTATGTCATGGGGAATGGGGGTACGTTCTAGCTTTTTGTTTTTATTCTCTTTTTACTTTTGTGATTCTAAAAATTCTCACTGTGCTTCCTTTTCCTTCACTCACCAGTCTTCCAAGAATACTTCTCCCTTCTTTTTGTCTCCTTTTCACCCATAAATTGTACCTGTTGAACACTACCACCTTGAGTCACATGTTCTTTCAAGTCTTTTTCCTGTACTCTTAGTTTTGATCTACCCGGAATTGTTTTAGCACTTTCATGTGTAGTATGGTCTTCGTCATTCTGGAAAGTATTTTAGATCAGCCATGTATTCACTGCTAGCTTACCTCTTCTCCCAAATTGTTTTTATTTAGCTCTTGTTCTCTGCATAGGATGACAAGGATGATTGTGTTGAATGCTTTAGAGATATTTCATTTATATTTGGTTCTTGTTTTCCTTTTTTTTCTTTCTTTTAAATATATTTTATTGCACTTTAGGTTCTGGGATTCATGTGCAGAACATGCAGGATTGTTTCCTAGGTACATACATGGCAATGTGGTTTGCTGCCTCCATCCTCCCGTCACCTATACCTGGCATTTCTCCTTGTGTTATTCCTCCCCAACTCCCTACCCCTCACTGTCCCTCCCATAGTCACCCCAAACAGACCCCAGTGTGTGATGCTCCCCTCCCTCTGCCCATGTGTTCTCATTGTTCAACACCCACCTATGAGTGAGAACATGTGGTATTTGGTTTTCTGTTCTTGTGTCAGTTTGCTGAGAATGATGGTTTCCAGGTTCATCCATGTCCCCACAAAGGACACTAATTCGCCATTTTTTATGGCTGCATAGTATTCCATGGTGTATATGTGCCACATTTTTCCTGTTCAGCCTATCATCAATGGGCATTTGGCTTAGTTCCAGGTCTTTGCTATTGTAAACAGTGCCTCAATGAACATACATGTGCATGTGTCTTTATAATAGAATGATTTATAATCCTTTGGATATATACCCAATAATGGGATTGCTGGGTCAAATGGAATTTCTATTTCTAGGTCCTTGAGGAATCGCCACAGTGTCTTCCACAATGGTTGAACTAATTCACAATCCCTCCAACTTTAAAAGTGTTCCTATTTCTCCACATCCTCTCTAGCATCTGTTGTCTCCATATTTTTTTAATGATTGCCATTCTAACTGGTGTGAGATGGTATCTCAATGTGGTTTTGATTTGCATTTCTCTAATGACCAGTGATGATAAGCATTTTTTCATATGTTTGTGGACCTCATATATGTCTTCCTTTGAAAAGCATATGTTCATATTCTTTGCCCACTTTTGAATGGGTTTGTTTGTTTTTTTCTTATAAATCTGTTTTAGTTATTTGTGGATTCTGGATATTAGCCTTGTGTCAGATGGGTAGATTGCAAAAATTTTTTCCCATTCTGTTGATTGCCAGTTCACTCTAATGATTGTTTCTTTTGCTGTGCAGAAGCTCTGGAGTTTAATTAGATCCCATTTGTCTATTTTGGCTTATGTTGCCAGTGCTTTTGGTGCTTTAGTCATGAAGTCCTTGCGTATGCCTTGGTCCTGAATTTGTCTAGGTTTTCTTCAAGGGTTTTTATGGTGTTAGGAAGTCTTTCATCCTTCTGGAGTTAATTTTAGTGTAAGGTGTCAGGAAGGGTTTCTGCACATGGCTAGCCAGTTTTCCCAATACAATTTATAAATAGGGAATTATTTCCCCATTGCTTGCTTTTGTCAGGTTTATCAAATATCAGATGGTTGCAGATGTGTGGTGTTCCCTCTGAGGCCTCTGTTCTGTTCCATTGGTCTATATCTCTGTTTTGGTACCAGTACTATGCTGTTTTGATTACTGTAGTCTTGTAGTATAGTTTGAAGTCAGGTAGTGTGATGCCTCCAGCTTTGTTCTTTTTACTTAGAATTGCCTTAGCTATGCAAGCTCTCTTTTGGTTCCATATGAACTTTAAGGAGGCTTTTTCCAGTTCCGTGACGAAGGTCATTGGTAGCTTGTTGGGGATAGCATTGAATCTATAAATTACTTTGGGCAGCATGGCCATTTTCATGACTTTGATTCTTCCTAACCATGAACATGGAATGTTTCTCCATCTGTTTGTGTCCTCTCTTATTTCCTTGGGCAATGGTTTGTAGTTCTCCTTAAAGAAGTCCTTTACATCCCTTGTTAGTAGTATTCCTAGGTATTTTATTCTCTTTGTAGCAATTGTGAATGAGAGTTCGTTCATGATTTGGCCCTCTTTAAGTCACTTATTGGTGTATAGGAATGCTTCTAATTTCTGCACATTGATTTTGTATCCTGAGACTTTGCTGAAGTTGCTTATCAGTTTAAGGAGATTCTGGGCTGAGATGATGGGGTGTTCTAAATATACAATCATGTTGTCTGCAAATAGAGACAATTTGACTTGCTCATTTCCTAAGTGAAAACCCTTTATTTCTTTTTCTTGCCTGAATGCTCTGGCTAGAACTTCCAATACTATGTTGAATAGGAGTGGTGAGAGATGGCATCCTTGTCTAGTGCCAGATTTCAAAGGAAATGCTTCCAGTTTTTGCCCATTCAGTATGATATTGGCTGTGGGTTTGTCGTAAATAGCTTTTATTATTTTGAGATACGTTCCATCAATACCTTGTTTATTGAGAGTTTTTAGCATAAAGGGCTGTTGAATTTTGTCAAAGGCCTTCTCTACATGTATTGAGATAATCATGTGGGTTTTGTCTTTGGTTCTGTTTATGTGGTGAATTATGTTTATAGACTTGCTTATGTTGAACCAGCCGTATGTCCCTGGGATGAAGCCTACTTGATTGTGATGGATAAGCTTTTTGATATGCTGTTGCATTTGATATGCCAGTATTTTATTGAAGATTTTTGCATCTATGTTCATCATGGAGATTGGCCTGAAGTTTTCTTTCCTTGTTGAGTCTATGCTGGGTTTTGGCATCAGAATGATGTTGGCCTCATAAAATGATTTGGGAATGATTCCCTCTTTTTATATTATTTGGAATTGTTTCAGAAGGAGTGGTACCAGCCCCTCTTTGTATGTCTTGTAGAATTCAGCTGTGAACCCATCTGAACCTGGGCTTTTTTTGGCTGGTAGGCTATTGATTGCTGCCTCAACTTCAGCCCTTGTTATTGGTCTATTCAGGGTTTCAACTTCTTGGTTTAGGCTTGGGAGGGTGTAAGTGTCCAGGAATTTACCCATTTCTTTCAGGTTTACTGGTTTATGTGCATAGAGTTGTTTATAGTAGTCTCTCATTGTAGTTTGCATTCCTGTGGAATCTGTGGTGATATGCCCTGTATCATTTTTTATTGCATCTATTTGATTATTCTCTCTTTTCTTTTTTATTAATCTGGCTAGTGGTCTATTTTTTTTTTTTGATCTTTTAAAAAAACCAGGTCCTTGATATACTAATTTTTGAAGGATTTTTTATGTCTCTGTCTCCTTCAGTTCTGCTCTGATCTTAGTTATTTCTTGTCTTCTGCTACCTTTTGAGTTTTTTTTGATGTTGCTCCTCTAGCTCTTTCAATTTTGACAATATGGTGTTGATTTACATCTTTCCTTGCTTCTCATGTGGGCATCTATTGCTATAAATTTTCCTCTAGACATTGCTTTAAATGTGTCCCAGAGATTCTGATATGTTGTGTCTTCCTTCTCATTGTTTTTGAAGAACATCTTTATTTCTGCCTTCATTTCATTGTTTATCGAGTCAACATTCGATAGCCAGTTGTTCAGTTTCCATAAAGTTGTACGATTCTGAGTTAGTTTCTGAATGCTGGGTTCTAATTTGTTTGCACTGTGGTCTGAGAGACTGTTATGATTTCTGTTATTTTGCATTTGCTGAGGAGTGACTTATTTCCAATGATGTGGGCAATTTTAGAGTAGGTGTGATATGGTGCTGAGAAGAATGTATATTCTGTGGATTGGGGGTGGAGAGTTCTGCAAATGTCTATTAGGTTTGCTTGGTCCAGATCTGAGTTCAAGTCCTGGATATCTTTGTTAATTTTCTGTCTCATTGATCTGTCTAATATTGACAGTGGAGTGTTGAAGTCTCCACTATTATTGTGTGGGAGTCTAAGTCTCTATGTAGGTGGTTAAGAACTTGTTTTATGTATCTGGTGCTCCTGTATTGGGTGTGTATATATTTAGGATCATTAGCTCTTCTTGTTGCATTGATCCTTTTACCATTATGTAATGCCCTTCTTTGTCTCTTTTGATCTTTGTTGGTTTAAAATCTATTTTATCAGAGACTAAGATTGCAACTCTTGCATGTTTTTGTTCTCCGTTTGCTTGGCAAATCTTCCTCCATCCCTTTATTTTGAGCCTATGTGTGTCCTTGCATGTGAGATGGGTTTCCTGGATACAGCCCACTATGGGTTTTGACTTTTTATCCAATTTGCCAGTCTGTGTCTTCTGATTGGAGCATTTAGCCCATTTACCTTTAAGGTTAATATTGTTATGTGTGAATTCGAATCTACCATTTTGATGCTAACTGGTCGTTTTGCCTATTAGTTGATGCAGTTTCTTCATTGTGTCGATGCTCTTTATCATTTGGTATGTTTTTGGAGTGGCTGGTACTGGTTGTTCCTTTCTATGTTTAGCGCTTTCTTCAGGAGATCTTATAAGGCAGGATGATGAAATCTCTGGGCAACTGCTTGTTCATAAAGGATTTTATTTCTCCTTTGCTTATGAAGCTTATTTTGGCTGGATATGAAATTCTAGGTTGAAAGCCCTTTTCATTAAGGATGTTAAATATTGGCCCCCACTCTCTTCTGCTGGGAGGTCCACTGTGAGTCTGTTGGGCTTCCCTTTGAGGGTAACCTGACCATTCTCTCTGGCTGCCCTTAGCATTTTTTCCTTCATTTAAACCCTGGTGAATCTGAGGATTATGTGCCTTGGGGTTGTTCTTCTTGAGGAATATCTTTGTGGTGTTCTCTGTAGTTCCTGGAGTTGAATATTGGCTTGCCTTGCTAGGTTGGGGAAGTTCTCCTGGATAATATCCTGAAGAGTGTCTTCCAGCTTGGATTCATTCTCTCTGTCACTTTCAGGTACACTTGTCAAATGTAGATTAGGTCTTTTCACATAATCCCATATTCCTTGGAGGCTTTGTTCATTTCTTTTTACTCTTTTTTCTCTACTCTTGCCTTCTTGTTTTATTTCATTGAGTTGCTCTTCAGTCTCTGATATCCTTTCTTCTGCTTGGTTGATTTGGCTATTGAAACTTGTGTATGCTTCTCAAAGTTTTCATGTTGTGTTTTTCAACTTCATCAATTCATTTATGTTTTCTCTAAGGTGTTTATTCTCATTAGCATTTTGTCAAACCTTTTTTCAACGTTCTTAGCTTCTTTGCATTGTGTTAGGACATGTTTATTTAGCCTAGAGGAGTTTGTTATTACCCACTTTCTGAAGCCTGTTTCTGTCAATTCATCAGACTCATTCTCCATCCAGCTTTGTTCCCTTGCTGGTGAAGAGTTGTGATCCCTTGGAAGAGGAGAGGCATTCTGGTTTTGGGTGTTTTCATCCTTTTTGTACTGGTTTATTCCCATCTTTGTGGATTTATCTACCTGTGGTCTTTGTAGTTGGTGACTTTTGGATGGAGTCTTGAGTGAGTGGATGTCCTTTTTGTTGATGATGAAGTTATTTCTGTTTTTTAGTTTTCCTTCTAATAGTCAGGCCCCTCTGCTATAGGCCTACTGGAGGTCCACTCCAGACCTTGCTTGCCTGGGGATAACCTGTGGTAGCTGCAGAACAGTAAGGGTTGCTGCCAGTTTCTTCTTCTGTTATCTTTGTCCCAGAAGGATACCCACCAGATGTCAGCCTGAACTCTCCTTTATGAGTGTCTCCTTGGATATATTGGTGTTGGGGAGCTGCTTGAGGAGACAGTCTGTCCCTTATAGGACCTAAAGTGCTGAGCTGTGAGCTCCTTTGTTCTGTTCAGAGCTGCTGGGCAGGTAGGTACGTTTCAGTCTGCTGCAGCAGAGCTCACAACCATGTTTTTTTCCCAGGTACTCTGTCCTGGGAAGGTGGGGCTTTATTTATATGTTCCTGATGTGCTGCTGCCTTTTTTTAGAGATGCCTTGCCCAGCAAGATGGTAGCCTAGTCACAGTCTGCCAGCAGAGGTGTTGCTGAGCGGCCATGGGCTCTGCCCAGCTGCTGTGTGAGCTTCCTTGTGGTTTTGTTTATAGAGGTATAGTTAGAACTGCCTCAGTAATGACAGTCTGCCTCAGTAATGGCAGACTACCTCTGTGATGATGGACTGCCTCTGTAGTGGTGGACTGCTTCGGTAATGGCAGACACCCTTCCACCCACAGAGCTGGACCATCAGGCATCCAGCTGCACTTGCTGTGAAACTCTCAGTCCAGAGTGTTTCAGATGGCTGGTCTTTGTGAGGATGGGACCTGCTGAGCCAGATTACCTGGCTCCCTGTTTCAGCTCACTTTTTTTCAGTTGAATGGGCAGCTCTGTCCCCCAGGCATTCCAAGTGCCAGTTGAAATGGCCTCCCTGATTTGTGTGAGTTTTTGTGCAAAGACTCACTGCACTGGCTGAAACAGCCATGCTGGAAACTCGTAGCACCTTTCTGCCCGGGAATCTCCTGGTCTGTGGGCAGTAAAAACTCGTTTGGAAATGTGGTGATCACTCACCCTCTGCGTTCTCGCTGGGAACTGTACTCCAGAGCAGTTCCTATTCGGCCATCTTGGATCCACCCTTGTTGGTTCTTACTTTTCTACCAAACAGGGCCTATAACATTTGAAGACCTCTCTATATATTAATTATGCTGAAGTTGTGGATTTTGTATAATTTTTTCTTGTTTTCCTATGGTGTTTTTTAACCATACGTGGGAAAATTTGGTGTTGTTACCAATTTCTTCAACTACCCAGATCCAACATGAATTAATGGTTGGTTGATTTTGGGAAGTGATAGATTTAGAAAAATCAATAATGACTCCTAGGTTGTTTGCTTAATCAACTAAGTCAATGATGGTGACATTTATTTAAATAGGGAAAACTAGTCGTGGATAAGACTTGGAGTGAAAATAAAAGGGAAAACAGAATTCTTTTAGAGGATTGTATATTTCATTGTGAATATTTCAGATATTTCAGGTAGACAGATGGATAGATGAGCCTGGATCTCAAGAATATCTATGCTAGAAAAAGAACTTTGGGAGTCATGCGAACATAATATTCAAATCCTCACAATTTATTATAATCTCCTAGTGAAATAGGATATAAATGATGAAAAAGGATATAAAACCAAGCTCCAGGTCACTCCAGTATATTGAAGTCAAGTAAAGGATAGATGCACAGGTAAAAAAGTGGATAAGGAACAGGTAGTGAAGTAGAAGAAAAGTCTGGAATGTAGAATGACTTAAAGCCAAGATGGTTAAACAGGTCAAGGAGGGAATGGTCAGTGGCAGCTAATGTTGATGAGAGATATTAAGAGAGATGGAGTTGCAGCAGTGACTATGAGAGCTGACCACATAAAAGTTGTAGTGGACTTGGTCTAGTATGACTGAAGGGAGTTTAGAGACTTGGCGAGTTTGAGGCAATGGAATCAGTATGTAGAGAGATTATAGCCAGTATAGCCCTATATTGCTATACTGGCAGAGCCTCGGGTAGAAGCATTTCTCAACAGAGTGCAATAATAAGGACATGACGTTCTACCCCAGGGGGATTTATGCCTGTGTGCAGATTTTAGTCTGGAGTGGGAAGTGGAATGTGAGTGAGGTTAAAATGATAAGGAAATGAAATTAGGTTGCACTGTCCCAGAATATATTATAAACTTGAATTAGGGTGATAGACATCAGAGTGTCCAGAATAGACCTGATTTGCTTGCTGACAATCCAGTCACTCAGAAGGTCAAGAGAGTGACTCAGGGCATTCTTATTCTGTACCTAATTCTGACCAACAGAGACAAATTGGTTATGGAATTAAAGTTGTCAGGAACTTAGGAGAAAACAAACATGTCGGCATCATGTTTGTCAGTCAGGAAGACAGAAGCATAATCGTATATACAGTCTAGATCATAGAAAACAGACTTTAAAACGTGTGGGGCTGAAGGGGTGATTTTAGGAAATGGCTCATTTTCCTGCACAAAACTGTGGAAGGGAAGATTATTCTAAGGAAAGTTAAAAACTTCTCACAAATGACACAATGTACAAGAGAAGACAGAATAAACCTCTGCACTAATTTACAATCTCATCAACAGTTCATTCCCTTTTCTCTGCAACCTTGCCAACATCTGTTATTTTTTAACTTTTTAGTAATAGCCATTCTGACTGGTATGAGATTGTATCTTGTTGTTTTGATTTGCATTTCTCTGGAGATTAACAATGTTGAGCATTCTTTCATATGTTTGTTGGCCACTTATACGTCTTCTGAGAAATGTCTGTTTATGTCCTTTGCCTACTCTTTAATGGGGTTGTTTTTTTCTTGCTGATTTGTTCAAGATTCTTAAAGATTCTGGATATTAGTTCTCTGTCAGATGCACAGTTTGCAAATATTTTCTCCTATTCTGTAAGTTGTTTACTCTGTTGATAGTTTTGTTTTTGTTTTGTTGAGCAGAAGCTCTTGAGTTTGATTAGGTTCCAATAGCTAATTTTTGTTTGTGTTGCATTTGCTTTTGAGGTCTCAGTCATAAATTATTTGCCTAGGTCCTTGCCCAGAAGAGTATTTCGTAGGTTTTCTTCTAGGATTTTTATAGTTTGAGGTCTTACATTTAAGTCTTTAATCCATTTTGAATTAATTTTTATATGGTATGAGGTAGTGATCCAGTTTCATTCTTCTGCATATGGCTATCTGCTTTTCCCAACATCCTTTTTTGAAGAGGGTGTCCTTTATTGTTTCTTTTTTTCATCTTTGTTGAAGATCAGTTGATTGTTTGTGTGTGGCTTTACTTCTGTCCCTGTGGAAAGCAGTTTGGAGACTTCCTAAAGGACTAAAAGCAGTATCACCATTTGACCCAGAAATCTCATTACTGGGTATATACCAGTAATGAGAAAAGAAAAGTAACCATTCTACCAAAAGGAGACACACACTAGTAAATTTATCACAGCACTGTTCACAATAGCAAAGGCATGGAATCAACCTAGGTGCCCATCTATGTTTCACTGGATAAAGAAAACATGGTTCATACACACCATGGAATACTATGCAGCCTAGGCAAATGAGTGCAGAAAGAGAAAATCAAATGCCACATGTACTCTCTGGTAAGTAGAGCTAAACATTGGGTACACACAGACATAAAGATGGTAACAGTAGACATTGGAGACTACAAAAGTAGGGAAGGAGGGAGAGAGGCAATGGTTGAACAACTACCTATTGGGTACCATGTTCATTTATTCACTCTTTGGGCAATGGGTTCAAAGAAGCCCAAACCTCAGCATTCAGTAATATATTCAGGTAACAAACCTGCACACGAACTGTCTGAATCTTAAAAAACAAAAAAGAACAAACCACTGCAGAATTCCCTTTAATGTGACCACATATTAAAAGAACATTCCCACAGAAAGTAGATTATTGTTCACTTTTCCAGGGAGGAAGTAACCAGAAGAAGCATAAAGGAAACTTCTGAGGTGCTGGCAATATTGAGTGTTTTGATTTGGGTGCTGGTCATAGGTGTGTGTTTACTTGGTGAAAAATTTGTCAAACTGTATTTAAGTTTAGTATACTCATCTGCATATACCTTATAATTTAAATTAATTGTGCAACAATTTATTAAGATTTAACCTATTTCCTTCAGGATGTAATTTTTAATGCTTAAATTTGCATGTTAGTTGTAACAGAAAATGGACTTTGCTTTATTTATTTTTCTCTTATGTGTACCATTTCATGTTATTATATGGCCCTCACAATCATTTTTGTTAACAGTTCCCTAAGATTCTACTATGTAGATAGACCACAGCTTGCTTTCTTTTCTTTTTCTTTCTCTCTCTTTTTCTTTTCTTTCTTTCTTTCTCTTTCTTTCTCTCTTTCCTTCTTTCTTTCTCTCTTTCTCTCTCTCTTTCTCTCTCTCTCTCTTTCTTTCCCTCACCTAGACTAGAGTGCAGTGGCATGATCTTGGCTCACTGCAACCTACACCTCTGGGTTCAAGTGATTCTCCTGCCTCAGCCTCCAGAGTAGCTGGGATTATAGGCGCATGCCACCACACCTAGCTGATTTTTGTATTTTTAGTAGAGATGAGGTTTCACCATGTTGGCCAGGATCGTCTCGACCTCTTGACCTTGTGATCCACCCACCTCAGCCTCCCAAAGTGCTAGGATTACAGGCATGAGCCACCACACCCAGCCCACAGGTTTCTTTTTGTGACTTTTTTTCCTTTTATGTGTTTAACGCATACTAATTCTAAATATTTATGGAGTACATAGTGATGTTTTGAAACATATAATGAATAGAGATCAGATCAAGGTAATTAGCATAATCATCATCTTGAATATTTACCATTTCTTTGTGTTGAGAACATTCAGTATCCTCTGTCTAGCTATTTGAAATGATACATTTTTGTTAATTATAGTCATCCTACAGGCTATGGAACACTAGAACTTATTCCTTCTATCTAGCTACAATCTTGTTTCATTTAACAAATCTTTTCCTATCTCTCTGTTCCTTTTCTAACCTCTAGTATCTGCTGTCTTGCCTTTCACTTCTATGAGGTCAACTTATTTTAGTTGTCACATATGAGTGAGAGCATGAAGTATTTAACGTTCTGTTCACGGCTTGTTTTCCTTAATGTTATGTCCTCCAGTTCCATTTATGTTGCCACAAATGACTGGCTTTTATTCTTTTTATGGATGAATATTACTCCATGTTACATATATACCACGTTTTCTTTATTCATCTGGTTTTGGATACCTAGTTTGATTCTCTGTCATGGCTATTATGAATAGTGCTGCGATAAACATGGTGCAGATGTCTCTTCAATACACTGATTTCTCTTCTTTTGGATAAATGCCCAGAAGTCAGATTGCCGGATCATATTAGTTCTATTTGCAGATTTTTTTTTTGAGGAACCTCTATACTGTTCTCCATAGTGGCTGAACTACTTTACATTCTCAAAAACAATGTATAAGAGTTCCGTTGTCTCAACATCCTCACCAGCATTTGTTACTATTATTTTTTTTATGATAACTGTCCTAACAAGGGTGAGATGATACCTCACTGTAGTTTTAATTGGCATGTCCCTGATGATTAGTGATAGTGAGCATTTTAAAATACATTTTTTGGCCATTTGTATATCTCCTTTTAAGAGATGTCTTTTCAGATCATTTGCCCATTTTTAAGTTGGATTTTTATTAGCTGTTGAATTGTTTGAGTTCCTTATATATTCTGAATATTAATTCCTTGTGGGATGAACAATTTGTAAATATTTTCCTTCCATTCTATAGGTTGCCTTTGTATTCTGTTTATTGTTTCCCTTTTTGACATAAATTTTTAGTTTTATATAATCCCACTTGTTTATTTTTTTTCTTTTGTTGCCTGTGCTTTCGAGGTTTTATTCATAAAATCTTTTCCTAGATCAGTGTCATATGTTTGGTTTCAGACCATTTCCCCAATGTTTTCTTCTAGTAGTTTTATAGTTTCAAGTCTTACAATTAGGTCTCTGATTCATTTTGAGTTGATTTTTGTGTAGGGTGAGAGATGGGGGTCTAGTTTCATTCTTCAAAATATGGATATTCCATTTTCCCAGCACCACTGATTGAAGTCATTGTCCTTTCCCCAGTGAGTATTCCTGGTGACTTTCTCAAAAATCAGTTGACTGTAGGTATGTGCATTAATTTGGGGGTTTTAAAAAATATTATTTCATTGATTTATATGTCTGCTTTTATGGCAGTACTATGCTGTTTTTGTTACCACAGTGTTATAGTATATTTTAAAGTCTGTTGGTATAAAGCCTCTAGCATTGTTCTTTTTGCTCAGGACTGTTTTGGCTATTTGGGGTCTTTTGAGTTTTTATACAAATTTTAGGACTTCTATTTCTATAATGAATTCCACTGGTATTTTGATAGAAATTGCATTGAATCTATAGACTGCTTTGGATAGCATGATTATTTTACCAGTATTAATTATTCCAATCCATGAGCCTGGGATATCTTTCTACTTGCATGCTTTCCAATTTCTTTCATTGGTATTTTTGTTTTTTCTTATAGAGGTCTTTGATTAAATTGTTAAACTGATTAAATTGATTCCTAGGTATTTTATTATTTTTGGTGGCTACTGTAAATGAGATGGTCTTATCTGTTTTTTTTTTAGGTAGTTTATTGTTTATGTATAGAAACATTACTGATTTTTACATGTTGATTTTGTATTCTGCAAATTTACTGAATTTGCTTAGCAGTTATAGGAGGGATTTTTTGGTAAAGTTTTTGGGGTTTTCTGTATATAAAGTCATGTCATGTGTAAACAGGACAATCTGACTTTCTGCCTTTCCATTTGGGTGCCCTTCATTTTTTTTCTCTTGCCTAATTGCTCTGGCTAGGACTTCCAGTACTGTGTTGAATAAGAGAGACCATAGCTTTTTTTTTTTTCCATGCCTGTGTTGTTAGACAGATACATTGCTCATGATTTTCAATTTTATAAAGAACACTGAAACCAACGTCTTTGAATGTAAAGCTTCTTCTATATTGGAGGTTATTCCCTGAGAAAAGATTCTTAGATGTCTAGACAGATAAGACTGAATCTCTTTAAAGTGAAGATACATATTTATAAACTACTCTCAGCAGTATTAGCCTCATCAAACCTTTGTCCTCTGCTGTATTCAACAATCATGCACAGAATTGGCAAGTTTCCTAATATATTAATTTCAAAATCTTTTTTTTTCTTTATTACTATGAAGTTGGAGATCATTCTAATCATTTATTGTGTGTTGGCACCTCTCCCAGTCCACACAGTTTCAATGACAGTCATTGTGACACTGCACAATCACTTGCATGTCTTCTTCAGTGCTCTGGGTTTCACACTTTATTTAACCATCTCAAGCTCCTTAAATCAAAGCATAGGGTATGGTGGTTTTGGAATGGAAGCCAGCAGAAACTGAAAAGCTTTATCGAAACATGAAAACAGAAATGAGTTTGGTCCCTTTAATTGTCATATGGAAGATTTAACTTGTTACTTAAGCTTTTAGTACATCACGTTTAGAGCAGTATCCTTTACTATTATTTTTTTTCTCAACCATTTTTCTTTTTCTTTTTTTTTTTTTTTAGACGGGGTTTCGCTCTTGTTACCCAGGCTGGAGTGCAATGGCACGATCTCGGCTCACCGCAACCTCCGCCTCCTGGGTTCAGGCAGTTCTCCTGCCTCAGCCTCCTCAGTAGCTGGGATTACAGGCACGTGCCACCATGCCCAGCTAATTTTTTGTATTTTTAGTAGAGACGGGGTTTCACCATGTTGACCAGGATGGTCTCGATCTCTTGACCTCATGATCCACCCTCCTCGGCCTCTCAAAGTGCTGGGATTACAGGCATGAGCCACTGCACCCAGCCCCATTTTTCTTTCTTTTCATCTTTTGGGTATGTTCCTTTAAAAAAACTTGCTATTGAAATATAATCTGCTTCAAATTTTATATGAAGATTTTGTATAAGTGATTCATATATTTGAACCATGACTTGTCATGTTTTTTAGCATTTCTGAATTATTACTTTATAAAATGAAATAATTGTTTGTTTTAAAGAGAGACACTTTCAGCATTTACAAGGAAGAAAACAGTTATTCCAAAGAACAAGTCATGTCAACTCAACCTTCTTCCTTTAAGACAGTCTTTGCACTGATTGGAGAAATGCAATAGACAGAGTATCACTGTCTAAAAGGAATTTGATGCTATTCTCAAGCTCAATGCATAAGCAATTTAGGATATTAGTAATTAGTTCAGATTTGGATTAACAGACAAAAGTCAACCTGGAAGATGGAATCTAGTGCAAGCCGTAAGGTTCTACTATTGGCATTATCCAGATTGTTACTTATATTAATGATGGGGATGAAATTAAAGAAAAAATTGATTTATAAAATTTTTCAGCTTGTGGAGAAAATGATGATGGGCTGTAGTACTTAGATCAGTTGAAGAAGATGGAAATCATAGTGGTAAATATGACTCTGTACTTGGGTTCCAAACATATAGCCACACCTATACATGTCGAAGCAGGTTTATAACCTAGATTTTTATTTTTGGTTAGGGGAGATGGATAAACACTAAGATGTTGGCAATGTTAATAGAAGCCCAATATAAGTAAGGATAATAGTGATAGTCTAGGTAATCATATATCAATAAGAGCACATGTAGACTGCTGTTTTGTGTTCTAGTCACTGCATATTAAGAGGACAAAATGGAGTTCCTAGAATGAGTAGCTAGGATAGCTTGCAAGACTTGAACTTTTATCATATGAGGAATTGATGAAGATGAATGTTTATGAGCCCAAGAACCATCTTTCAGTATCTAGACCTTTTTGCACAAGCAAAAGCAGACTTGCTGTGCATTCTGAGGAACAGAAGCAAGACTACTGGGCATAACTGTGAGATTAATTATGGGGAGTCATACTTGGACTTAATAGAATTGATTATTTCCAGCATTCAGAGGTGTATCTAGATGGAATAGAATCTGCTATAGACATTATCATGTCTTCTCTATTTCTGGATACACTGGAGGATTCCATTTCCCCATCTCAAATTAGGCATGGCCATGTGACTGGTTCTAGCCAATAAAACATGCATAAAAGTGAAAATGTCACTTCTGTTTTAGCGCATTTAATTTACTCTTTAGCACTCTCTCCCCTTGGGTTAAAATGGACATACCAGCTATGATCTCTAAGGGGTTACAATGGTCAGAGTGTCTCCCAACCACCTCCACTCCCACCCCTTAGACCCAGCCACACACCTACATTGGACATGTATTTTGAATGGAAAATAAACCTTTGCTTTTTTTAGGCACTGAAGTCTATAGGTTTTATTATGGCCTCCTAACCTTTATTATCCTGATTGCCACCAGTGCCTTCAAGATGTAGTGGTTCTTTGTGAATGAGCAACAGAAAGACAAGCATTGGATTATTGAGAGATTTTTGGTTCAGCAACTCACATACTTGCATTCTTTGCATTTTACTTTCATTGCTACACTGAATTCAGACTATTGTTGGGGGTACAGTTTAGTCAACTGGAATTTTCAGCTGGCTCCAGGACCTCCTGGGAGATGAATCCCAGTAAAGTGAGCAGAGATAATTCTCTTCATATGCACACCCTTCATTAACTCCACTGCATGCCCAGCAACATCACATATTTATGATCCTTTTTTCTTTGGAAACAGCTAACAACAACTAGATAGTTCACCCAGCAAAGATTCCATTACCACACGCATTATGTATGAAGACTTGAGGCTCACAAAAGAGCTCAGAGGAAAAGTAACTTTTGAACATGAACTTTGCAGTTTGAGTTTTACATTTCATATCGACTGGACTATTGCCAAGTGTCTCTTCAGCCTATGCATGTAGATACATTATTGCTAGTAACAGAGTTTCCCAAGGATGCCCTTGTTCCATCTGCTCACTCATGTAACTGAACAAAGCCCACTGCATACCACAAGTACCTACTGAGTGTTATTGTGAGAGACGATGAGTGCTAGGAATTATCTGATATGTTTATAAAGTGGTTCTTTCAGGGGAAGAAGTTTATGATATGGTAGAAGCCAGGAAGTGAACTGAATAACATATGTACCTAGCCAGAGAAAAAAATTAAAAGATGGAATTAAAAGGTGATCCAATGGCAAAAAAAATGGAAAAGGTAAATTTAAAATTATAATTAAAAATACATATGGATGCATATATATTCAAATATGTATACTTGTCTTTATATAACAACTTTATGTAACTCACAGCTAATTAATTGGCACCTCATTTTTGTTGTTCACAGGAGACCAAAATCAACTGTGTCCGTCTGGCTACAAAAGGTATGTTGGCATGTGCTTGTCTGTCTTTGGCTGTTTTTCAACCATTTAAGTATTTCTCTCTTTCTAGCCACACAGAGAAAGTCTAGGGAACAATAACTCAAAACAAGAAAGAATTGTTATTTTCACTGGAGTCATTTGCATCTAGACTATACATTCTAGGGTATATATTAATAGCACAGTGCATAAAAGACGTAAAAGTTTAAAACATATTTACTGAAAGGATGGATGGATGCGTAGATGCATGTATGAAAGGAAGGACTGGTACATTGATCAGTAGAGTGATGGATATAAATTTACTCAAATATTCTTTTGATATGTTTTTCTTATATTTGGGTCTTTGTTTTTATGTGGGTATTTTTTTAAGCATGTCTGTTAGACCCATCTTCTGAGTTTTGTATTTCATTCAATTGGTACATGGCTTTCAAAAATGAGGTGATGAGTACTGGTGCCTTTAACAATGAGAAGACAAACGCTGCATTATCATGTAGTTGGCATTTTCAATACTTATCCCCAAAACTAAGGCAGCATTGTTCAGGCTCATCACTTTTGTTTTCCTAATTATAATTGAATTGTCTGGCTCTTTCAATTGGTACATGTTTCTGTTTAATACTCTTTTTACAAAACACAATCAATGAATGGTTTGCTATCATTTAACCTATTACAGGGTTGAATGGTTAGAAATCAGATTTATTTTTTTGTTACAGAGTTGATATTTTTAACAGCAAACCCTTCCCATACACACACAACAAAATTGGGCAATTCTGTCCTGTTCCCTGAATTTACTGATGCATACGTAGTTTCATAGACTGCTTCCAAGGAGATAAAATTTGTAAATATAAATAGGCATATAATCATAGATGTAAAGTACAGACAAAAGCAATGACCCAAGTATGTGTGTGTACATACGTGTAAATATGTACACACATGCACAATGCACAGAACCACACAGAAAAAAACATACATGTGGGCAGAGTGGGGAGAAAAAGAGAGAAAAAAATCTACAGCTATTTGACAAAATGTGCAACAAGACCTATCACACATGATTTTTATAACTTTGAAGAAAATCAGCCCAATATGTAGGCACAAAAGAGAAGATGCAGGAGAAAGGAGAAAACCAAAGCACTAGGGCTCCCAGTGATAAGTCACCCTGATTTCATATAAGTCACAGAGGGTGGCATTTCCCTAACTTGTTCCCTCTCAGGAACTCAGGCTACTGGATGGAAGGAGATAAAATACTCTCTGTGAGGCAAGGAGAATTGATGGCCTGCAAACAAGAGTGACACAAATCACAGGTCTTGGCAGACTTTTCCACTGAAGAAAACAGATAATGTAGAAGGAAGAACACCATCCATTGGGTAGCACTAGGGCTCCAGACAGCAATCAGGACAGCTGGATGTCTGCAGCCCACTTAAATAGGCAGCTGGAGAGAGAAGGAAACTCACAGAGAAACCTCCTTTACTGTAACATGCTTTAAGGCTCCCCAGCGGCTTTTGACTTCTAGACAAGGAGAGGTGGATGCAATGGATCTGCACTCCCTGGGGTAGGTGGGATTCTAGGGACAGCATCTGGGGTATAATCTCCATAAAAGGGTAGCTTGCTGGGTCCTATTTTCTGAACTGAGAATTGGAAACATGAGACCTGACGGGCAATAGGAACATATGGGGACAATGGGAGAATGTCTAAAACTGTACTCTCCTGGAAACTTCAGGACTGCAGCCCTCAAAGGCATAGAAGCCCACCATGCTGAGCTTCTCTACAGTTGCATTGCTGATGTGCAAGAGAATTGCAGTGACATTTAAAGAACCAGACAGAAGAGTTCTCTACCTCTCCTTAGCATAAGGGCTTCCCCTCTTGTCTGAGCTTTAGGTTACCATCTTTCCTTAAATGAGTGGAGCGTGTATGTAGGTAAAGTGAGGGTGTGTGAAAGGATAGGAATGCATGAATGAGTGTGAATGCCCGGCTATCCAAGCCCAGGCAGGGCTCTGATAGATCAGGGTATTGGGGAATCTGAGCATCCACATCCTGGTTTTCCAATTCAGTGAGATCCAACACTTGAACTCAACGAAATGGGACTCCAGTAGCACTTGAGAATGGGGCAGAGGACTAAATAGTGCAGAATGCCAGTCGGACACTGTTTAGCTGTCCCCTCTCACCACATCAGATAAGAAGGATGCTTGGAGAGCATAGGACAAAGGGAAGCAGATCCGTGTTTGATGAGTGTCTAGTTGGTGCCGGGTATTAAGCTTAGAGTATCTAGGGTTTATTAAAAGAAAACACTAACTATTATAAATCCATCCATTGCCTGTGAAGAGTTTGTATCAAGAACCTAAAGCCAGGAATCAGTATTCTGTTTATCCTATCCCTTCCTGACCAACTGGAGCAAACTCCCATAGTCAGGCTTGCTAAAAACAGTATTCTCTTTAACAGAGGAAGATACTGAGAGTCTCACAGATTTTGGAAGCATTCAAAGTCTCAGAGGTGGGTCATCAGTCTCTCCCAGGACTTTTCCCTTCTCTGTCATCATGGCACCTGCTTCATGGGTCTGATGGAAGGCATCCTGACCCCGAAGCTCACATGTCAGGCTCGAGGCCAGTACTCTGGTGATAAAACAACTTGCTGCTGTCATGTCCCTGACCCTGGAGAGTCCAGCCAGTGTCTGTGATCAGCTATATGAATCCCACAGAACCAGATGGTTGCCAGTTGGAACAGCCCTAAGGACTCATTCAGGATCATTTTAACTTGACCCCAAGCCTAGTGCCCCTTACACAAAACATACCTGGCTCCAGCATGTGTCTCCAACCCTTTTCTTTTTGTAGTATTGCTTCTAGTAACTCAGGATCTAATTTGGTACTGCCCAGCTTGGAGGGTTGCAAAGTAATGGACCTGTATTAATTTCCTGTGGCTGCTGTAATGGAAGTCCTACAAATGGGTTGGCTTAAATAACACAAATGTATTGTCTCACAGTTCTGGAAGTCTGAAGTCTGAAATCAAGGTGTCTGCCGACTTGTTCCTTCTGAGTGCTGTGAGGAAGAGTCTGTTCTATGTATGTCTCTTAGCTTCTGGTGGTTTGCTGGCAGTCTTGGTCATTTCTTGGCTTGTGGAAGCCCCACCCTGATCACTGCCTTACCATCACATGACATTCTCCTTGTGTGTACGAATGTGTTCAAAATGCCCCTTCTTATGAGGATACTACCACGTGATCCAATAAGGGCATTTGATGAGGATAGCAAAAAGCAAGGGGATTGCCTTGAATATAAGAACTAAAAGGATATTTTGAGCACTTTGCTTGATACGCTCTAGACCTGGGAACAGATCTGATCAGAGCCATAGAGAGAAAACTGCAGCCAATGAGTAAACAGGCATTAAATGATGGTTTGGATTTAAAGCTATTATTCAAGACTCTGAAAGGAAGACAACAGAAAGCCACAGAGCAAAAAATAGCAATTTAAAAATCGGGTTTTGTTCTTATGATTAAACCAGGAAATGTTAGAAAGGGCAAGTGAGCAGGGGAAGCATTTAGAACCATCAACAGTGTTTATCCTACCTTTGGAAGATGAGGGATGGGCTCAACATAGCCAGCAGGTTAATATTTCAGCCAGAGGTGCTCAAGATGATCCTTGAGAAAATGTAGCATGTGGAAGCTTGGGATAGGGACTTAGACTTCAGAGGTGTTAATGCTAAACCAGGAGAGAAAACAACCCATCCCATGGGAGGTGCATTATCCCATCTGGTAAAAGATACCCTAGACTGCAGCTGCTAAAGGAGGTACCCAAGTATCTCAATTCATGCCCTCTGGCTGAGACAGAGCAGGACAAGGGAAAACTGTTTCTGACCTAGTTGTTCAATTCTAGAACAGGTCAGTCCCCTTTGAGAAACTGTTACCCAGTTCCATCCAAGTACTTTTCCCCATAGATGTCCTGTCTTTCTAATGCTTCCCCTGCTTCCCTTTCTGCAGTCATCTGTTCATTTTGCTGCTTTCTCTTACCCACAAGCCCTATCCCACCATGCTTGCTTGCATAGTCTGAGCCCCCTCCTACCCTCTAGCCTCCTCGGAGCTTCCATACTTTTATTACTGTCTGACACATTGGTCTTCTTTCGGTTCTTCAGGCACATCAAACTCCTTCCAAGCTTGGGGCCTTTGCTCATCTTGCCCTCTTTCTGAAATGCTTTGGCTACTATGTGTCTCCTTAATACATAAATGTCTTAACCGATAAATATCTTAACAGATAAGTATTTTAAAGATGCCATCTTAAACCTTTTGTCCTTAGAAGCCCATCCTGATCTTTATTTTAATGTATATCTCCAATTTTCCACTTTCACTAAACCCTGTACTTTTCCTTCATAGCACTCATCACAACTTGCATATATATATATATATATATATATATATATATATATATATAGTCTGCTTACATGTTTAATGTCTATCTCTCTGCTAGACTCTAAGTGACGTAAGTGCAAAGACTGTGCTTATTTTGAGCACTGTTGTATTATTCCCAGATCTTAGCATATATTGGTACTCAATAAAATGTGTGTTGGCTGAACAAATGGATGGATAGATGAAAGGATGGATGGATGGATGGATGGATGGATGGATAACTAACGGGCCATTATTCTTCCATGGCTTCATTATTTTCAAATGCAAGTTACATGTCAGGATTATTCTCTTAAAAGGTAGGAGTAAAAGTGACAGAGGTAAAGGGTCCGCTGTGGGATCTGCAATCCCCATTAACAAGAAAGCCAGCCAGTCTCTGCTTCTGTTCCTGCTGTGATAGGGATCTCTCTACCCACCACAGAGTTGCTTCACACTTTGGATGCTTCAGTTTGAGGAAGCTTCTATGTTATGAGTCCAGACTAGCTCCCTGTTATTTCTGCACATCAGTTCTTGAGGCCAAATAGATTCTGTGTCTCATTTTTCTTTCCAGAAAGTGAAATTTGCTTCCTCTGACCTGCTCCCCCTGCCTTGGTTAGGGTCAGGAAGGTGCATGCCTGCTTCTTTGCACTGGGCGGAACCACTCTGGCTGCCAGCGGGCAGCAGCACTCCTGTTTGTCTCCAGTGCCAGCCGTCAAGGGAACACAGCTGGCTCTGCAGACTCCCGCTGGGTGCGCCCGAGTGGCAGTTAGAAAAATCAGCTTTGATTTGATTTGCAAACTGAGCCGAGTCACTGAGACAAAATAAACCCAGAAACCCATAAAGCCGTTTGCAGAGTTGCTTTACAGAAGACAGCTACAGTTTTAATCTAGTAAACACTCTCTAACGATCCCATTAAAACAACCCCCTTGGAGTGGGTGCTGAAAGCTGAACTCCAGAATAATGAAGCATGGGATGAGGGGCCAGTGTCACCAGTAGTTTTGCTCTGCTTGGAGGGAGCAATGGACTAAAGCCATTGTCCCAGCAGCGACAGGCAAGAGGCTTGGATGCTGGTCTTTTGTAAATACACCATCTTTTCATAAGAGCTAAGCCTGAGGTAAAGCATTTCATCCAGCATTTTTCTCTCCTCTCATCATAATGGATTCTCACTCCTTCAGGGACTAGCAGGGACACTAAATGGCCATTTTTCAGCGAGATGCTCTCATTTTACAGATGCTAAGACTGGGGCCCAGAGGAGGAGTGATGTGTTCATGCCTTGTTTATCCACAGAATCGCAGCCACGGGTGGTGTGAGAATCCTCTGCTATCAACAGGAAATGCCCACTCCCGTTGATATGAGCCTATGTGAAGATTCTCTCTTATATAAAGCTTCCTTGAGAGGTTGCATCGAATAATTGGAAGCTAGAAACACCTGGGTTCAAATCCTGCCCCCCTCCCCCCAAAATTTAGCTGTTAGACCTTGGACAAGTCAGTTAACATCTACGAGTCTGTCTCTTCACTTTTAAGCTTGAGATCAGTAGTCCTTTCTGCCAAATATTCCAGAACATAATAGATCATTCTTTCTTTCTTCCTAACTTTCTGAGCCTCTAATGTGAGACTTAGAGACCTAGACCTACTTAGCACAGATCCTCTCTCTCAGTTCTCTAAGGAAGAAAGCCAAAGCCCAGACTGTAATCACTGCTCATACAGTTCTACAGATCGACCATTTCTCAAATGATACAGGCTAGATCCAAAGTGAAGAAACTGGATAAAACACACACACACGCGCACACACACACACGCACACAGCTGAACAGGGCCTGGAAATAGTGAATAAAGAAGGGTAATGAATCCTCAAGTAAAAGGTGATGTGGCCAGGGGACAAGGTGACATAGGAGAAAGAAGGGACAGGAGTGATGCTGCCCTCACTTTTCAGTACTTGGACCTTCCCATCGATAGGTTGTTGTTTCTGGATGAGATCCTACACAGCAATAGTAAACTTTTACGGCCATGTGTAGGATTGTGGGCATCCCTTTTCTAGGCTTGACTGTGACACTGTCCTTTCCTCATCTCCTGCTCAGCGATTTCAGGAGGGACCCAGGAGCACAGCATGCCCAGATCTAGCTAGAATAACCAGGGAAGGGGCCATAATGGGGAATCATTTGTGAGAGGAAACACTCTAGTCAGATAGTCCGTTGGAAAGCTCTTGAATCTTGTCGAACTTTTGGAGGTGAAAGCTCAGACTGTGTGGCTAGAAGGTTGAGGCAGGGCAATATTATTCCTCCCCAGCTGAGTCCCATGAGATACATTCTCCAGGATTTGGGGTCCTCAGAATTACATGAGTGTAACAAGTTCTCCTTGACTTGTATCCCCTTTGCTCTCACCTACTGTCTTCTAGGCCCTAAAATGTCAGTGGAAATATATGGATTTTCCTGAAGGTTTGTGAGAAGGTGGAGGAAGAGAACCATACCATAAGTACACATAAAATAGCCTAAAGATGACCTTTAACCATCCCAACCCTTTCTTTAATATTCGTCTTGCTGCAACAGCTGGCACGTCTCTCTAGCCTTCTGTTCTTTCCCTCTGTGCTACTCTCTAGATGTGCCCAAACTTCTCCCACCACACACACCCCTTCCATACCCCACGTTCACACCCAATTTAGGAAGACAAAAGCTGGTATGATAGAGTTCAGGAAAACCAGCGAGGACTAACTCTTGCCATTCAAGCATGTACCTTGGGAATTCCAATCCATCTTTCTCAACTAGAAATAAGAATTATCCACTCAAGATCTGAAACACCTGAGTTGACTTTATCTCAAATCTGTTATTTCGAAGCAGTTGCATCGTATAAAGGGAAAAGGGGGCCTTTGAAAATTGGGAGTCATGGAAGGAACACATTTGGGGTAGGCTGGAGACAAGGGTTATAAATAAAGAGAAAGTGCTCTATTGGAAATTTTTGTTTTTTTGAGACAGAGTCTTGCTTTGTCGCCAGGTGCCAGGCTAGAGTGCAGTGGCGTGAGCTTGGCTCACTGCAACCTCCACCTCCCGGGTTCAAGCAATGCTCCTGCCTCAGCCTCCCAAGTAGCTTCAAGCATGCGCCACCATGCCCAGCTAATTTTTGTATTTTTTAGTAGGGACAGGGCTTCACCGTGTTGGCCAGGATGGTCTCGATCTCTTGACCTCACGATCTGCCCGCCTCGGCCTCCCAAAGTGCTGGGATTACAGGCGTGAGCCACCGCGCCCACCCTCTATTGGAAATTTTAAACCCCCTTGATGGAACCTCAATGTAATGTTTGAAGAGGGATTAAAAGGGGTTTGCAAAAATTAACCATCCAGTCACAGGGCTTTGTGTGCTGACACAATGTGTCATGTGATGATAGAAGTAAAACCTGGCACTTACCACACACTAAATAAAGAGTGGTCATCGTTAAGGTTATTACTTAATGATAGGCCAGATAGGCTCAAGGGATTAAAGAAAGACCTTCTTTCCTCAGAATTGGAATTCAGATCTGTTTCCATCATACTACTTTGAATCTCATTAATACCAAAAGATAGGTGAGATTTGTCAAGCACTGACAGGATGCTCTGTCTCCTGTTTTTTAACCTCTTCCCATGCCTTTTTTTCTAGTAGTAATTGATAATAGAATGTTTACTGTGTGATGGTCTTTGGCCTGTCTCCAGGAGTATTCAGGCTAAGTCTTGGAGCAGAAGGTGAGGTGGCTCAAGGAATCCTCAACTTTCTTCACTTCCACAACATATTGAAGCTAATAAACCAAGAAATTAGTTTGTCTTCAGGGTTGTCTGCTCCAGGGCCATCTGTAGCCCAGCAGCAACTCTCTGTGCTCAACATTTATTGCTTTAGAAGGAACAAGAGTCAGAAGGGAAGTCTGAGGTGTTCAGCATTCTAAGGTCCTTCTTTGCAGGGTCTTGATGTTTTCATTAATGTCTGCCACACACACACACACACACACACACACACACACACACACACACTGAACAGGGCTTGGAAATAGTGAAGAGAGAAGGGTAATGAATCCTCAAGTAAAGGGCGATATGGCCAGGGGACAAGGTGATGTAGGAGAAAGCAAGAGACCTCTACCTTTTCTCCAACTGGATTAGTCAGACTAGGCTAGGCTTTGCTGCAATAACAAGCTAATATCCAACTCGCAGTAGCTTAATACCACAAAGGCATGTTTGTTGCTATGCCGTCTAGAATATATGTAGTATCAAAGGACTCCTGAGCAGGGGAAGAGAAAGCATCAAAGTGGTTTCTCTTCCCCTGCTCAGGAGTCCTTTGATACTGCATATATTCTACATTTAACTTGGATCTTAAATATATCACTTGGAAATGACTCATGCCACTTTCACTTACATAGCCTTGATGAGAGCTAGTCACATGATAACAGCTCAACTGCAAGTTGACTGGAACTCTTTCCTGTGCCCCAGAAGGAGAGTTGGACCAGAAACTGGTAAACAGGAGACATCTCTAGAACCATATATGTAAATAGGACCTTTGTATTTTGCTGATTTCCATGATCCATCCCATTATCTTCTGCCCTACCAACTAGAAAAATCTCTCCCCATTCCTGCCCTTATCCAGCTGTCCCTCTGTTCCTACCCCAGGTAGCTGAGCATTACTGCTAAGCATGGCATGGGTCGTAGACCTGGAGGGTGGAGTGGGGAGGCATCCCCTCTAGGCTTCCATACCAGCTAAGGCTTTAACTGTTTTCCATTTGATCCTCAACGTGGTTTCATGAGAGATAATTATTACCTCTACTTTGTAACTGGAGAAACTCAGATTTAGAATTGTATGTAATTTTCCAAATGACATAGCTAGTGACTGAGAAATACTGAATCAGAGTTTCATGTATTCACTTACCTTTCAGTAAGCATGTATCAAGTACAACTTAGTATTGATATGTAATCTCACATTCCCTACTGGTTAAAAACATCATCTTTAGATTTGGATGGTCTTCAATTCTAGGTAGGAGAAGGTACCAAATTACTCTTTGTCTCAGTTTTCCCATCTATAAACCAATGACAATAACACCCCTTACTTCACAGGGCTAATATAAGAATTTCATGAGCTAATGTATCAAAAGTACTTAATATAATACCTGGCTTATAAAAAGCACTCAACAAGTAGTAGCTCATGGAAGAGCCAACCAATAAATATAAGTCCAATAAGGGCTGTGGTCAAGGCAAAATCAGGATGTAATTGGAGGGCAACAAGGGAGATATAAGTCAACTTATGGTATGTTTTTTCGGAATTTGTGGTCACTAAGATAAGGTTTGAAAGAAGAGTGACAATTATCATGTTGAACAAGACTGGAAAGTAAGTCGAGAAAATCTTTAAGCCAAGGGAGTAGGTACACAAATCATTGAAAGCAAGAGAGCATGCCACTGAATTTAAATGGGACAAGGCAAAGGAATGATGGCTAGCAGGCCATAGGAGCAATCAGGGGGCCACCCAGGATTCTGTGTAGTCCCACTGTGAGGGGTGTGTGTGTGTGTGTGCGCGCGTGCGTGTGTGTGTGTACACATATGAAAGCATTGTCCTTAAATGGTGGAGCCCCTGGAGGTACTTATGCAGGCTGCCTTTTTTAGGAAGAACACCCTAGTTATAGTTTAGACAATGAATCAGAGAACGGGGACTCAGGCAGGGAGAAGGCTACAGAATGTTAAGAACAGTTAAGAGGCTGCTGGAGGAGGCCAAGTGGGCACATGTGAGTCGTCTCTTCTCTCAAGCCTTCCATTTCTTTTACTGACATGTGAGGCTGACAGTCCTTGTCTTGCCTACCTCAAAGCATTGGGATAAAAAAAATGAACAAACTAAAAAATAGCTACTTAGAACAGGAGCTAGCAAACTCTTCTGTAAAAGGACAGATAGTAAATATTTTCAGCTTTGCAGGCCTTATGGTCTCTGCCACAACTACTAACGTCTGTCATTGTAGCTCAAAAGCAACCATACGTATAAGGATATATATACGAATGAGTGCAGCTGTGTTTCAATAAAACTTTGTTTATGGACACTGAAATTTGCATTTTATGTAATTTCCATGTGTCACAAAATATTACTCTTTTATTGTTTTCCCAACCATTAAAAATGTAAAAAGCATTTATAGCTCACGGCTGCACAGGAAACAGGGAGTGGGGGGCCAGATTTGGCCCACAAGTCATAGTTTGCTGACCCCTGACTTAGACTGTGCTTTCGAAATAGCAAAACTTTTCATTTTTTTAAGGGAAAAGTATTATGATTACTATTTACTGGTGGTTAAATTTTATAGTAGTTCATGGCTGTTGATCCAGTTTGCCATCTGTGCTATTTTTGAAATTATGTCTTTTCTGTTTATCAGTTGGTCTGGCATCCTCTACCCTCTCTATTTTGCATAAGAACGTCCTGCAGCGTTGTTGATGGACCACTGGAGAAAGCTGCAGTCTCTGGCCAAGCCTAAAACACCTTTCAACCTTTTTTATGATTTTCTTTAGAGAGGCGAGGGGTGGATTTGAAAGCACAGGAACGTTAAAGCCAGACAAACCAGGGTTTGAATACAGCCTCTTCCAGTTAGTGACCTTGAGCAGTTTTGCAAATTCTATGAGTCACCATTTCTTCATTCATTCATTCATTTATTCAACAAATATTCACTGAGTACCTACTATGTGCCAGGCCTACTAATGCAAGGCCACATGAGTACACTAGTAAATGAAACACCATGTCTGCTTTCAAGGAGACTGCAGAATTAAAGAGAAGACATCCACTTCTAATACAGTGATGTTAGTACAATAAGAAGGGAAGATGAGGGTGTTATGGGAAGACAAGGAGGGGCATCTGTCCCAAATTCACTGACATACTAAAGATTCCCTAGAGGTAAGGGGTTCTAAACTGACACCTGATGGATGAGCAGTTGTCAGCCAGGTGAGAGAGCAGGAAGGACACTATCCCATGCAAAGTGACCCACCTGGGGAAGGCTTACAGACAAAAAGGTGGGGGGCTGTTGATAATGGAAAGCTGTTTATCATGCTTGGGATGGGGTGGGTGGTGGTAGTGGAGAGAGGCAAGACCAGAGGGGTGGGCAGGAGACTCATCATGGAGGGCCTGTGAGCTGGGTGAGGCGGTTTGAAGTTTACATTGGGGAAAATGAGGCAGCACTGATGTATTTCAGCTGAAGGATGGAGAGTAAGACTGAAGGAAAATAAGACTGGAGGTAGAGAGACTAGATGGGAGGCTGCTTAAATAACGTATGTGAAGCACGAGTGGCTTGAACAAAGCGAGAATGAAATTAAAGAGAAGGAAGCAGCTTCAAGAGTTTTCCTGGGATAGAATTAGTAAAGCAGGGTGATTGATTATAAGAGGGACATCAGATAAAAAGGAGGGCTCCTGTGTGTCTAGACTGAGAAGCTACATGGATGGTGGCACCATTTATGCAGAAAGGGAACTCTAAGGCAGAAGAAGTTTTGGTGGAAAAATGGCAGATTTATTTATAATCACACTGACCTTTCTGGGTTGTTCTAAGTCTTAGAAACATTATATGTGAGGCACCCAGAAAAGTACCTGGCATATCGTGGGTGCTTGATAAATGGTGCCTCTTGTTTCGTTTTTTAAAAAAATCTATTTCAGGCCCTGTTTTGTTAAATCATGATGTTCTTTTGCTATTTAGTGTGAGCTCTTCAGAGCACAAGAATTGAAGTTTTGTTCACTGTGCCGCACGTTTTCATGTGTGTTTCTTTCTCTCCTTCTCTTCTGCATGCTGCCTGGGGACTGGCTTCCTTGTGGTCAGCACCAATGGGCAGCGCCCAGGTGACCCCGGGGACTCCACTCTGCCTCCTCACCACAGGTGATCACCAGAGCCCCGGGTGGGTGGGAGGGGAGAGTTGCCCACGCTCAGTGAGTCCTCCAAGCCAGGTGCACCAGAGAGGAACCAGCAGTCCCTCCAGTACACCCACCCATCTCTCCACCCAGTCACCCATCAACCCACACATTCATTCATCTGCCCATCCATCCATCCATCCTTCTATCCATATACTCATCTATCCACTCACCTATTCATTCATTCTGCTAATGCTTACTAAGTACCTACTGGGTGCAAGGCACTGTTCTGGGCACTGAGATGTACAATGATGAGCAAAAGAAGATATGTTCCAGTGCCTTTCCAGGAGAAGAAACAGCCATTGGTCAACAAACTACACAAATAAATTTGCCGCTTTGAGTGGTGTTACAGAGGAAAGGTACAGGGTATTCAGAATAAACAAACCCATGTGCAGCCAAGGGAGTACTTCACAGGGGAAGTGACAGCTGAGCTGTGATCTAAAGTTGAAAAAGAGTTGATGTAACAATTCTGTGCTTAGGAAGTGAGAAGCTCTCATGGTGATCTCAGGTCTACCATTTGTCCTGACAATTTACCCATACCATGATCAGCCCCACTTTTCCTATCCGTTAAATAGGAATAATCCCACCTACCCCTTATGGGGCACCATTTACATTGTAGTAGACTGTACACATGCCGTGGCATCTGAGACTAAACATGATAATAAATGCCAGAGGAGCTGCTATGGGTATGCCCAGTTTAGAGTCTCTGTATTTGTTTGAAATAAATACCAGCCCCTTTCCTCAAGTACACCATATGTAGAGCTCATTTCACATAAATGTGTGCCATTCTTCAAAGGACACAGAGCCCACCTGTGCTGATGCCCACTGTAGTACTCAAAAGACAATCTGCTAACCTAGAGACCTCTTTATTGCAGGGTCCCTTTTTAGTCAATGGGAAGTTTCTTGGAGATGTCGAACCTTTAACTGTCACCTCTTTCAAAGTCCTTGCCCAGACAATGGCCTCTGGTCTACTAATCCCTGACCGGTCAGTTTATCATGGTGGAAAAGGAAGTGCAGCAGGAAGTGATGACATCAGTCTGGGCATCTAGTACCTTCACAGTTCACTCCTGTCCACCCCCTTTCCCAAACTCAGAGACATCACTGCTAGTGAATGTCTTAGGTTGAGTTCCCTGGACACTCAGACTGAGATGGGGATTCTTGTGCAAATTATTCATTGCAGAATGTTCTCAGAAGAAAGAAAGGGAGGAAGACGAGATAGGGCAGAGAACAAAGCTATAGGAGGATGTAGAGACCTGCATCTGCCTGAGCCCCTGGGGCAAAGGGGAGGTCTGGAGTAGGAAATGTACTAAAGAGTTGATTCCACCTTGAGGCAAGGGGGCCAGTATTGGTCAGCTACTGGCTGTGGGCTGCCATGGGAATGCATGACCTCCTGGAAAAGTGGTTCCCTTTTGCCTAATGGTACTTCTCTAGGAAGGGAGGTATTTGTGAGCCATATGCTGCCAGCACCCACAGCAGCTGGAGAGTGGGCGCACCAGCCCTGTAAAGGAGACTGGGGCTGAGCCTAAACAGCCTCCACTATGGGCCAGTTTTGTCTCTGCCTTTGTACTGCCATGGACACCCATACTCCAGTGTGTCACTGCCAACACCACAGGAATTTCATCTCAGCCAGTCCCTGTTAGATTACCTTAAGCAAGTTGCATAGCCTTATTTCACCAGCAAAACTATCATAAATACTTCATACCATCATATTAAAAATTCAATTAGAAATGCTTTGGGAGGCTGAGGTGGGTGGATCACCTGAAGTCAGGAGGTCGAGACCAGCCTGATCAACATGGTGAAACCCTGTCTCTACTAAATGCAAAAAATTAGCCAGGTGTGGTTGTGCATGCCTGTAGTCCTAGCTACTTGAGAGGCCAAGGCAGGAGAATTGCTTGAACCTGGGAGGTGGAGGTTGCAGTGAGCCGAGATTGAGCCATTGCACTCCAGCCTAGGCAAAAATAGCTAAACTCTGTCAAAAAAAAAAAAAGACAGAAATGCTAGGAATGTTGTTTGCATTCATAGCACATAGTAGGCCTTTACCAAATATCAATCCCCCGCCCGACCTTATGTGAGGCCCTTCCCAAAGGGAGGTGGGAGTTGCAGATGGAGACATGGGAGCGTGCAGATGGACAGTGGGAGAAAAGTGACTCTTGCCACTGTGCATGCCCCCAATTTACAGAGAAACAGTGCTTCTCCAGAGTGTGTGCAGGCTGCTCTGTGTCTGCTGGGCCATTGTTCTCTGGGCTCTATTCAAGTCGAGCAGTCAGATAGTATTTTCTTTAAACAGAGCCAATCCCATATCAGGTGCTTTTGTTCTTACCTCTTGTCTTCCAAGGCATCTGAACGTTCCTCCTCTGACAGGTTTATTTCCTTGTGATCCATTTATTTCCACAGGTTTCTCAGCCTCATTTGATGTGTGAGGTGCCTGTGAGTGCTATCCCTTTCAAAGGGTGTTTTTGTTAATGTTCGGCCCCTGGTAGCAATAATGGCTGATGTAAATAATGACTGCCTGGGTCTGAATGATGGCGATATTAGGCTTTAAGCACAGGCAGCCTCTTTTCATATCAACACCAACTCGGAGAGCTGTGGGACCACATGATGTAGCAGGGACAGGCTGGCATTCGGAGACAGTGGAGGCTGATTTCAGCTCTCAGCAATGCCACCTTCTGGGCTGGTGATCCTGGATAAGTTGTTTCTCTTTTCCAGACTTTAGTATCTTTATTTGGAGAAATGGAAATATTAATAACCACAATCATAGCTAATCGTGAGAACTAAGTGCAATAACAGCTTTCACTTCTTTGCCCATCTAGCTCCGAGTAGCTCTTCAGCTCTTCTGGACTCCTTGGCTTATTCTTCAAGGAATTCATGCTCTATGGCAAGATTGCTCAACAGCCGCACCATTGATGTCTGGGCCCAGATAGTTCTTTCTTGTGGGGCGTGGCGGGGAGGGGATGCTGTCCTGTACACTGTAGGATGTTTAGCAGCCTCTCCCCACTAGATGCCAGCAGCTTGTCAACCCCAATGGTAACAACCAAATACATCTCCAGACATTCCCAAATATCCTATAGAGACAAAATCATCCTATGTTATAAACCTCCAGAGCCATACTGTCGAATAGAAATAGAATTTGAATGTTGCATGTAATTTTAAATTTCTTAGAGTTGCATGGGAAACGCAAAAAGAAACAGGTGAAATTAATTTTAATAATATAACGTATCTAACTCAATACAGATGCTCCTCAACTTATGATGGGGTTATGTCCCAATAAACCCATCATAAGTTGAAAATGTTGTTTAAGTCGAAAATGCATTTAATGCAATTAACCTATGGACCATCATAGCTTAACCTAGCCTACCTTAAATGTGCCATGCTCAAAACACTTACGTTAGCCTACAGTTGGGCAACGTCATCTAACACAAAGCCTTTTTTATATTACAGTGCTGAATATCTCATGTAATTTATGGAAGACTTTCACTGAAAGTGAAAAGCAGAATGTTTGCATGGGTACTTAAAGTGCACTTTTTACTGAATAGATATCACTTTCTTAGTAGCATTGTAAAATCAAAAAATCTGAAGCCCAGCTATCTTAAGTTCACAATCATCTGGTATATCCAAAATAATATTATTTTAATATGAAACAAAATTAAACAACGGATGAAAGATATTTTATATTCTTTTTTTGTACTAAGTCTTTAACATTTGGTGTGTGTTTTACACATAGAACACTTCGATAAAATACATTTTAAAATTTAGTTCCTCAGTTACACCAGCCACTTTTCAAGTGCTTTAAGTACGTGGCTTGGTGACTACCATTGTGGGCAGTGCAGATCTAGAGATAAAACATCTAGGGTCATCTTTGTCCCTGGTTGGTGAATAGAAATGCATGTGTAGAGAAGAGCCTCAGTAAATATTCAGTTCCTTTTATTTCTTGTTGCTCCCTAGAGGACATTTGGCAACATCTGGAGGAGATGTATTTGGCTGTCACAGCGGGGTATAAGGGGCTACAGTCACCTAGTGAGTAGAAGTCAGGTAGGCTTCCATTGAGAGAAATAAGGTAAAAACCTCTTCTGGCCAGGATTGGACATTTTTCTGCAGTGAGTTGAGTGGAAGCCACAGTAGACAAGTGACTAGTTAATTAACATTAAGAGGACTCAGTCTCACTTAGGCCCACCAGTGCAGAAAGCAGGCCTCTTCTCACAGCCCTCCTGCAGTTCAGCCAGGCCTCAAGGCGGTGGCCTGGACCTCTGAGCCCAAGAGGAGACTGACAGTGTCCAGTCTGGAGGCCAGAGTAGCTGTACTAACGACCATCCCCAGGGGCAGATCTGACTTATTTGTCTTGGACATGACCAGTGCCCATTGTCAATTTTCTACAGAGAGAAGGACTATGGGACAAGCCCTCATCTGGAGTCCAAACTGCATTCCTTAAAACTGAGGGAACTTGAGCGAATCACCCAGCCTTTCCGAACCTCACCTTCTTCATTTATGAAATAGTAAACTTGAGTCTCTGTACAGCCAGGCCCGATCATGGTGAGGGCCAACAGAAGAAATGGATACACCCTTTTTTTTTTTTTTTTTTTTT
>NW_016107456.1:4900389-4941210 GCF_001604975.1 Cebus imitator
TGGCGTGATCTCGGGTCACCACAGCCTCTTCTTCCTGGGTTCAAGCAATTCTCCTGCCTCAGCCTCCTGAGTAGCTGGGACTATAGGCACGCGCCACCATGCCCAGCTAATTTTTGTATTTTTAGTAGAGACGGGGTTTCACCATGTTAACCAGGATGGTCTCAATCTCTTGACCTCGTGATCCAGCCGCCTCAGCCTCCCAAAGTGCTGGGATTATAGGCGTGAGCCACTGCGCCCAGCCCACTCTTAACCCAGCTCCAGGTTTGAGGAAATATTGAACACAGTTTCCCTTATTATTCCTTTATTTCCTGTGCACCTCATGTTAAAACTCTCTCTTATTATTTCACTGGAAATTCTTTAAATCAGGCCCTTGGCATAGTGACAGGATTCAGGTCATCATACGCTCCCTGGGAGTGCTTTCCAACTGCCCGTAAAGTAGCCTTCCCAGGGACAGCTCTACTTGGACCCAGGTATAAGAAGTTTCAGCCTTTGGGAGAAAGCTGTGTGGGCCAAGACACGATGATGAAGCAAGGCAGCAGTCTCCCTAGGGTCATGCATTGGCCCTGTGAGCTTGGACACCCTGAGGCCTCAGTGACCCTCCAAGGGAGCAGATACCCAAGTTGACTGATGGTGTGAGAATAGGAACCAGGGGAAGGAGAACTGGGTGAAGCTCCAACCTGAACAGCCACCATGAGGGGAAAATGCTTGGTGGAGAGAGGAGGAAGACAGGCAGCAGAGGCAGGGGCACAGCCTGCCAGGAGAGAGGGGGCAGCTCTCGGAGACAGTAGCATTGGGGATGTCCAGTAAGATTATGAAAAGAAAAATATAACAGCAAGTATGTCACATGCATCCTACACGCTACGGAATGTGCTGAGTTTCACATCATTAACTCATTTAAACTTCCCAACAACTCTCCCAAATAGAGTACTATTAGTATTCACAGTTTACAGATGAGGAAACCAAGGCTCAGATGATTAAAAATCACTGAACTCTGAAATGGTGAAATTAGCATTCAAACCCAGGTCTCTCAAGACAGTCTGTAATCACACCGTGCCCTGTGCCCATAGCCAACATTACAGAGCATCTATTTTGAACGAGCACTGGGAAATGCTATGGCAGGATGGTTCACCTGAGAGGCTTGGCACCAGAAATTTTCCCCATTTCCTTATCTGCAAAATGGAAATACTCATAATGACCAGTTATTGAGAGGAATCATGAGATAAGAAACTTCATTATCTTAGATTTGTGCTGTCATTATTTTGATCCTAAACCCATCTTACAGATGAGGAAATTGAGGTCCAGAGAGTGAGCAGCAGGCAAGCTGACCATTGGTGAGATTCAGGCAGACTGAATCTGGGCCAGAATGTGACTGGTGACTGGGCCAGCACTGTGGTTCCTGAGAAACGTGAGTGATAGAGGAAATAGGTGAGAGCCCATCAGGACCTCAGGCCTGGGGCACCTAAAGTCCCAAAGAGAATTCATGAATCAGGGCTCATCAAAGATTTAGGATATAAGGTGGATGGCCGGACATATCAGCACGGCAGCTCCTGCAGTGACCCAAGGCTAGAGCAGGACTGAGCACTGAGATGGCTGAAAGGATGTGGCTGTCCCTGAGCTTTTGACCTGGGCATCTTCTAGTTCCCCTTGACCAGTGCTGTGGTTGGTTCCGGAGTGCACACAGGCCAGGGCTCTGCCAGCAGACTAGGGGGAGAGGCCACAGCTGGAGGCCGGGGGGCAGGTGACATCCAGGAGCCAGGCTAATCATTGCAGGGGACGCTCCTCAGCTCTTCTGGGCAACTGCTTACATGGCTGTAAGGCTGACACTACAGAATGGTGTAGGAGGCAAGCCCTGGGTCAAGTGCATTAGGATACTGTCCTTATCAATAGTCTTACAACAGATGCTCAAAACTTGACATCAGGCTACTGGTACATCATTCCAGCTGCCATGTTCTGTTGCCAGTCTCCCCACTGAATCAAAAGGCTTAATGCAGAAGAGAGTTGTCATATCCCCTGTCGGGTGTTCTTTAGGAGGTGAATGTTTATTCTTTCTCAAAACAAACATCAAATCAGGGAGCATATATGACTGAGGCTCTCACTGTACCTTTTTCTCTCCAGGGATATTCTCCTTAAGGCAAGGATAAATCAGTCTCCAGTCTTCCATCCAAACTGCCATTAAACTCAGATTCAGAGGCCCAGCATCATCCTTGCCTTCTCTTTCTCCTCATCTTCAGTATCCAATTTACCAGTAAATCTGATCGATACTGCCTCTGAAATCTCCTGAATCCCTGTCTCCTTCTTCCTCACTGCTACAACTCATGTCTGGGACTCATAAGGTTAGCATCACAGCTTCCAAACTGGGGTCCCCATGTCTTTATGTCAGTCCCTTTCCAATATTTACTCCCCACTTAAGCCAGAATGATAATCTAAAAATAAGAGTATGATTCAGGCCAGGTATGGTGACTCAGACCCATATCCCAGCACTTTGGGAGGCCAAAGTAAGTGAATTGCTTGAGCCCAGGACTTCGAGATCAGTCTAGGCAACATAGTAAGACCATGTCTCTACAAAAATAATGTTAAAAAAAAAATAGCCAGGCATGGCAGTGCATGCCTGTGGCCCCAGAGAATGCCTATGGCCCTACCTGAGGTGGGAGGATTGCTTAAGCCCAGTAGGTTGAGGCTGCAGTGAGCCATATTCATGCCTCTGCCCTCCAGCCCGGATGACAAAGCAAGACCCACTCTCCAAAAAAAAAAAAAGGAGTCTAATCCTGATTAAAATGCTCCCAGGGCTCCCCTTGTGCTTTGGGATAATTAGCCTGAATCAAAAGCCATTTACCACCTAGTCCCTATCCCTTCTTTAGCTCTCCAATTTTATTTCCTCCTCAGCATCCTCAACCCCATTCACACTGATCATGTGAGTGGTACCTGCCTTCTCATACCCTCCTCTCTTTGCTGAGATGTTCTCCCTCCATGATTTGCCTTAGTCACCCTCTAGGATCAAGTTCAGACAGTTTCATCTCTGCAAAACCTTTACTGACCCCCATTATCTCCAGATTGTACCCAGAGATCAACTGGCTGGACCACTTGGCACAAAGGACTGCAACCCCCTCCCCCAGCCCTGAGCAAAGTTTTGTATTGAATGTGGCATACATTCAAAGTATAAGCATGTTTTCCTGGAGCTGTTTGGTTTCTATCAACTCTTTCCCTGTGCCTAGTACACATTGTAATGCTCATTCATCTGGCCCCATGCATGAATGATCTAATAAATGAGCAGATGGCTGATATCGATGGAACATGTGCCAGGCATGTTATACTCCACCCCTGGCCCCACTTCTGCCTCCGGTCTGTGATGGTTCAAGTACCTCACTGTTCACCTTCTACCATTTTGTTAGGCTGATTGTGAGTCACTGAACTCTAGTTTTCAATCCAGTATTTGAACTCCATGCAGACTCACCTGCCAAGCTTCCTGGAGACTGAGTCTCCAGAGCCCTTGAGTGGAGCTCCCCCAAGTCTACTGGGACTGGTCTTGCTGAGCCCAGTGTCTGGCCTGGGCTCATATGGTGTTGCCCCGGGAGAGGTCGGGCTGGGAGCAGGAATTGTGGGCAGTCATAGGGAAGACCCTCTCTTAGGACTCTGACTGTGCCAGTGTGGCGAGTGACATCTGCTATAATCACACTGACCACCTCTTCTACTCTCCTCACCTCCCACTAAGAGCAGAGCTGCTTTTCTGTCCATCCTTTGGGAAGGAGAACAGATCAGCCTTTAATAAAGAACACAGTGATTCAGTGTTTCTGCTTTCAAAAGCCAAGGGGCAAAGGCTAGAAGAAAGAAAACATGTTCATGGTGGATTTGGCTGGAATCTCAACAATCAATGCCATGCTCGCCGCTGCTCACTTTATTACCATTGCGCGGGTTAGTTGCACTAATCTGAATTCCATGCTGCGTGTTTACTGGCTCCTCTGTCTGATCCTGCTCATGCTTCCACTAATCCTTCCTATAGATTGCCTGCTTCCTCCCGTGCCCCTTGTCTCCTTTCCACGCACTCTGATGCTAGCTGCAAGCTGCTTATTGCAGAGGCATAATCTGGGCAAAGCTGCCCCAGATGGGCACATCTTTGCTTCTCCTCCTCGTTCTTGCCCCTCTAAGTCAGGTAATACAGTCACCCCTTAGGGGATCAATTTGGCCAGAGTTGGTTGGAAAGAATTGAATTGCTTGTGAGTATGAGCCTAGGGGAGCCTCGGCCTCTGGTGCACCCTGCTATGCAGTTCAGACAAAGGAAGCTGAGACATATTGTCCTTCCAGAAGCCTTATGTTCTGCTCAGTCTGCAACCAAGCAGGAGCTCCCATTCCTCTTTCTACATGCTGTCTGTCCATTCAGCTGTGAACCACATTAGAGTTTACATTTCATTTAGTGAAATGCTAAGCTCCTGCTCCTGCTTGTAGCCCATCCCTAGGCTGCTTCGGTCATTACTCAGGTTCATCTGGTCTTAGAAGTTGAATTGTGTTCCCAAAAAAGATGTGTTGAAGTTATAACCCCAATACCTGTGAGTACAACCTTATTTGAAAATAGTATCTTTGCAAATGTAATTAGTTTAGATAAAGTCAGATGGATGGACCCTAATCCAATATGCCTGATGTCCTTACAAGAAGAGAAAAGCATGTAAAGACAGAGATTCATAGGGAGAAAGTCATTGACAACAGGGGCAGAGACTGGAGTGATATATCTATAAGCCAAGGAATACTAAGGATTGCCAACCACTAGCAGAAGCTAGGAAGAAGCAAAGAAGAGTTCTACCATAGTCTCAGAAGGAACATGGCCATGCTGTCATTTTGATTTGGGACTGCTTGATTCCAGAATTGTGAGAGAATAAATTTCTGTCATTGAGCCACTCAGGTTGTGGTCATTTGTAACAACAGCCTTAGGAGATGAATGCACTTGGCAATGCAATGATCCTGAGCACTGGCCAGTGGGCAGTGGTTGAACTTCAAGGGTTGTGCCTTTAAAGTGGACAGACCTCAAGAAAACCTTGGCCAAGATCTGCCATCCCGAGAATCCCTTTGACTCACCCCATCTGTCCTGTAAAGTCCCCTTGTTGACCATATTCTACATTTGGCCCAGACATGTCTCCACTCTGTGGCTCAGACCCTTCCTTTCTTCATTTGATTTCTGCCTTCTCCCTTTGCATAGTCACAGCATCTGCTGTTGGTCATGTCCTGGTCTTAGCTTTGCTTCACAAGCCAGGCTGTGGTAAGCTGTTCTCAGTGTCCTGAGATTACATGACCTGCAGACCATCCCTGATTGGCTTTTGTTCTGGTCTCTACACTAGCTGCTCCTGAGAAGCCTCTCCTTGTCCCATCGCTGCCCTGGGACTGCTCTAAGCTTCACAGGAAGAATTACGGTCAGTTCAGTGTGACCACAGCTGTCTCATACCAGCTGCCTGAAGAAGTCTAAAGGGACTATCACTTTGCCGCAGGGCATCCTAAAGAGTATGTGTTATTCTTCTTACATCTGCTCTTCAGACTAAACCCTTAATCCCCAGTGCAGGCTGTGGGTGCTCTGGTCTGAAGCAGCTAAGCAGCTTTGAGCCTCCTGGGATCCAGGCTCAAAGCACAGATTCTACATGCAAGGAGCCAGTACTGTCAGTGCTGAGATGACTCACCCTCTTCATCCTCATCAGCAGGGCAGTCTGGACCACAGGAAGTCAAGATGGGGAGGGAAAAGAGAAGGCCACTGAGTGGTCACAGGAATGCCTCTGATGGGTCCCACACCACTGATGACTTGTGGAAATCAAGTTTGTAGTCTAGTTTTGCCTGAGCAGAGTTATGCATGCCCTTTCCTGTACACAACTCTGTGTTGGCACCCATCACTCAGCTCTGATTTTTAGTTTGCACTTTCCTCTTTCCTTAAGTAGTGAGCTCCAAGACGCAGTGTTGTCTAATTACCTCCCATGCTCAGCACCTTGCTATATATAAGCCACTATCATCAGTATAATACTAGCACCGCTCAGGTTGGGCAATGTCCAGGGCTTTTCTATGAAGCCAAGGGTCGAACTGGTGCTAATGAGACAAAGATGATGGATAGAGTCCACATGGAGGTCACTGGGCTGTGTCCAGTTATTTCCATGGCCGTGGACTAAATTTTATTTCTGAATAAAATCTAAGCCACACTTGTGGGCAAGATTGACCCTCACTGTGGACATAGACTGACTGCCATAGCACTCCTAAAATCAAGCTGTAAGTTGACTCCCAATCTCTCCTTTAGCTTTGATGCCTACTTCAGCCATATCCTGGTTATTAACCTTGACTGCAGCCTGACACCTAACCCAGTCTACGAAGTATGCCCGATACCTGGTTTCTTAGACAACCTTATACCTAACTCTAGTCATAGCGTAATGTCTTAGTCTTATCACAGACAGAATTCTCTCTCTACCCCTGCTGGGTCCGGGCAACGCTCATAGAGTAGGCCTCTCCTGGGCACAAGAGAAAGTAGTCGAGGTCATTGGGAGGTATAAATGGATTTTTAGCTCACCAGTGGTGAAACCTTTAAAAGGGTATGCCTTAGAAGGGGTGTGTCAAGAATGACTGTGTCTGGCATCAGTTGGGCACGACTGCTCTTAAATCAGTCTGTTATGCTCTATTTCCGTGGATAAAAAAGACACTTTATTTATAGAATAAAGGAGTTTTCTTCCGTCCAGCAGAGGTTCTGTATTGGAGTCTCATTTAGCCATCTTTCCTGGTGTGTGTAACATGACTGAACTAGAATTTGACCTACACAGAGCATTGATAGTGTAAAACAAGGTCTACCTGGAAACATAGATTCAGGAGACCAAGCAAAATCAGCACTTGAGGAACAATTTATTTGAGTGGCCTGAGTGCTTTCAAACAATCAATTAAAGCTATTCCCATCTCACAGGGTGCTAACCTCCATTCAAGGCTGAAAACGAGGGCAACTTCTGTCAGCAGTATTTAGCAGTTTTAGTTGTATAGGCTGTGATGAAGTCAATTCTAACCTCTTATGACTCACTGGGTAATATTGAGGAGCCTGGGATATTAGAAATGTGTGTCTTTTTTGCACTTAAGAGTACTTGTTAAATGGTTTTCCACAGCGAGGGTAGAGCTATCTTTGAAAACCCTTCATCTCTGTGGCGTTTTCCAGCTACTTAACATTGACTCTGAGTTAAATCGTGACTAAAAGCAATTACTGTCATATGATGAATTGAGGCAATTTATTTATTACTTGAGAAACATCCTAGGTGATGTCACTTAGAAAAATGATGGAATAATCCTTCTCAAGTGCTCCATTATCAACCAGATCTGGTGAAGGAGGCACTGCTTTGAGGCATAGGGAGGTAGTCAGCAATTTAAAGAAATTAGTCACAGCGAGATCAAAGAACAAATATTGGAGATAAAGCAGAAAAAAATTCACCTAAATTTGAACAAGATTTGTCTTTCTATGGAATTATATGGGATGGTTTGGTTGCTAAATATCAAGAAAGGTATTATAGAGGAAGCCCAGAAATTAATAATAAAACTAAATGCAACGTGTGGAAGGCCTGGAGGTGGTGGCTGATATACAAGGAAAGTGAAGAGAATGAGGGAACTTAAGTGAAAAAGGTCAAGTTTAAATATCATTTGAGCAAAGTCTGTATAATTTGGCTCATGTAACAAGATTCACATGACATGTTCATCAATCCCTTAGATATTAGAATAGGATACGTGGGTGCAAGGGCATGAGGGGAGATCATCTTCAAGAAAGATGCATGAAATAGAACTGCATGATAGAGCAGGTGGCAAACCCAGCAAAGGCAGGCATCAATACAAAGAGATTTTAATCTGGCTAGTCAAGGGAAGATGCTAGATCTAAATATGGGTCTGCTTCTTTATTCGAGATATTTGAGAAAAGACAACCACGTTTCTCTGCTGAACAGTCTCTCCCCCTATTTATTAGAGAGATGACAGAGTAGTACAATAGGTTAAAGAGAATAAACTCTGTGCTAGACAGCCAGGGCCCATGTCCCAGCTCTCCTGCTTGCTACCATTACTTAGTCTCTCAGAGGCTGTTTCCACAACTCAGAAACAGGTATAATGATAGAACCTGCCTCGTAGGTATATCAGTTCATTCCCACATTGCTATAAATAGCCAATACTGGGTAATTTATAAAGAAAAGAGGCTTAATTGGCTCATGGTTCTGTAGTCTGTAGAGGAAGCATAGCAGCTTCTGCTTCTGGGGAGGCCTCAGGAAGCTTCCAATCTTGGCAGAAGGCAAAGGGGCAGTAGGCATCTTACATGCCAGGAGTGGGAGCAAGACAGAGTAGATGGGGGGATGGTGGCGATACACGCTTTTAAATGACCAGATCTCGTGGAAGTCACTCACTGTCATGAGGACAGTACCAAAGGGGATGGTGCTAAACTGTTCATGAGGGATCCAACCCACTGATCCAAGCACCTCCAACCAGGCCCCACCTCCCACCAGGCCCCAACCTCCCGCCAGGTCCCTCCTCTAACACTAGAGATTACAGTTTGACATGAGGTGTGGGTGCAGGCACAGATCCAAACCATATCAATCGGCTGTGAAGATTAAAAGAGATACTATATGTGAAGGGCTTGAAACAGCAGCCCGGATTGTAGTAAAGACCCTACTGTATTACCTCTTTATTGTTCATTGTTAGTACTTCACATGTGGTCAGATATCCTGGGGCTTCTGTTTCCATCTTCTGGAAGAACCCAGTTTTATACCAGGTTGTCCTGAAAGTCACAGTTTATCCATGTTGGCCTTGACTTGGCTAAAGTCAATGCAGTACTGGACATTCTCCCTGATGTACAAGTCCAGACACACCTGAAAAGTGGCAAAGAGACTTGTTTATAAGAAGCCCATGCTGGTCTTTGGCCCATTTGATGTCACATCCATCGTTCGCTGTTGCCCTATGCTCCTGGGCATGCAGGTGACCCCTGCATAGGACCCCCATGCCAACTGTCTTCTGGGTTTGGCTAATGGGAGACATTAATAAGAGACGGTAAAGCTGGAGGAAGGGAGAAGCCTTCTTTCTCCTGGGCTCAGGCCCCTTCTTTGGCAGTGACTGTGTCTACTCCGTGGCTCCAAGTCTCTGGATGGGTCCACCAGAGTTTGACCTCTGTTGGGTGATCCTAAACTCTGAGCTCCGAGAATCCCACCACCTCTTTTTTGTTTCCCCAGTCTGGGCTGTGTAGTGGCTTCCTGATATTGCCACCCTCTGAGTTTCCCCACCCTTGTCTCCTAATCCTGGTGTACTAATTAGTAAATTTGCTCTGTTTTAAAAGTTTGGAGTGGTTTCCCTTTCCCTGTCTGATGTGAGGCAGTGCTGGTTTCTGGTGATTATTTCTTACTTTTTTAAGTGGTAAAGGCAGGGGTCGGGGGTTGGGGGAACCTGATTTAATCATCTAGTCTCTATATTGTTTTCCTGTATCAACATCACACTAGCGTAAAGTATCTGAAATACGCATTTTTTTCGTTTTTTTAAAAAAGTCAGCAACAGCATTTGTTTCTCCCCAGGCTTCTCGCACCCCTCCTGTTTGCTACAATTTCAGTCCTCAAAGACTGCCAAAGTAGTTCATGATCACAATTACAAATACTCTCAATGCCTTGGGATGCAATTTGTAAAGTCTAGAGGCTTGAATCTAATGAAGTATCCAGATGCTCTCCTGCCAACTTCTTTTCTGTTTTGGACTTTAATTCCATCTTAAAAATAGTCTGCCATCCTGAGAATTTGTTTCCAGCAAAATCAAGAAGGTTTATGGTGCTTACCTGACTGTAGAAGAGCCAGAAAGTTGCCCAGCATCCTCATCTTTTCCCTGTTATCTCCTCTTGGCATAACCCCTGTAATCAGAGATGCCTGTAATGCTCAAAACCTTCGCTGGCATGAAGCACCAGTTTAGAGTCAGGGTTTCAAAGGTTTTCCCTACTGGGTGCCAGATATATGCAAAGCCAGAATAAAGACAGAGAAACTCTTCAACAAAAGAAGTAATTAAGTAGACAGGGGTAAACTGCCAGCAAAGTAAGATTTGCCTCTGATAAGCCACACTGGGGATAATATGCCTTTGGATAGCTGAGAAACAACTATGTGTTTTAAAGAATGCAGCTTTTAGGAATTGTGTCTTTCTTTCTTTACCGTCTGCAGTGATCACCAGCATGGGTTATGCATCCATTGCGATTTACTTGGTTTTATCAACTGCAATTAGATGTTCTCTGTGACTCCTATTTTTGCTCCATATCTTTACAAGGAAAATTCTCTGAAGTAAAGCTCTAGAATTGGGCCTGTCACCAATGAGAGCACTTCAGAATGAATCATTAATCCCTTGTTGCCAAATTATGTTATTGCTGCCATTAAGTCATCCAGATGTATGCCTGATAGGAGCCTTGCCTATATGAGGAAAGTTAAGTGGAGCACTCTGGGGGCTCTGCCTTCATCCTGAGGATTGGATGAACTTAGGCAGCAGGTTACCAGGAGGCATTGCCCCAGCCTCCATCACCTTCAGTTAGTTCACAGACACACAAAAAATCCTGGTACTACCCTGGAACCAGTGCCAAGGTCACATCATCACTGTGCCCCATATGTGAACAGTTCCTCAGAGTTTATCAAGCATTTTTCCTTCCATTATTACATTTGATTCTTAGAAAATCCTTGTATGAACTTGGTATTTTCTCACTATTTCATAAATGAGAATATCAAATCACATTGTAGTTAACAGGTTTGATCAAGGTCACACAACCCGTTAGTGATGGCATTTAGATGCAAGCTTGCAAATTTCCTATTTGAAACCTGATGCTTTTGATCAGTCTTATAAAATCATAGCATCTCAACATCAAAAGGGACATAAGAAGCCTTATTGTCCCTTCTGCTGTAGGGGGAGCACAGGATGTTCAGCTAGCTCTTGTTCTTGTTGATGACACACTCCCCTTCCTTTGTGGGTGACCTAGGGAGGTTGAGGGTGAGGGGCCAGGAATGAACTGCATGGGAGTCCATGGCTCTAAAGATGATAGGGGAAATTTCTCTCACCAAGAGTATGAGTATTACTGGGATTAAGGGGCATCAAGTTGAGGTGAAAGATGCTGTCAACAGGCAGAGAAAATGGTCAGCATCCTGTAGACACGACATCCTCAGGGCTTACTTATGCATCCAGGAAGTTGAGGAGATGAGAACAGAGACAAAGTGAGCAGGTAAAACAAAGGGCTGACTCTAATGCAGGACTTTGGAACTCTAATGACCCTCATCATCTCTCTATACCATGATGCGGCATTGAAAGGGTCTGGGCTTCAGCGTTGGCTGATTAGCTCTTCCACGTTCAAATGTTTCCTGTGTTGATTCCTAATCTACCCCCATCACTTCTACCCAAATGATGCAGCTCTGAGGTTTGAAATTAAAGGGAACAAATCTACTCCTTCTTCCCCAATGGCCCTGTGTCCATCTAAAGGCAAAACTTAGGTCTCATCTGAATCTTCCCTTCTCTAAGATGAAAAATCCTGATTCTGAGTGATGTACCTTAAAGTCAGTAATCTCTGGATCGTCGTGCATCTCAATCAATGTGTACCCGAATCACGTAGAGACCTTGTTACAACGCAGTTGATTTAGTAGGTCTGGGGTAGGGCTCAAGATTCTGCATTTTTTTATAAACTCCCAAGTTTTGCCAATATTCTGGTCAATGGACCACTTTTTGAGTAGCAAGGCTCTTGGCCTGTCTTCACTCTGGAGATCCCTGTTGAGAGGTTGAGTTCACAGCTGAACGGGACTCATCAGAGTGTTCTGGCCACTGCAGAGTAGAGCAGGGCACTGCTGCTTTTGTTAGGTCTTAGTAACCCTTGGGGAAAATCAGCTGGGAGGGTTGCTGGGTAGCCTGAGAGGAGGCAGCAGAGAGACAAAATATGGCAACTGGACCCTATGTATGGAGCTAATACTGAGGGAGAGAAGTAGAGTGTATTAAACCAAGGGTCATGCCTTGGGCACCAGGTTTGCATGTGTAAGAGTAGACAGGTAGCACTTTAACAGCCAGATTCAGACTCTAGGCTGGACCTAGGAGGAGATTGGATCCTTAGCCATCATGAAATTTGGGCGGAAAGTAGACAACAGGATGCAGCAGCAGCTGCTTTGAGAGAACTGGTTCAGCCTTTGGAAGTGCTCAGAGCTCAGATGACAAAGCTGGCTGGGCTGTAAGGTCAGACTTGCAGCCTGATGTTGGATACAGGAGTTTCCTGTCATTGCAAACTGAATTCACAAGATTATTTTTGATGATCACAACATAAGGGACTCAAGTAGAGCCCTAAAACTTCTCCAATTGGAGAAATTTATCATCTGGTGCCTCCCTCATTGCCAATTCTGATTTGCTTGGCCTATTCTCAGATTGGGTCTTCTGGAGAGTAAAGATGAGGAAAATACATCCAAATCCCTGCTCCTTCTCTCAGTTCTCAAATTCCCAGTCCCTGCTTAATAAACGGAAGCCATCCAGAATCAGAGACAGCCTTTTAGGGACTAAGGCTGATACTAAGCCTGACACTCATGAAAAGGATGGACTTGGGGTAAAAGTAACATAGTTGTTATCCCACTGAAGGGCTTCCAGTGGGATAGCCCTCTGAAAAGCCCCTTTCGATTTTGGGGCTGCTGAGTCAGACAGATAGCCTTCTATGTGGACCTACTGCTGGCATCTGTGGGAAGTCCACCACGTTGCCAGGAGTCCTGTCAGTAGCCAACCCTGATGTGCTTTCTAATGACTTCCATCACAGGTCACATTCTGCTCCACTGAGCTTTTAAGATGTAATCCCTGTGAACACACCTGCCTCTGCCACAAAAGCAAGATTCTCCCATTCTCTGTCCATCCCTCAGATATAGAAGCCATTTGTGGATGCTCTCCTGCATTTAGTCCATTTCCTCTCTCCCTGTATCACCTTTGAACCCTGTCAACACACTATGAACAGAAGTACAAATCTCCAGAGACTAGGGCAAGTTCCCCTAAAGAGTGCCAAAGGCAAAGCTGGATTTCCCCTGTCCTAGGGCATGTGCATGTTCCTGTATCTGATGTCTGGTTGGACCAGCCAAGCATGGATTTTTCTAAAAACCTCACTGTGTAAAGTCAGTGATATCAGCTTTGCTGCCTGTTGGCTGAACTCATTGAATTTGTCTAAACCTCTGGGCTCTGCCCTTTCAGACAACCCCCTGGAATCCCCTGAATGTTCTTCTGTGGCCCTCAAGTATGTTCTGTTGTAGGTTTATCATCATTGCTGAAGGTGCTTCTATTTAGGAACATCTTAAGAATTCTTTGGGGAAAAGTTTTCTAATGCTCACCCAAGATATTCACTTTCCATTGTGTGTGGACTTGATTCTACCCTGGGAACAGCCTTTGACACAGTTGATCATGCCCTCCTTTTTGAAACACTCTCTTCTCTTGGCTCTAGGTTGCCACACTCTCCCAGGTGTACTCCCTAGCTGTCTAGTCACCCCTGTTTCCCATGCAGGCGTATCTGTCTCCCTCTACTCACTAAATACTGCTGACCATCAAGTCTCTATGCTAGGTCTGTTTCTCCTTCCACTCTTTATTCTCTCCCAGGGTGATTTCATCAACAGGCACCCATGCTTCAAATAACATCTGTGTGCATATGACTCACACATTTTTGCCTCCAGCTCTGACCTTTAATTTAAAGCTCCAGATCGCATTTTTGACTACATACTTTTCCGGAGTATATCTCAAGCTCAAGTTGCCCCAGATATATTTTCCCCCTAAAGCTCTTCTTTTTCCATTGTGTCTGTAACCCATAAACATTACTATCATCCACACTATCATGCAAGCCAAAGATTTGTGGTCATCCTTGACAGTTCTTTCTCCTTTATTCCCCATATCCAATCCATCAACAGATTTTATCTATAGCTTTTTCAAGTAATTATCTCTTTTATCACATCTTTCTATCTTCGCTGTCATCACCTGAGTCTGAGCAACTGTCATCTCCCATCTGAATGCTTGCAGTGGTCTCAAAACTGATTTCAGCAATCCACTTCGGTTCCACACAAAAGCTGGAATTATCTGTTGGAAATACAAATCTGACCATATCATTGCTCCTTGAATAACACTTAAATGATGCCCTGTGTTCTTTGGGTTAAAGAACAAAAACCCTCATTGTGGCCAGTAATATCCTGTGTGAACTGATTCACGATGCCCTCTCCAGCTTCTTTCTCATCCTTCCCTCCTTTCTTTCTTGCCCTGGTTATACTAAATTTCTTTCATTTTTAGTACAGCAGAGTGTTTGCCCCATTGCACAGCCTTAGCCAAGACTATTTCTTCTGCTGCTCCCATATACTGCTTTCATGATTCCTTTACCTGGTTATAGCCTGTCTTCCTTTGGAGCTTACCCCTATTAGCTGCTTTCTCCAAGAAGCAATTCACTTTTTTTTTTATTATGCAATATCTATTTACAAGTGTTATGTGCGTCTCTGTTCAAACCTTAACAGGGTTCAAGTTTGCTGTTACTGATTCTTGATTTATTAATTGTATTCCCCTACCCCAAGTCACCACTAATTGTAGACTCTGAGAGCAGGAACTGTGCCTGTTTTGCTCACCACTGTATCACCGAATGCCTGGCCTATGATCACTTACTGAAGGAATGAAGTATGAGTCTCATTAGACCAAGCTCATAGTATTGTTCCCAGAGTAATAGGATCTTCTCTAGGGGGTCTTTGCCTTTGCACTCCTAGTCTCTAGAACAGGACCTGGTAGCAGGCACTAAGTAAAATGAGGCTGTGCCAATGAGTGAATGCTCCAGAGACAACCCTTCCTCCAAATTTAAATAAGAAGACTCTATCAATATTGAGGAAATTGGGATCTGAGATTTTCCCCTTCCTTTATCCTTGCTACATTGTGGATTAGCCACATCTCAGAAATCATGTCTCGCCTGGTAAATGGGGGCTGCATGGGAGGTACTCAGAACCAGCCCCCTGCCCTGCCCCCCGGAACATCAGACCAGCCCTGCTAAAGAGATGGTGGCCAACTCTTTCAGGAATTCTCTAGGCTGTAGATGAGCAAAGTCTGCTCAGGCAGCCCTGGAATTTGTTGAGTTGGTTTTGCCATTAGCTTGTGAAAGGAATGAATAAAATTCCTCAGTCATAAGTCCTTCTAGGAACAGAATCTCTGACTCTACAGATGGCATAGTTTAGCACACAGCACATGGGCACTCAATGGCAAGGTAATGAATGATTGAATGGATAAATAAAGCACACAGCTGTGGTTCACTCACCGTCATATTATGTTATAATCATTGTTAAGCAGCAGTGAGGAGGAGGGAGGCCTGTGCTAGACACTAGCATTAGAGAGATGAATAGGGTGACTTACCATTCTCACTATAAAGACTTGGCTAAGCAAACCCAACATGTCTAAGTTACAACAGCTTGGGAAAAGTGTTCTGAGAGAGGAAACATTTAACGCTCTTAAGCAAAAAGAAAGGGGTGCATCAGTGTGCTGGAGGGCTTAAACATCAGTACATTTGGGGAATCAGGACCATAGCTTTTAGGGAGCAGCGTTCCTTAAACTCAAAACTCAGCTAAGTTCTATGAACACATGACTTTAAAAAAGAGAAAACTCAATTTGCTTCCATGAGAACAAATGTGTGTGGGCAGAGACGTCATCCCTTTAGCTAAACACTAAACAACCACAAACGTTTAGGGAGCCCCTATTACCAGTCAGAGTCTGTGCTAACATGGGAAACTAAGATAAACGAGACATAATCTTGCCTCTGAGGAGTTTGCAGACCACTGGAGGAGACAGATGTGAAAACAAATAACTAATAATATTGGTGCATTGTAGTAAGAGATATTGTGAGGCATGTGCAAAGTGTTATAAAGTGTTAATAGAATTTAGAGAAGAGGGAGAAACTCTCCCAGGGGCACAGGCTCAGAGAAAGTGTATTGGCTGATGAAGAATGAGCTGATGTGAACATGGAAGAAAAAAAGGAATGGGTTAGGGAAAGGATGGATTGGATATTAAGCTTAATCACACTTAAAGGCTTGCACCTTAATGGTTAGCACCAATGGGAATATGAACAGAAGCAGGAGGAAATTAATTTAAGGTGCTGGGAACCCCTGGAACACTCTAGAATGTCTGAAATAACAAGTTGCCTCTCTCCCTAGTACATAGCATGAAGATACTGACTTGGGGCATTCTTTGCCTGCTTACTTTGGTATGACATAAGCAGAATGTTTGTTTTAGGGAGAAGGGATTGAGGAACTAAGTAACTTAAGAGTTCAATTCAGGGTTTCTGACCATTGAGGTCCAAAATTGGAATCAGAAAACCTGTGGAATTCTGGCCCTGACCTTCATTAGCCATGTGACTTTTAGTGACTTCCCTTGGTTTTCTCATCTATAAAATGGGAAAATCAGTATCTGTCTTTGGGAATGTTTGTGAGGATTGACAAGGCTAGATCAGTGAAATTACCCAGCACAGGGCTGAGGATATAGTAAGCGACCAGTGACCTGCTTCCTCTACTGAGGATTGTGTCAGTAAGTTACCACCTGCTAGAGCATGTTGCATTAGTACTAAATGGTAAAAATGGAGCTGATCAGATTTAAGTGTTTTTTTGAACCCAAAGTGTATTTAAGTTCCCTTGAATACACAAACTTTTTACCCTACCATTTATTTCCTATAAAGAACAAACAAAAAACTCTTTTTATCTTTAAAAATCCAGTGATTTAAATTGTGTTGCCCCAACATCACGCTGTTGTTTTCACCGTTTACCTGAAAGAATAAAGTAGGGCTAGATATAATTCCACAAGCCCAGGAACTGTTCCATGGTTTGATCCTGGGGACAAAGCAACATGAGAGAAAACATTCTTAACTTGATTCGCCTTAAGGAAAAGGATGCTCCAGCACATTGCCTAAGTGAGAACTTGGGCAACTCACTTAATTTCTCTGCATGTCCGTTTCTTCATCTCAAAAGAATCTCATTATAATTCCAACCTCACAAGAACTTGATCCTCAAAAGGTGTTAAATGGGACAATGTCTAGGATGTCCTTAGCACAGTGCCTGGCACATAGTTAGCACTAAACTAATGGAAGCTCTTATCACGATGATTATTTTCTAGTGACATGTATGGGCCCTTTCAACACTGTTGTCCATCCCTTTCCTCTCCTAGGTGCTTCCACCCAGAATTCTAACACTGTGGAGCCAGAGAAGCAGGTGGACAATACCGTGAAGATGGCTGGCGTGATCGCTGGCCTCCTCATGTTCATCATCATTCTCCTGGGCGTGATGCTTACCATCAAAAGGAGGTGAGTCTCTGCTGCTGCCCGGAAGACTCTGCTGAGCCGAGGTGACCCCAGCATGGCTGTGTGGCCAGGTTTTTGCTCTGTTTATCATTATCCAGCAGGGATCTGTAACTACTGAGGTCCTGAAATACTTGGGCCAGCTATGGTTCATTGTGTTGCTGTTGGAAGGGTACGTGCTGCCTGCACGCGGGCAGGTAGTCCTGAGGCAGCCAGCTTCTTCAGGGCCTGTGATCCCCATGGCTGGGCTGCCTCTATGTACTGTGGGATTCCATGTATCACGAAATGAGTCTTGTAGGAGTTAACGGCTGTGTTGTAATCAATCATGTCATCAAGACAGCTTAGGAGCCCCAGGAACATAGGTGAGCCCAGAAATACAGTTGCAGAAAGTAATGTTTTACCATTCTCACCTCCATTTGCCCTGATTTCCATTGGTCAAATAATAGCATCCCAAGCTGCCCTCTGCTTGAGAGATGAAGCCCACAGTGGTGTGAGCGTTCCCAATAGAGTCCTATTACAGGCTCTGTACTACGCCCTGTCCCACAGAACCTTCCCAGCTGGGTTGCTGCTGCTTGTCACCTCTCAACATGTCTTCCTGGAGAAAACCAGCAAACAGTTTTCTCATACTGTGTGTTTTCTCCAGTTGCATTTCTCATGAAAGCATACATGCAGATTCCTCCCTTATTTCCAAGATTTACTACACTAGCGTCTTCTGTTTAAGAGGCATTCACAAGGCTTGAGGATAATACAATGAAACTACAGAGAGGGAAAGAAAATATCAAGGATGAACATCAGCTACCACTGTCCGCAGGATGTACCAGTTATTCCTCTAAACAGGGAGTCTTAAGGGGCTATCCCCTTAGCCCCTGCCTGCTACCATGTTAATACACCTACTTCACATCTCCATGTCTTCTGTTTCAATGCCAGCATCCCAGTTTTGGTCTCTACCTTCCCACTCCTCAGTCTGTCATAGCAAACAACACATCTATCCACATTACAATACTATGTGATACATTGTGCCCTGCTCCCAGGCAAAAGGGCCTTCTACATTATTAACAACGCCAACACCTCAGCCTGAAGCTCTGGGTGTGCTTATAATGGGATTAACTATAAAGTGAGTCATTTGTGTTCATTTTAACCTCCTCTGAGTATCTTCCTCGTCTCTCACGTCTATCAAAACTGTTCGTCAGACCCAAGAACAAGGGCTGGGAACTTGCTTCCATCTGTAGGATGAAAAATGCTCATCAAATGTTTCCCACCAGAATAAAGGGACAGAATACTCCCAACAAGTAATTCCAGCTTCTACCTTAGGAACCACATGAATATAAAATGCAGAGTTTTGTTTTTTTTTTTAAAGCAATATCCCAATTTCCAGCCACCAGTGATTTAGAAATACCAGGATCCCCACTACACATGCAGACAATCCCCTCTTGGCTATGCAAGCACTAGGGTGTCCCTCTGTCTCTTTCTCATGGTTCTGCTTTGGATCAGTCATACCTGCCTCTGGCCAGGACATCATACTATGAGGACATCTTTTCTTGACAATTTTTTATCTTGCCTCAAGCTCCCAGCAGAATAGCTTAAGAGCTAAGGTTCTCATCCAGCTACTGATTTTCTGGTTTGAGAAACTAGGGATAAGAAAAGGAGGTACTATGTTAATATTGGGGGTGAAGAGCCCTCAAAGGGTTAAGGACAACACTGCATTATCATATCACCATCATCGCTGATAACACATGGTCACATGATATGTCCCAGTGAGTAGTCTGCTGCTATTATGTGGGGTAGAATATGACTTTTGATTTCTCTGGGGGCAGTAAGCACATTGTACATGTAAGATCATTGACATATTTCTTAGAGGGACAGGTGTATTCGAGGCAGAGGTGAGTTTGGGATTGTGTACCCAAATTAATGGAACTGAATACCTCTTTGATAGACTTGAAATTTTCCTATTCTTTGCTACCGATTTGTAAATCAGATAGGCTTTTCCAATTTTGCTCTTTCTAAAGCCTGGCTTAACCCACGTCACCATCATCTGTGAGATTGTGAAGAGATTTCACTTCCTTCTCACAGCTATTTCTGAAATGTGTGACTTTTTGGGAGGGAGGAAAAGGCTTTATGTTTCCAGGGTGGGAGCAACTATAAAGTGAGTCCTTTGTGGTGGTTTTAACCTCCTCTGAGTATTTTCATCATCTTTCATGTCTATCAAAACTGTCCATCAGACCAGGTATCACATGATCACCATTTCTCCCCAAGAGGCAAAACCTGGGCATTGCATGTTGGGGAGTGCTAATCAGTGTTTACATATACAGTATCTTTTGAAGAAAATAAGACATTTTTTTGGCCTAGTTGATTGGAACAATTTACAAATGGAGAGAAAGAGAGAAATTGCACCTAGGCCTGCACTCTTTCCATTAACCTACAGTGTCTTCCTGTGTCTAGAGATGCCCCAAAGGACAGTGAAACTCTTTGCACCTTTTCTGTCCCCAGCTGCCCCAGCCGCAAATATATATATGTATGTGTGCATATATATTTTATATTAATATATATATATATTAGTACATACTACACTGACTAATTGAGCCTGTTACCAACTGACTGTTGGCCAGAATACTGTCTACATCTACCTGAAAGGAGGATGTATTCAAGTCAAAGAAACTTCCAAATAACAGGCTCATCACATAGCCCAGGATCCTGGTGTTAACATCTTCTCAGTGTCCTGTGATCACCTACAGTGCTTGGACTCAGGAGTTCTCAGAGGATAACACCTGCTGCACCCCCTCCACTAGCTTAAGCTTGCCTGGGTCTTTTCCCTGCCTTCCCTAGGCATCAACATTGTTGCTTTCTGGGGTTTGTTTGTTTGTTTTTTCCTGTTCCTAATACATTCAACTGACTCAAACTCTCCCTAAAGCTGTAGCCACAGATGTTTCCAGCACACATAAGATGTCCCCAGTTTTTCCCTCTGAAGGGTTTGTGATCATTGACCTTAGAGCTTCCTTGCCACTCTCCAAAGACAGTCCTTCTTATCCTGTTAGGGGTTCTTTTGTGACACAGAACTAGAAGACAGGCAGATAATGGGCTTGAGATCCAAGGATGAAGGGAAGGTTTTAATGGAAAAAAAAAAAAAGCTAAAGTAATTTACATTTAGTAACTGAAAACAAAACAGAGAGAGGAGGGAATAGAGAGAAGAATATCAACAAAACCTGAGAGGTGTTTTGTTATGGTTGCTTGGTTTTGTTTTGTAACTGGGGGAGGGAGATCTTGAGAAATGAAAAGCAGAAAGGGATATGAGATGTTGGTGGGCGATTTAAATGGAATTCTCTTATAGTTTAAAGAGAAGAAAATTAAAGTTTAGCATTCCTTTTGCATTACCTTTGGCTGTTTGAACTGGGCTTTATTGAATGTGGAGCCATATGGAATCAGGATTGCACGGACATGCACAGGATGGTATGAGCATTGTAAGAAGGGATCCTGGAGCCCCTCACTGACAGAGTTAACTACCAGGGTGCTTTTAGCCACACCAGATACAAAATATCCATCCTTATGCTGTCACTAGATAGTGGCTCCATCTTTTTCTTCTGGATCTATTGATCATATCTAGAGCTCTGAATGTTCTGTAATGGGTACCCCATGTCATTATGTAGTAAAACGTACCTCCTTGTTGTGAGCACCATGTTAAGTCCTGACCTAGGGGAAGACCTTTCTTACTGACTCAGCACAGCAGTCCTGATCATCTTCATCCCTGGCGTTCTCCCACCTCCTCTAAAGTCAGTCATCAAGAGGTCGCATGACCAATTCTATGTTTTCTTAATACCGTGGAGCACTGTGTGTCTTTCTTGCAAATTAAAATGAAAAGATCGAGCCTTATTGCCTTAACCAGTATGTCTCCATAGTTGAAGGTGTTTATTAGCCACTCACTTATGAGAAGCTCTAGAATTTAAGGTTTGTGGAGTGTGGAATTACATGTATGTGCACACAAGTTTCATATAGTTCAATTTTATGCCGTCGGACACACTTCCTGGAGTTCTGAACATGGCCCCTTAAACTTAAAGCATGGCCAGGCATTTATGCATAGGGAAATACCAAAGACAAGTTATGCGGGACTTTTCGCAAGTTCCACACTCCTGAACTTGTCTGGATCCCACACTAACCTGTCCATCACATTTTAATTTTCAGATGAGAACTAGGAAATTTTAGGGAGCTATATTCAAAGTTGGTGCCATCCAAGGTTCTAGCCAGACCCTATCTCCTCCCCTGCTCCTCTGCCCAGCTCTTCCTGGTCCAGCCTGAACTTTTTGCCAAACTTTCCTTGCCTGTCCAAATGGAAACTTCTGTTCCAAGAGTATATTGGGAGTGTCTTGAGTATAAATATGAGTGTCTATTCTGAAATTTTATATGCATCTCTGGTTATACATTTTCTGTGACTTGTACCTGTCCTCCAGTATCTCCCAGTCTAATGGATGCACAACTTGTAGCTGTGGACAAAGGATCAGAAAAACCAAACCCAAATTTTTAGTCCTGTTGATTTGCTGTTAATCTTGGAGAAGCAACTTAACAAATCTCAGCCTTTGCTTTCCCTTCTATGAAAGGTAGCCAGTTTTATGGGGCGATTCTAAAGATCAAATGAGCTAATTATTGGAATAGGCTTTGTTCCCTGAACTGCCTAAGGAATTACAATGTGCAATATCTACAGAAACATTTGTCTCCACATGACCATCAACTGTACCAAGCCAGCTCCAAACCCATTACTAATATGCTAATGGCAGGGTTGCAATCAATGCTTACACACTAACATAATTTGCATCATTTTCCATTTAAACTGCAGCCATATTCTGATTTTAATCTTCCTAATAATCATAGTAGAGTAGGTCTGTTGCTTGTTTGAAAAGAAGAAACTGAAGTGCAAAGAGGTCACATGAGTTGGCGAAGGTTTTGAGTAGAGTTGATATGGAAACCCAGTATCTGTGTCTGCAGAGCTCGTGCTGCTAACTTCTACTCTGTCAGCCCAAGGAGACTGACAGGAAATAAGCAAATCCTGGACTAAGAAACATGGGCTCAGATTCTTTTCCTCTCTGGGGCTTGGTTTTCCCAATTTCACTATATTCTTCTTTGTGCATGCTGATTCCCTGAATGAAATGTCCTGAGATTCTCTTGACCTACAAAGTTCCTATCATGCTCTGACTCTCAGCCTCTTGTCCTTCCAAGTAGGACTCCCAAGTGTTACCATCTCAGCAAAGCCTTCCCACCAGCCTCCTACCCCAGGAAGATTCAATGATGCTCCTCTGCATGCAGCCACTGTGCCATACACACAGGTCTGCATTTGTGTATTTATCACACTGCCCGGTGGTTGTAGTTTTGCTGGCCGGAAGCTGGAAATGGCCTAAAAGGAAGGGGTTCCTTCTGCTTCAGTCCCCTCTTGCTAGAGCTCCGTTATCCATATCATCTGCCTCTGGACATCTACCTTGAAAATCCCTCAGGTATTTCATTTTCAAAGTCAAAATCATTACCTACTCCCCAATCTTCATTCACAGGCACTACCTCCTATCCCATCATCAAACAGATGGGAGTCCAACACCCTGGGTTCTTTACATTCTCTTGATCACATCTTCTCTCTCTCCCTCTCCCTCTCCCTTTCCTTCTCTCTGTCCACTATCTTTTCTCTGGGTCAGACCTCTTTAGCCCCATTGCATGAGTCTCCTCACTGACCTTCCTAACTGCTCCCCACCCCTCCAACCTGTCCTCCACACTGTAGCCAGCATCATGTTCAAAAATAAAGCTTGTACTCTCAAACCTGTCATCTGAAACCCTTCAGTGGCTTCTTCTCCATAACCATGGTTCACGAGTGGAAGTGAGGGAAGAAGCACCTAAGTCAACTGGGAACTTTGTCAAGTGGTGCTGTCTCCCTGCCCCATAGGGAAACAAGTTTCTTAGTTTTTCTTGGCTTTTTAGTTTATTTCTTAGTTTTTCTGACAAGTCTCCTAAAGTCTCACCTCTACTCCATAAGTTTTGCTTATGAACTTTCTTCTTCAATGCCTGTGTTTCTCAGCTGCATGTGGCCAGCTATTACCCATGTTTAAGGGCTAATTCAGTAGCCACTTTCTCCTGTAAACCTTTCCTGACCTTTGATCTAGACAGAATCTCTTCACATCTGGATCCCCTCTGTGAGGACCCATGTTATTTTCTGCCTTTGTATTCACAACGTATTTCCCTTCTAGACCATCAGCTGTGTATTCTGATATATCCTCATCTCCAGTGTGCCTTGCAAATACTAAGAATTTCCTAAAAAACAAGTTGAATGAGAAAGCCCAGTGGAATTAAAACAGATCAACTCTCTATCTGTTGTACAAGAGAGCGTCACTCAGAGAACAGACCTAAATGTCAATTTCAGCATCGATGGTGTGTGCACCAAGTCCTGTGGTGGGAGGGTGGCAAGGCAAGGCTGGAGGGCAGTGTGTGGAAGATAGGCCATGGTCTGAACCTTCAGAGGGCACATTGTCTACCCAGAAACAAAACAAAACAAATGATGAGGCAATCAGAAAAGTGAACTCAGGCCAAGCTAAAAGAGGCAGTGCATAGTAGTAAAGGATACTACACATCAGAAAACTGAAATGCAAGTAGAGTTTAAGGAAATTGCCTGGAATCACATAGCTAATAAATGGCTGAAGTGAGTTCCAATTTGGACAGTCTGATAATGGAGGCCACACTCTGAAACATCATCTACCCCGAATTAAATATAAAACAGGACCTGCTGAGATACCAAATTGTGTGGCATAATTTTGAGTGATTTGTTGAGGTAGGAAAAAGGCCCAAACGCCCAAACAAAATGTGTCATCTTCTGTTCATCCTGTTCTAAACTGCTCCTTCCTCTACACCTGAAAATGGAATCCTGCTCTTTCTGCTTGCACCTACGTGGGCAGCCACATAAGCTAGGAACGTGGAAGTCCTCTTCCGTATATTCACATTTAATCACCTATTGATTTTGTGTCTTAACCACCTTGCACACTGACCTTTCTTCGCCATCCCCATGGCCATTGCAAAGGAAGCCCCCAGTATTTCTTGTGTTGGCCAATCAGTGATTGTGTAACCGCAGTCATACTGCCTTTGACTTTCTCCTCACCCTGCTGCTAAAATTAATCATTGACAACAAATATTTGGCCATGTAATTTCTTGAGTTTTCCCTGTGACCTATGCACAGGACTGAGACCAAGCTCCTCAAACTCTTTGGGAACTAGCCCTTCCAACATCTTGCCATTCCCACTGTGTTAACCCACCCACCCAAACCTCAAGCTCAGTTCCATCTGCCTAAAATTGCCCTTTCCCTCTCCTCCATCTGACTTCTTTTTTACTGTACCACTCAGGCATCCCAGATTCTGAGACATCTTGCCTGCTTTTCCTCCTCACCCCTAACCCCAGGTATGGACTCACAGCTCCCTGTTTTGACTCATCGTACGAGTTATCATGACAGAAGATAATATAATAGCTGTTAAGATAGGCTCTTTAAATCAGACTCCCTGGATTCAAATCCCTGCCATACGACTTAATGACTATGTAAATGTGAGAAAGTTGCTTAACCTCTCTGAGTCTCACTTTTCTCATCTGTGAACAGGGATAATACTGCCTCATGAGGTTATTGTGAAGATTAAATAAAATAGTTCATGCAATATAATTAAAACAGTACCTGACACATAATTGATCTCCTACTATTTAAGTGACAGCTTTTATTATCATCTGCTTTATAATTTGCTTGTCTGGCTCTCTCGTCAGACATATGGGCTAGATTAGTATCTCATTTGTCTTTCTATGTCTACTTGACAGAGATAAGGATATAGGCCCTTGAGAAGTTTCTCAATTAATGATGGAAAGATAGATAGATGATGGATGGATGGATGGACCTATGGGCTCTATAGATAGGTGGGTGGATGGATGGTTGGATGGATGGATGGATGGATGCATATATGCATGGGTAGGTTTTTGGATGGACAGATGGATAGGTGGCTGAACGGGTGGGTTTATGATCTAGATGGATGGGTAGATGGTCAAATGGGTGGTTAGATAGACAACTTTGTCCCGTTTAAATTGTATGGAACAGAAGAAAACTGTGCCTGAAGTCAATCTTGTCAGCTATCTCAAATAAGGTTCTGCAGTCTGTGATTTATTAAGTTTGGGGTTATTGTTTTGTTTTGTTTTGTTTTCTGAGCACAGCTGTCTTCCTGCTCAGGATTTTTTGTTTCAGGCAATCTGTTACTTGCAATATCACTGTATCCTTGTAAATTTAGACCTTCAGTAAATCGTCTTCAAGGCTTAGAAAAAAACACACACGTAAACTTTTTTGGTCACAGAGGAAAGACCTGTGATACTTGACCTAGAAGATTTTTCAGTTTAATTGGTAAAAGAGATTCAATTAATAGAAGTTTGTCAGTTACCATTATCCTAGAGTTGCCTTGCTGCTGGGTCAGAGATAGCAGCAGGAGGGCTTTTGATGACAGCCAGGATAACTCAGAAAAACAACTTGGACAAGGTGATCTGTGGTTTGAAGGTGAAGAAGGAACCATGTTTTCTTGGCTCAGACAGAAGCGAATCCTGAAGGCTGACAGCAGAAAAACTAGAAGGTCCAGAATGCTCAGTGTAGCCTGAGGCTGAGGAAGGGGTGGCTGCTGACAGTGAGGAGGCCCAGCTCAGAACGGAGACCTTGCAACTGGTCCAAAGATACACAAAGCCTTTGACCTAGTGAGACGTGGACTTATAGTCTTTTATTCCTCAGCTAACAGTGAGAGTCATAATATCTGCTCCTCAGGATTGTGGGGAGGATTGAAAGAGATAAGACATGTGACATCCCAGTGCCTGACTCACCAGATTTCTCAAGATATATCCGTTTTCATCCTTCCTTGAAAGCAGTACAGGCTTGAGGTCAAGAACGTGAGCTATAAGCTTTAGAGCCATGTTGCTATCAAGTCCAGTTACTAGCTGTGTGATCTGAAGTGACTTCTCCTTGTTTGCCTCAGTTTCTCCATCAGTATAGTGGAAATGGCAATAATACCTATCTTTTAGGGCAGCTGTGAGGAATACATGAGTTAATGTGCGCTGAAGCTGAGAACAATACCTGAAACATAGTAATTGCTGTATAAGTATTTGTTCTTTTTTTTTTAGAGAGTCTCACTCTGTCGCCAGGCACCAGGCTGGAGTGCAGTGGCACAATCTCGGCCCACTGCAACCTCTGCCTCCCGGGTTCAAGCAATTCTCCTGCCTCAGCCTCCCGAGTAGCTGGAACTACAGGCGCACGCCACCACACCCAGCTAATTTTTGTATTTTTAGTAGAGTTGGGGTTTCACCATGTTGGCCAGGATGGTCTCGATCTCTTGACCTCATGATCTGCCCGTCTCAACCTCCCAAAGTGCTGGGATTACAGGCTTGAGCCACTGTGCCTGGCCTGTTCTTATTTTATTATTCGTAATGAGGCGAACACTTTGTTCCTGATGACCAGATTGAGAAGCACTAAACCTTATATCTGTGGATGAGGTGCAGACAGAAACCACCCTTTATGGAGCCCAAATACATTCCAGATGTTTAGATTAATATAATATCAATTTACATTAATATAATTTACATAAAATTCTTTATATATTACATATCATATCTAATTTGAGTATAATTTAGACTAATATAATGCTAATGCCTATGGTGATTCTTGGGAATACATAATTATTGCCCCCAACCTTGAGATAGAGCAACTGCGACTCAGGGCTGTTTAGTGACTTGTTCAAAGCCATATGGTTAGTTAAGTGGTGGTCCTGAGATGCTAAGGCTTATTGCATTTCCACTCCTCAAAGCTGGTTGAGCTGTCAGTCATCTATGCCATCCACCTTGGTGCATGGATCAGGAAAAAGAGGTCCGAAATGAAGAAGAAGAATTTACTTGCCCAACATGTCACAATGAACAACTGAAAGATCTGAGATTAGAACACTGGCGTCTTAATTATCAGCTTCGTGTTTTTGACAATGCGGAGAACATAGGCATCCCTATAAGTCTTGATCAAATGAACCCTGAGTTTTAGGTCCCAGAGGAATCACTTTCCAGGCACTGAACTTACCAGCAGTGAGATGGTGAAATGATCTCCTTATAGTGCCAACCTGTATTGCTGGCGAGGGGGATTTGATGACTTTCTGTGGGAGCTTCCAGTTCCCACTCATCGTAGTCCTCAGCTCTTCACCCTCTCATCATCTAGGGCCACTGTTCTTTCAGTCTGGGATATTGAACAGTTTTCTTTGTGGCCAGATCTTGCTGCACTGTGGCTCATTTTCCCCAGTTCAGCCCCCTAAGGAGGTGTGGGGCTTTCCTTCTTCTGTGGCTTCTTATCTTTTAGAGTCACTTTCCTTCTGGGGGTGTAGGGTTGGGCTTTGCCAATTGATGAAAGAAAGACTAGAGATGGCCCTACCTTTCGAGCTTTGGGTATTTTTTACTTGAGATTGAAAAATTTTAGGCTCTGACAATGTGTCCCTCATTCTGCAGTTATAAAGACTGTGTTTTCCTGTACCAAGCAAATGGGATAATAGTTGCAAGTAATCAAATCATTCAAAAAAAGGAATCCTTTCTTGTCTACTCAGGTGGGTATTTGGAGGCCTGAATGATCTAGCCATTTTTCTCAATCTACGAATGTATCACTTATTGTCAGTATAGCTAAATCTGATGTGAAATAAAAACATTCCTATTTATTTTCTTACAACATATGAAAAGTTATAACAAAGGGAATATCATGATTTTATTTGAGTTTTGTGATTGTTTGGAAGCCAGGTGCCAGTAGGGACATTGGAAAGAGATTGAAAGCAGTGATTTTTCAAGCTTTCTTTTGGAGAATGGAATTCTCAGCCATATGATATCTTAAATGATACTCCAATGTATAAAATAGATAAAAATGGAGGTGCTTTGGTGGATGGTGGGGCCAGCAGCCTCACCTGCTCAGTACCTCCTTCTTCATTACACAGGGGCTGCTATAGCTCCCCCAGATTTCTGTGAACACAGTTTGAAAATTACTGATCTAGTTTAATGTGCCTAAGGGACAGATGCAGAAATGAAGGCACAGAGAGTTTATTCAAGGTCAAGTCTATTTAGATTGAAGGTTGGAACTCCTCCCTCTCAGTACAATGCTCTTCCATGATAAGGCTGGATTTTGTGCTGGTTGTCTACGGTCACAAAGCAAACTACCCCCAAAATTTAATGGCTTAAATAACAACAGTTATTTATTTTTCTCATGAGCCTTCACTTTGGGCAGAGCTTAAAGGGAATGACCTATTTCTGTTCTGTAATGTCAGGGGTCTCAGCTGAGATAACTTAGTTGGCTGAAAGTAGAATGGCTGGGGGCTGGTGGGACATTTCTTTCTCTTTATGTAGTCTCAGAGGCTCTCCTGGGAGCTCTACAGCATGGTTGCCTCAGGGAAGTTGGGCTTCTTATATGGAAATTGAGGGTTCCAAGAGAGAGTTATGGACAGAGCTGAGAGGCTTCTTTTTTTCCCTGGCTTGGAAAGTTCCAGAACATAATTCGTACCACATTCTGTTTACACAGGGCCAGCCCTGACTTAGTGTGGGAGGACACTCCATAAAGTCCTGTACACTAGGACGTGCAGATCACTGGGGAGCCATCTGGGGTGCTGGCTATATGATCTCCTTGCTTTGGGTATGACCTTACTAAATAGATTCTGATGTGAGTTTATGTGAAGCAGAGGAGACAGAAGAAGTTATTGTAGCATTGCTTACATCACAGGACATTATCATATGGAAGAGTGGTAGACTAGTCCTAGGAAGCCACAGAGAGCTGATCCAACACACACCACCCTGCCCCTGCTGCCCACACCAAAAAACAGAAAAAATCATAATTACAAGGAAGTTAGTTTTAGTTGACCATAAGGAAGAACTTTGAAACAACCACAACAGTCAACATGAAACTTCCTGTGACAGGTCATGAGTTTCCCTGTTATAGAAGAGGTCTTTCTTATTTCTTCTACCACTGGAAATATCTGATTCTCAGTGAAGATGATTAGTAGAGGAACCTGCATCTCCTTGAGCTTAGGGATGCTAAAATAATATGTGCATTTCTAAGAATCAAGATTTCATTAAAAATCTAATTCTTGTTTGTTTGTCTTTTCTTTTTCCCCCATTTTGGACATTTCCTTCATCTGACTGCCCATCAATATATAGAAGAAATGCTTATTCCTACTCCTATTACTTGTAAGTATCGAGCTGGTATTAACTTTGCTTCGTGCCCTGTAAGGGAATCTGTAGCATGCATTTCCCGCACCAACCAAGTGTCTGTTAGTTTCTCATTTTCTCTTCTGTCTAAGTTGTCTGTAGCCTTAAAGTTTTTATTTTGCATAAATGTGTTTCACTTGAAAGTGCACTGTCATTGTTCAACTTCGTTATGTTTCTGCCATCTTGGATTTTTTTCTTATTTTTGGAGTTGTGAAGGGCTGTTTCTCCTTTGTAAGTGCAGTTTTCTAGTTAGGAATCCCTGAATTCCATCAAGCAGGGGGCCAAATCCTCCTGCAGGACTTGCACACATAAGACAGAATCACATTCTTAGCAACTTCTGAATCCATTTGTTTCTACTTGAAGAATGGGTAGCCCTGGGGGCTCAGAGCTTAGAAAGGAATTCATTGGCTGTTTCTGCTATTTCAGAAAGTCTGCAGGGATTCATGACCTTATCTAGAACCAGCCTCACAGGTGAAAAAAACATCCAGTGTCTTTGCTTTGGGCTGGGAATATATGTTTGGTGTTTAGCATTATCTCATGTTATCAATGCATTTTATTCGGAGTTACAGATGGGTGCTTGCTTAACTGTTTTTTACACTTGATAAATACAAGTGATTTTTTTTTTAATTAATAAAACAGAGGACTTGGCACAGTGGCTTACGCCTGTAATCCCAGCACTTTGGAGGCCAAGACGGGCAGATCACCTGAAGTTAGGAGTTTGAGACCAGCCCAGCCAACATAGCAAAACTCCATCTCTACTAAAAATACAAAAATTAGCCAGACATGGTGGTGGGTGCCTGTAGTCTCAGCTACTCAGGAGGCTAAGGTAGGAGAATCGCTTGAACCCAAGAGGTGGAGGTTGCAGTCAGCCAAGATTGCGCCATTGCACTCCAGTCTGGGTAAAAAGAGCAAAACTCCATCTCAAAATAATAATATTAATAATAATAATAATAATAATAAACAGATTCTGAAAACAAAGGAGTAAGGGAGAACACTGTACAATAGATCCTTGGTGATAAAAAGTTAGAAAATCTCTGAACTAGTCCCACATTTGTATTATGCAGTTTTTTTTTTTTATTTTTGGAAATTGAGGTCCAGAGAGGTCATAGGAACATTATAAAGAGATTGAAGGATGTGAATTCATTGCACATCCAGCTAGCAAAAGAATAGGATTAAAACAGCGAATGCCTGGCTTCTGATAAAGTGCATTGCCTAGCACTCCATGTCTTCCCTCACCTCTGGCAAACTCAGCTTTATGAGAGAGGTTGTCCCTAACAGCATTACCTGCTGAAGACTTCACATATAAAGACGGAGCCAACAAAAGGCTGCCCCATCCCCTCTGCTCAGTGTTCGGTCCACAGGTCTTTAGGGCAGGTACTACCACCCTCATGTTATATGGGAACAAATGGACCCCCATCACCAATACTGGAAGTACCAGATCACTTATTTCATGTGTTTATTCATTCATCCCACAAACATGCTTTCAACATGCACATTATGTTTTAGATAGTGTGAATGAAGAAATGACTAGCACCCAGAGGTTCACCCTCACAGTATGCAAGCCTATCTGAGAGACTAGCATAAACTCACCTATTGGAAACGTCAGTTGAGAGACACCTCTACATACTGTGGTATAGGAGCACTTCGTTGAGTGGCAAATTTTTATATATGCAATTTTTTAAATCGTACTTTAGATTCTGGGGTACATGTGCAGATCATGCAGGGTTATGGCATAGGTACCTAGATGGCAAGGTGATTTGCTGCCTCCATCCCCCTGGTCACCTATATCTGGCATTTCTTCCCATGTTATCCCTCCCCAACCTCCCCAACCCCTGCGGCTCTCCCTTAGACACCCCCAACAGACCCAAGTGTGTGATGCTCCCCTCCCTGTGTTCTCATTGTTCAACACCTGCCTGTGAATGAGAACATGTGGTGTCTGAGTTTCTGTTCTTGTGTCATTTTGCTGAGAATGATGGTTTCTAGATTCATCCATGCCCCTACAAAGGACAATGAACTCATCATTTTTTATGGCTGCATAGTATTCCATGGTGTATATGTGGAATGGCAAAATTTTTATGTGGCAAGGGATAGTTATCAGTGCATTGAGAGATAGTTTTACCCATTACTGAAAAAATTAAAATTCGGATTAGAGTAAACTGCATCTTCAAAGGCGTGGAGGTACAAAACAATATAGTGAGTCATTGCTATGGTGGAAAGAGAATGAGCTTCGGGGGTGATACAGCTCTGGGTTCATATCCTGCCTCTATCATGCACTGGCTATAGTGCCTTGGGCAAATTTTCTGAACTTTTTGAGTCTTTTTCCTCTTAATTATAAAATCAGGGTAATGATGCCTGACTCACAGAGTTGCTGTGAAGAGGAGATGAGATGATTTTGTAAAGCGCCTGGCACAAAGTTGACACTCGTGAAATGTTAGTTTTCTTTCTTTCCCGTTTCAGAAACCACAAGGTTTATAGCAGGAATGGTAGTCCCTGGAAGCCCCTCTGTTCCTCCAGGGCCTCTTAGGGCATTCATGTTCCACAGCAGATGTAGGCATGCAGGACACATCACCACCTCTGGTACCTCACTCCCATCTCCCTATCAGCCAGTTTGCCTATCAGGGTCTTTGAATGCCCACTTTATATAGTGCTGTGTGCTGGGTGCTGGGGTGGAATCCAAGATAAGCGGTGTGAAAAGACAGGGGACGGATCTGCACATACTTGCAGTTCAAGGTGCAGTAATAACCACAGGCCTTTCAGTCGGTGCAGACAAAGTTCTATGCCACAGGTCCCAGAGCAGGAAGCTCATACCAGCAGTGGGATGCAGACGCATCTAGACAGGACACAGGGTTTCTATAATTATATTCATTTTATATTCACCAACCCCAAGGCCCCCATGAGGGTCATATATCTTATGTCACTGCAAATAGCCTGCCTTCCATAGAGAAACCTTAGGTGGTTTGATTTTCTCTTAAGCACCATCTTCCCATCCCATCTACCACCAAGCACTTGTGAGAGATGAACCAGTTCCTAGACTTAAAGGGATTGAATGGGTAAGGTATAATTAATTATTAAGACAGGAGGGGAGAAGAGGAAACCCCCACCACATGCCAAGTATTTTGTACATACATTAGCTCAGTAAGGGCTAGGGGATGAGGCCCAGGAACTGACCATGATTAAAGAATCAGAAGAAGAGAGGCACTGGCAAAGCAGACAGACAGGCAGGAGAAAGACATAAGGCCCAAGAGGAGAAGGCTTTTGCAGCAGGAGTTGGTTGGCCATAGCAGATGCTGCAGAGGATGGAGGTGGGGACACGGCCCTTGGACACGGCCCTGATATTTGGCTGTCAGAAGTCACTTGTAAAGGTTTTAGGGGTGAAGGTTGAGTAGGAAGCCAGCCTTCCCGGGGACCATGAGTAGAATTACCTTTTTCGTAAAACAGAGGAGAAACATGATACCAGCCACCTTAAAGATCAGAAAGTCCTGGGCAGAGATTTAGTTATAGTGGGGGAGCCTGGGCTGAAGGAAGGGACTGAAGATGCTGGAGGTAGGGGCTATGAAAGGGAAGGCCTGGAGGCGAGGTGTCTGGGGACAGAGAACAGTATAGGCGGGAGGAGGGACAGGCCTTGGAGACCATAGGAGTGAGAGAGATGCGTGGAAATGAGGAAAAAGAAGCAGAAAGGAAATGATGGCCCCCCATGTGCTAGTATATACCCCGAGGGGGGCCTTGAAACCTCAGTCCTTAGCGTATGGACCATGGACAAGCAGCATCAGCGTCACCTGGGAGCTTGTCAGGGATGTAGTATTGAGGGCCCCAGACCAGACCCCTGAATTAGAATCTGTATCATAACAAGATCCCGGCTGATTCACATACATGTTAGAGAATCACTGACTTAACTGGAGTCTCAGTTGTCTTATCTATAAAACAGGAAAAGTAATGCCCTCCTCATAGGTATCAGGGGCCACCTGGTCCTTTCAATGAATAAACACTGATTTCATTGAAAAGCTTGGTTAGCCAAAGTGTGTTCTCTCTTTAACACACTTTGGCTAACCAAGCTCTTCAATGAAATCAGTGTTTATTCTTTCCACAGATATTTGTGGAATGCCCTCTACATACTAAGCATTGGACAAGCTTCTGGATATACAGGAGTTAGCACAAGTAAAAATCCCTATACACGTGGCGCTTTTTTAATGGAAGAGGTAGAAAGTAAACAACATATATAACAAAAATAAAAAGCACGTTATGTAATGGTAAGAGCTAAGAAGAAAAAATAAACTAGGGAAAGAGGAGATAATGTATGGATTGGGGAGGAGCAGAGGAATTCTATTTTCCCCCAAAACAGTGAGGCCCTCAAGTGCTCTCCATCATTGAAAGTATCCCTATACAAGTACAGGGATCCACAAATATATTCTGTAAGGAGCCAGACGGTAAATTATTTTGGCTTTGCAAGCCCATGTGTTCTGTGTTGCATCTCTGTAACGCTGATGTTGTAGCATGAAGTCATAGCTACGTGTATGAGTGTGGCTGTGTTCCAATAAAACTTAATTTGAAAACAACAGGCAGTGGGCCAGATTTGGCCCACAGGTCACAGTTTGCCAATTTTTACCCTAGAGTTTTGAGGGTAGGAAGCGGGTGAGGTTCAAGATTCCTCCTGCTAACTGAGCTCCTGCCATGTACTTTATCCTGTGCTTGGTATTGCAGGCACAAAGGTGAATAAGGAACACCCCATATCAGACTACGAAAGGGCAGAAGTTGAAAGGCATTACCAGTTGGTCCCTACAATATGGTAGACCTTGCCAATGTTTATAACAAGCCCTGCAAAGTCTATGTTATTTTGTGGAATTTATTTAGATGTGAAGACTGAAGTTTGAAGACTTGTGTGTTATTGCTCAGAGCCAGAATGCAGCAGGGTTAAGTTTGAACTCAGGACCCCATGACCCCCAAGCCCTACCCATGCTTCTTACTAAGCCCTGTTCTTTGGGCGGTGGGGAGACTTCTGCCTGGACCAGGTGCTTGGAGCACGTCAGCCAGGTTGCGGAAGAGTCAGGTACCAAATACAAGTCTGTCTGCCCGTAGGGCCTTGTTTCTGTGTGTGGCATCAGTGCCCTGCTAGATACAAGAAGTGATAGCTATTCTGGGCTGGCAAGGAGGCCCTTTTGGGGGGGGGGTGGCAGTCCTGTCTCTGCTGTCCTGGGGGTTGGCCACGTGATGTGGCTGGTCTTCCAAGCAGTGCTGTGCACAGGCAACATGCTGAGAGCAGTCGGAGCTCAGGGCATCAGAGGTAGCCAAGGGGTTAGAGCAAGAGGTTGCAAAAGGAGTGCAAATGACCAAGATAAATAATAGCCCAGTAAAAATGGAGCTATGGAACAGAGAGATCTGGGGACCCAGGGACACAGGAAAATTTAAGGTAAGGCCCATCATTGTCTCTCCAGTATACACACACAAAAATGGAAATAATGTGGGTTTTGGTGTCAGGCCCGTTTCACAATTCTAGGCCCGCATTTCCTGTGAGATTGTTTCCTCCTGGGACAGTAGTACAACCACTCTGAGCCTCAGTTTCTTCATCTGGAAAATCAAGATAACAGCGGTGACTTCGTAGTGTTTTGGTGAAGGGCAATGAGAGAGTGTGTAGAGTGGCCAGCACAGTAGGTATTTTACAAATAGCAGCTGTAATTCCTCACATTCTGAGCTGACAAAAAATCCTTCTCTGAAATTTTGCCTTTCTGTAGTAAAGCAGCCCCCAACCACTTTAATTGTTCAGTGTTTGCCATTTTAAAGGCTATTACGAGTTGGCATATGTCCACAGGTTAATTTACCTCAAGGTGTGTGATAGGCACAGTAATTGTTTTGAACAGAGGCATTTTAGCGTAGTAGTTCTTGAGAAAGCACGAAGATGTTTACCAGTTGTTCTGGCTGAGAGAGATCACATAGCTACTTCACTTAGCTTTGGACAAATGCCTTGTGCAAGTGTCTGTGAGGGAGAAAATCATTACCTGGGCTGGCTTCTGTCTGCAGATACTCCATGGGACTCCTGGGCTCTTCCCATATCCTTCCAATCTCCTCCATCTCAGTATATTCAAATCCTACATCATTCTTCAAAGTCCAGATCAATCACTGCCTTCTACAAGAAGTCTCCCCTGATTCTCTCCACCCGTGGGAATGGCACCTTTCTCTGAACTGCAGTTGCTTTATATTATTGGCAGGAGCAAATGTGTCTTAAGGATGTTGCTTGCTCATTAGGTTATTCTCCATGGAACTCCCAACATATACAGAGTCCCAGTAAGTGCCTGCGGTAATGAGCGCAGGAACAAAATGAATTTAGAAGACATACAGCTAAAGTCAACAGGGAGGTACTCTGCTCTTAAAAAGGAAAAAAGAAGACGTCAATTTTTAGGTATCTCTAGACTTTGTACCTTCCTTGCTTCTGTGGCTTTCAGGCAATTTTTGCTTCTGTTTTTGCATCTGTGTAACCTGGACAAGCCACTCGGCCTTTTCTGAATCTCAGTTGCCCGATATGTAAAACAGAGATGAAAAATACGAACCTTACAGAAGTCTCACAATGATTCAATGGATGTAATGTAAAATGCCTAGCACATAGTAGGTCCTCACCAAAATAAGCGACTGCTCCTTTCTTCAGATGCATATGCCTCTTAAGATCATCAGCTGCTGTGAAGCAGATATCATTGCTTCAATATATTTAAACAGGCTTTTAAAAATGATTCCATCAAGAGATCCTCAAAAGTTATTGAATGTAATTTATCAGCCACTTTGAATAAAAATGAAGAAAGAATAGGAATAGAAGAAAACTATTTAAAGATGCCAAATATCAATTACCAGCAAATATCAAATTACCAACAGCAAACATGTTAATAGGTGAAAATGTAAGACACTACCATGCAGTCAAGACAAAAATGATTACTAGCAGTGTTGCTGTTCACCAAAGTGAGAACCTTGGTGGGAATTCTGATTCCCAAGCCTCACCCCCAGATCTGCTCAGTCTCTTTAAAAGCACAGCCTGGGAATCTGCATTTTAACAAGTATCTCAGATTCTTATTTTCCATGCTGACTTTGAGAACAACTGTAATGACATCCTCACATCACTCTGATTTAAGTGTCCCTTTCACGATGTTTATCCCTGCAATGCATTCTTCCTGGAATTCTTCCTATCCCCCTTGTGTGCCCAGAAAATTCTAGTATCTTTACAAAGGGAGTATCATTGTTCTCTACTTCGGAGGCCCCCTCCAATTTCCACAGACCATATCCATAGTGCTGGGCTCATATCTTTTTTGTTGTATTCATCTTTCATTCCTTCACCCATTGACTTACTAATTCACGATCCCTTCCCAGGGTATCCTGCCCTTGGCATCTTTGCATGTCGGTCTCCATGTAGAGAGAATTCTGTATTACTCACTCATTCATTTCCCAATGACTAGATCAGTGCCCAGGACAAATCAGGCATCATAAGATTGTGTTGACTGGATGAATGAACATACATGAGTGGATGTATGTGTGGAGGTAATATCCTTCCAATTTTGTTTTGCCTCTCATTGAGTTATATTATTCGATTCTCTAGAAGTTAGTTGATACCCATTTTCACTTACTTTGGCCTATGGTGATGATAGAACTTTCAGATCACCTATTTTGTAGTCTTACATGGGTTTTAGGTTTAGAAATGTTGCATTTGTACTTGCATGACACAATTATAAATGTATAAAATTAATGACTATTACAATGGGATATATTTTTTAAATTATTTTTTTTTGGCTGGGCACGGTGGCTCAAGCCTGTAATCCCAGCACTTTGGGAGGCCAATGTGGGCGGATCACGAGGTGAAGAGATCGAGACCATCCTGGCCAATATGGTGAAACCTCATCTCTACTAAAAATATAAAAATTAGCTGGGTGTGGTGCATGCACCTATAGTCCCAGCTACTCAGGAGGCTGAGGCAGGAGAATTGCTTGAACCCGGGAGCCAGAGGTTGCAGTGAGCCGAGATTGTGCCACTGCACTCCAGCTTGGTGCCTGGTGACAGAGTGAGACTCTGTCTCAAAAAAAAAATTTTTTTTTATTATACTTTAAATTCTGGGGTACATGTGCAGAACATGCAGGTTGGTTACACAGGTATACATGTGCCATGGTGGTTTGCTGCACCCCATGAACCCGTCATCTACATTAGGTATTTCTCCTAATGCTGTCCCTCCCCTAGCCCGCCACCCCTTGACAGGCCCTGGTGTGTGAGGCACCCTTCCCTGTGTTCATGTGTTCACAATGAGATATTAATAGATGTAAATGCACTGGGCTAGACCATGTGTACTGATAGATTTGGATGGGGATTGCAACTGAACGGATGCTTCATTGTTTACTCTATTGAATTGGAATCTAAACACATCAATCATGCATACCAAACAGAGCAAATCTATACATCAGAGGCTCTGTCACTTTAATCAGGGAAAATAGAAATGAGTGTTTTCACTCCAAAGGTGGCAAAAGATGTTTATACTTCAGTTATAAGTTTATACCTAAGTTTACGTTTTATTATGTTGGTGCAAATGTAATTGTGGTAATTACTATTAAAAAAAGGTAAAATGTACCTTTAATGGCAAAAACTGCAATTACTTTTTTATAGTAATAACTTCTTTATTATTATTATTACACTTTAAGTTCTGGGGCACATGTGCAGAATGTGCAGGTTTGCTACATACACGTGCCATGGTGGTTTGCTGCACCCATCAACCCGTCATTTACATTAGGTATTTCTCCTAATGCTATCCCTCCCCTAATCCCCCAGCCCCCTACAGGCCCTGGTGTGTGATGTTCCTCTCCCTGTGGCCATGTGTTCTCATTGTTCAAATCCTACTTATGAGTGAGAACGTAAAACCTCAATTACTTTTGCACCAACCTAATAATACCAACCATGTATTAGTGATGTCTTGAGGCTTAGAAAGGACTGTCTATGACTCTTAATGCTTCTACCTCATAAATATATTTCAACTTTATAAAGAAGGTTAATGAGAGTGTGGGAATCCTCTGCTGACAGAGAGGAGTACCTTACTGAAATGTGGTTAGAAAGAAAATTCCTATGGAGGACACTGATATGCTACTCAGATCCCCCTTCAAGAATGAGGGCACCGGGCATGGTGGCTCACGTCTGTAATCCCAGCGCTTTGGGTGGCCCAGGCAGGCAGATCACCTGTGATCAGGAGTTCCAGACCAGCCTGGCTAACATGGTGAAATCCTGTTTCTACTAAAAATATAAACAAACAAACAAAAAAAAGCAGCCGGGCATGATGGCACATGCCTGTAATCCCAGCTACTCTGGTGGCTGATGCAGGAGAATCACTTGAACCAGGGAGGCAGAGGTTGCAGTGATCTGAAATCATGCCATTGCACTCCAGCTTGGGCAACAAGAGCAAAACTCCATCTCAATTTAAAAGAAAAAAAAAAAAAGAATGAGGGACTTTGTTCTACATTTGCTTCAATTGATACTGGCAGATGCCCAGGAAAGGATGGTTGCCCAAGGAAAAACTTTTTAGAATTTGTGCATTATCAGCGGGCAACCAAGTAATGACCCCAATTCGTTGGTATGCAAAGCATTCATAGGCAATAAAGAGTGCATTTCAGGGGAGGGAACTCACTTGTTTGTGACACTAACAGCCCCCTTCAGAACTTGCCCTCTGGAGCCGCCTCACCCAGTGTCATCCACTCACTGATCAATGCGGAGATGTAAAAGCCACCCCAGCTTCAAGGCTTCCTCTGGGATTGGTTTTAGCCACAGCTGCCGCTGCATCACCATTCACCCTTTCCTCTGCCCACTCTTTCTCTTTCTTTTTACCTTCCCTTTCCTTCCCTTTGTCTGTCCCCTTCCCTTTTATCTATAGGTGAAGCTTCCCCAATACATCTCCTGCTTGTCAATCTCTCTCAGAGTCTGATTGTCAGAGAACCCAGCTTGGGACACTCCCACTGGCTTTTCTGGAGAAAAGTGGGTTCACTCCCCTGAAATACACTCTTCATTGCCTATGAATGCTGCATACCAACTAACTGTAGTTATTACTTTGTTGCCCACTGATAATTCGTAAACTCTAAAACATTTTTCCTTGGGCGATCATTCATTCATAGGCATTTGCTGTTCACCTGTGCTTGTACGGGACCTGGGAGCCACCAGAGATCTTCATACCTAGCCCCTGCTTCGGGGAACTAAAGATGTATCACAGAGAAGACTGTAGCAATACCCTTTGGCTGATCCAGCTGGGGAGAGAACCAGGGTCAGAAGTGCCCAGCCACATTGTCCCCTTAGCATTATGTCTCCAAGGCAGGATTGGGTTTATTTGTGAAAGCACTACATTCAGCAAGCATCTCCGAAATGGGAATGACTTACAGCCAGAGCTGTGGCAAAGATGGTATCCCGAGATGCACAGCCTGGAAAATGGCTCTATAAGTGTTTCAAAATAGTGCTTTTAATGGAAGGAAATTAGTTAAGCCCCACAATGTTGATGATGATGATAATGATTGCATTTTGTTTGTTTTTAGGGCTTTGTCTCTTTCAAAGTGCTTTCCCACTTATTACCTAGTTGTCTAGTTAAGCTTGGAGGTATTTTGGAAAACATTAGCTGGATGGCTGTGCCAAGCAGGAAAAAGCCCTGAGCTTTCTGGCTCCACAGTTTTAGATAACTCACTAAATTCCATCCCAACTTCGGTTTCTCATCTGTAAAATGGGAATCATAACACCTACATTTTACAATAGCTCTGATGTTTAAGTGACATATTATTTCATTCATGAGCATTTACTCAACAATTCCATTGTGCTAAGGCAAGAAATTTGTTGAACCTTTAGTAAGAAATATTCTCTCAATGAGCTCACAGCTTAAAAGGAACTTGGGCATGTTAACCCAATGTTACAAAATAATGTTGCAAGTGCATGAAAAGAGGAACAGTGAAAAGGCAACAAAAGGGAGGAAGTCACTGATTCCACTTTGAGGAGAGATACCATGGGTTAACCAGCCCAATAAAGTTTCTGGTGTAAAATAGATGCAAGATGTTTCCTTAAAGAAATGACTCATTCAGCGGGCGGGTGCCTCACACCTGTAATCCCAGCACTTTGGGAGGCCAAGGCGGGTGGGTCGCTTGAGGTTAGGAATTGAAGACCAGCCTGGCCGAGATGGTGAGACCCCATCTCTACTAAAAATTAGCTGGGTGAGGTGGTGCACACCTGTAATCCCAGCTACTCGGGAGGCTGAGGCAGCGGAATTGCTTGAACCTGGGAGGCAGAGTTTGTAGTAAGCCAGAATTGCACCACTGCACTCTAGCCTGGGCCGGAGAGT
>NW_016107456.1:4941510-4962947 GCF_001604975.1 Cebus imitator
CGCGATCTCGGCTCACCGCAGCCTCCGCCTCCTGGGTTCAGGCAATTCTCCTGCCTCAGCCTCCTGAGTAGCTGGGATTACAGGCACGTGCCACCATGCCCAGCTGATTTTTTGTAGTTTTAGTAGAGATGGGGTTTCACCATGTTGACCAGGATGGTCTCGATCTCCTGACCTTGTGATCCACCTGCCTCGGCCCCCCAAAGTGCTGGGATTACAGGCGTGAGCCACCGCGCCCGGCCCAACCCTCTGAGTTTCAGTTTTCTCATCTAGAAAATGGGAATGATCATGTTCAATTCATGGGATTACCTTAAGAAATTAAGTAAGTGTATGTGCCAGGGGAATTATTGTCCTTTATGAAATTATAGAGCTTGGCTACAACAAAGCAGTAGTTTGATATCAGAGGGAGAGAGAGAGAGAAATTGAGAGAGAAATCAATGTAATCACCAGATGTGAGTTAAATAGAAGAATTTGAAAATAGTATGAAGTAGGGAATTTTAGATAGTGGTCCTTAAACTTCACAGATTTTCCCCTCTGAGCAGTTGAGTAAGATGACCCTCCTCCTGGCATCCATCCATGGTGATATCAATAAGAAAGAAAAGAGATAACTAATGATTTTGGTCAGAACTACAAAGGAAGACAATTTCATTTTTAGAAATGTTGCCTTCCTGGGAACAGAGCTTAGAGGAGTTGGTGTAATTTAGGGAGGATACTCAGCTAGAGAGGAGACCACACGCCAGTCTATAAAGAGAGATTGGAGAACTGACTTAACTGGTCTGGGGTAGTGCCTGGTTACTTTGAAGTTCCCCAGGTTTTTCTAATCTGAAGCCATAGTTGAGAACCACCTGGAAAATCTTGAGCATCCAGGGCTATCAAATAAAGGCATTTGAAAGAGCTTCATGAAGCTGTAGCCTGGCCATTTAGCTCAGAACCTTAGTTGAGAATTTGATTCCATAGGATTATCAGATACACATGGTTTTGATTATGATGCTGGAACCTGAGTTTGGAAAGCAAAATCTATGGAAGACAAGATGCTATTTGGTGGCACCATTTCCTTTTTTAGGTATTGAGGTAGACAACCCTTACACTGTTCATAAATATACAGAGGTCATTTAATAAAAAGCAAAAATGTCCGAGCACATACGTATTTAAATAGTATTTCGTTTCTTGCAACAATCACTACTCATGATGGTTTTGGAGGTATTATAAGAAGTAAAGTCTCCTCCACCATGATTACCTCCTGAGATATGTGTGTTGAGAAGCCCGTCTCTGAAGGCTCAAGGGACTCAGTGCTTCTGCTGATGAAATCTCTTTCTTAACAGAATAAAATAACATTGGCTGAGTTGCTTTCTGTACCGCTTTTTTACTCTAAGGGTTTTGAACCACAGTGCAGAACATTCTAAAAGGGTGGGAATTGGTGGGTATATTACAACCACCCATGTTTTTTAAGTGGAAGAATAGAAAGATTCGTGTGGTCAAAACCCTGTTTTTACTGGAAGACTTGATTTTTGTAAAGACTGTAAATATCGTTTTGTTAATGTTGTAAACCAAATTAAGCCTCGAGACTAAAGAAGCCCTATTTGGGAAAACAGCTTAGCAACAATGTACTTTTTCAGAAATGGAGAAAAGCTAAGTCTTTAGACTTTATTTCATTCTTCCTTCCCCATGCCAATTTTGATTTCGGAATCTACCAGATGAGAACTTTAGGTGAAAAATCTAACCTCATATCTGGTTGGTATGGGATTTCATATCATTCTTTTTATCTTTGCTTTAGACAGCAGAACTACCATGAAAGTGTGGGATCTAAGGTTTTTCCAGATCTGTGGCTGATTTGAACTATACGCATTGACTATATTACTGTGATGTGTTTTCCAGCCACGTAGGCAAGGGGCAATTTGCTCACAAATTGTACTTCTGTAATCTCATCTTTCATTCCTTAAGGGGATTAAACAGTGCTTTTGACTTAGCTCTGAATGTTGAGGAAAGCAATACCCAACACCTGGGTATTGGTATTCACTACAAACAGCATTGTAGTGAAAAGAGCATGGACTAGATTGGGTTTGAATCCTGGACTTCGCCACTTACTAACTTAAAATTCTCTGAGCCTCTGTTCTCTCATCTGTAAACTGGGGACAATAATACCAAATCTGGAAGGTTGCTATGGGGATTTACCAGGACAGCATAAGGTAATTGAATGCATATACAACATCTGGTTTTTATATCTAGTGCACAGTAGGTGCTCAGTACATTGTAGTTATTAGCATATTTTATATTTTGTATTTCTCTGTCTACTCCTGTTTTGCAGTTTACTAAGTACTTTCATATAGATGGTGTGTCAAGAAAAATTCAAACTGTATTTTTTCTCTGCTCTCACACTGTCACAGTCATCAACATGGAAGAGGATTTCTGTGACCAAATGTTTGGAATGTTTTCCCCACATATCAAGCAGAGGACACCAGCTGGGTGTCCAACAGTTCAGTTCCTACCGGGATATAGGGTCAGATCCCACACGTTGGGGGGTCAGTCCCCATGACTACTCTCCATTCCCCAAAACACTAGTCACAAGTCTGGGCCTCTGAAATTTCTGACCAGCTGGCTTCAAGATGGGGCTCCCACAACCCCTTCTTTGGGTTCAGCTAATTTGCTAGAGCAGCTCATCGAACTCCGGGAAACATGTTTACTGGTCTATTATAAAGCATATTACAAAGAATACTGATGAAAGGACACATAGGGTGAGGTTTGGGGGAAGCGCTGCGGAGCTTCCACGTCCTCCCTGGGGTGCCACCCTCCAGGAACCTCCACGCGTTCAGCTACCTGGAAGCTTTCTCTCCAAATCCAGCCCTCTTGGTTTCCTAGGGAAGCTTCCTGAAATCAGCATTCCTCCCACCAGGTATGAGGTGGGACCCTCTCAGAGGAAAGTCTTAAGACCCATAAAGGCAGGGGAAGATGAGAGTTCTGCCTTGGGGCAGGTGAAAGGAAGGGAGGAGAGAGGCTGCGTCTCCGGAGGTCTTCCCCTGGGCCCTAACACACCCAACATAGCAAAAGACCGTCACAAGAGCTATAAACCAGGCACAGTGGACAAAAACCAGTGTATATATTTCATAACACCACAGGTATCACACGAAAAAGTTGAGTCACTCCAATGAGAAAATATTTTAAATTTAAGGAAATGAAGTCTCACCACACTGAGCAGAGGCACAGACCATATGAAGGAAGAAACCTGTGGAACAAAGAGGTGCTAATTACTAGTGTTGTGTTCTCATCATGAATTGGGGGGTGGCTGTGGGAGGGAGTCTGAAAGAGGCTGCTTACTTTACAAGACAGCAAAAGTGATGAGTACTACAGCCCCTGCCCCAGAGAGAAGCACTTTACACGTCTGAGTGCAGGGGAAAGATGCAGTGAAAGGGTCCAAAGTCAGTTCTTACCCTTTGCTCTAAATTACAGTAGAAAAAACAGAAACCCACTGATGTGGTTTGGCTCTGTGCCCCCATTCAAATTTCATCTCAAATTATAATCCCCAGGTGTCCAGAGAGGGGGATGCTGGGAGGTGATTGGATCTTGGAGGCGGTTCCCCCCAGGCTATTCTCATGCTAGTGAGGGAGTTCTCCTGAGATCTTATGGTTCTAAAAGTCACAGTTTTGGCCAGGCATGGTGGCTCACATCTGTAAGCCCAGTACTTTGGGAGACCAAAGTGGGTGGATTCCTTGAGATCAGAAGCTTAAGAAAGCCTGGCCAGCATGGTGAAACCACATCTCTACTAAAAATACAAAAATTAGCTGGGCCTGGTGGCTTGCACCTGTGGTTCCAGCTACTTGGAAGGCTGGGTAATGAGAATCACTTGAACCTGGGAGGTGGGGGTTGCAGTGAGCTGAGAACGCACCACTGCACTACAGCTTGGGCAACAGAGCGAGAGGCTGTCTTAAAAATAAAGTGCCAGCTTTCCCTGCGTGCTGTCTGTCTCCTGCCAACACGAAAGATGTGCCTAGCTTCCCTTTTGCTTCCGTCATGATTGTAAGCTTCCTGAGTCCTCTCCAGCCATGCAGAACTGTGAGTCGATTAAACCATTTTTGTTTATAAATTACACAGCCTCAGATAGTATCTTTATAGCAGTGTGAGAATGGAATAATGCACCAACCAAATAAAAAACTGTACCAACTGGCTCACGCCTGTAATCCCAACACTTTGGGAGGCCGAGGCGGGCGGATCACCTGAGGTCAGGAGTTCAAGACCAGCCTGGCCAACATGGCGAAACCCGGTCTCTACTAAAAATACAAAAATTAGTTGAGTGTGGTGGCATGCGCCTGTAATCCCAGCTACTCAGGAGGCTGAGGCAGGAGAATCGCTTGAACCCGAGAAGCAGAGTTTGCAGTGAATCGAGATCATACCACTGCACTCATAGCCTGGGAGACAGTGAGACTCCATTAAAAAAAAAAAAAAATACCTATATCATTTCCTTAAATATACTCACTGTCCCTAAACAGGAGCAAGATCATTCCTTGTTTCACTATTGGTATGAAATTTATCATCTACAATGTAGAAATAGGATCAAGATTAAAAAGAGGGTAGGGTTGGGGTCGTGTTGTTTTTTAAATTGGCCTCTTGAGTCCTGCTTTTAACTTCATTGAGTAAATTTTTGTCTCTTAACGTTTTTATTTATAATATCTTATAAAAATAGTTGTACCTTGGAGAGGATTTTATTCAAATTTAGCTATCGCAGATATGGATAAATAACTTTATTTTTAAAATACACCTAAATGTTGATGGTATTTCACATAACAATGTTTCAGGTTATATTTTCTGAACTTTGAGGTTTAGAGGCTTTTTTCTCATTCTTTCTATTTATGTTTTTATTTTTTATTATTTTATTTTTTGTAGAGAGGGTGTCACTATGTGGCCCAGGCTGGTCTTGAACTCCTGGCTCAAGCTTCCCAAAGTGCTGGGATTACAGGCGTGACCCACCACGACCTGCCTCCCTGTTCTTTCTTTGAAATAAATGTACAATGGTATTTTAGCTGGTTGATATCTGCAACCTTGTTGAGATCCTGCTGAGTTTTGACAACATCTGCATTGAATCTGTAATCAATTTGGTGAGAAGTATCCTCTTAACAATACTGAGTCTTCCAGCCTAGGAACATGTATGTCTCTTTGTTTGACTGGAACTTTGATTTCTTTTGTCACCATTTCATAGTCTTTGGCAAGTAGGTCCCATGTGTATTTTGGTGGATTTATATCTGGATGTTTCTTTTTTGGGTGCTACTGTAAATTATACTGTTTATGAAAATTCATATTCTAATTGTTCGTTATAAATGCATAGAAGTGAAACTGATTTTTGCATGTTGAAAAAAAAATATATATGTATATATATAAGTTTTTTAAAAGATAAGGAAATAGATAGTTGGGAAAATAATAATTTCCTTACTCAAAAAAGGCTACTGCATGAATGATACGTTAAGTGGGCCCAGGCCCGGTGCTTAGCAGTGCCAGTATGTGCTACATGTGAGTTCTCATCTGTCTTACCTTGTCATATTCTATATTGCTGTAAAAGCCAGGCTCCATTCAATTAGTGGTAGTTACAGGACTTAGAACTGTGTGATAGTTAAGACGTCAAGCCTTGGCCTCAGGCAGTCCGGGGTTTAAACCGTGGCCCTACCATATACTAGCTGTGTGATCTTCAGCATGTCCCTGACACCTTCTATCGTCATTTTCCTGCATTGCAAAATGGAGAGAATACATGGTAACATTGTAACTTGGCCAGAGCCCAGTGCCTGGCACCCAGCAAGCACTCAGTAAGCATTAGCTATTCTCCTTGTTGCCTTTGTTGTTGTTGAGTTGTGAGGAGGAAGATGCCAGGGAAGTCTAAGGAAGAATCGCTGACAATGCTTACCTAACACTGAACCAGGCTGAGTGTGAAGCAGTGAGCCTCCTATCACAGAAGAATGGACAACTCCCTCTCTAGAAAGGCATCGGGGGAGTCAGGCTTCCCAGAGAGTTGCTCTACGTGTTGAGATTATAACACCCTTCATACCCCACATGGCATTATAAGTAGAACTAGTTTCAGTGTCTCCCCAGTCCTCTCAGATACTTGACCCACAGACACAAAGAGTTTGAAGTAGTAGACAGAAATAGTATCCCTGAAAAAACACCGACCAGACACATCTTTCCATCAGCTGCAGTTTATGATTACACATTAAATTCAATTGCTTTTCTTTAGGAGGCTGGTGTAGGGACCCGTCATCTCCAACCCAGTGCCATCCATTCTGGCTTTCCGCAGGAGCGCAGACAGACCAGCCGCCTTGCTAGTGTACACTAATTAATTTATCTCATGCTTGTGATTTTATGGCGCTTAAGTGCTGGAGCATTTCTGTTTATTCTTCTCCCTGCAAAGCACCTCACGTTGCCTAAAGACCATGAATCTCCATTGCAAACGCCGTCTGTCTTGGGCTGGAGAACAGCCCACCGGCTGTCTCTTGTCTTTCTGGCACTGCCTCTTACAGCCAAAGTAAAACATCCATTAATTTATCCTTAATGACATTTTGACATTCCAATCAGTTCATCAGATGTTTCTTTTGCAAGACCAAGCCAGGGTGCCAGGCCACTCTTGATGCATAATGCATGAGACCAGTGTACCACTCAGTACCCTGTGACAGGCAGATGCATCTTCTACTCAAAGACCTCATGTTCCTAATAGCCCTGGCTCCCAGAGTGATTCACGCCAGTGTCTTCAGAGTTGTTTTCTTGTATGCTTCCAGCTTTCTGTGCTTGGGAGAAGCTGGTCAGTGTAAGGAGAGGGGCCTGGGCTCAGAAACATACATGCAACAGTGGCTAATCAGAAGGAAAGTAAAGATATATCAACCCCTTGCTATAGTCAGAGTTTAGAGTAGCTTTCATTCTAATTCAGGTGGAAGAAGGGCCTATGGCAAACCTGACATCTTAAATCTTATCATTACTCTGCTATTACTTAGAAAGTAGGATCATGAAGACACTCTGATAACAATAATGGATATCAAAGAAGAAAGAAAAATTAACCTTAATATCCTCAATCTAACACATGAGCCATCCGCACATAGATATACTTCCTCATCATTATAATCACAGTGTAGACACATTTTTATTTTCTAGTATTTTTTAACTTAATGTAACCCAGTTAGCATTTTTCCAAATTGTTACATAGTTTTCATTTTTAATGGCTCTCTGTCAATTTAATAGCTGCATAATATTCCATCCAGAGGATACACCATAATTTACTGAACCAGTTCCCTATTGTTAGACATTTACGATGCTTTAACTGATCGTTTGCTATTAAAGGCAGCCAAGTCGGGAGAGGAGGAGAGCATGCTTTCTGCAGGCTGAAGAGCTGGGCTCAAATCCCACCTGTTCCCTTTACTTGTTTTATGAGTTTGGGATTAACCCTTCTGAGCCCTGAATTCCTCATCTATAAAATAAAAGAAATAATCATTACCCTGTAGCATTGTGAAAATTAAAGCTATTTTTAAAATACTAAGGACAAAGTAGTATCTGCTAAATGTTAAACTATTGCATTTACCTAACTATGCCAGTAGTAGGAGCAATTCTGTCCATCCCCCAAAAAACATTTGGCAATGTCTGGAGATGATTTTATTGACACACCTGGGAGTAGGGGGAACTATTGGCATCTAGAAAGTGGAAATCAAGGAGGATGCTACTAAGTTTCTTGCAGTGCACCAGGTAATTCCCCAACATACACATAGCAAATAATTATCTGGCCCAAAATTCCAACAGTGTTGACGCTGAGAAATCCTAGCGTAGAGTAAGTGGTGTTTCCAGCGTTACCTACACAATACATGTATGTTTTCCTTATTATTTCCTTAGGCTAAAATTCTAGGAAAATGGGAAACATGGATTAAAGGATAGAAGGTCTTATGCTCATCTACAGTTTTGGGGTGGAGTGGGGGATGGATATAACGTTTTATGTGGTTTCTTTTGAGACAAAGGCTCACTCTGTCCCCTAGGCTGGAGTGCAAGGGCATGACCTCAGCTCATTGCGACCTCTGTCTCCCGGGTTCAAATGATTCTCATGCCTCAGCCTCCCAAGTAGCTAGGATTACAGGTGTCCGCCACCATGCCTGGCTAATTTTTGTATTTTACTAGAGACAGGGTTTTGCCATGTTGGCCAGGCTGGTCTCGAACTCCTGACCTCAGGTGCTTCACCCTCCTCAGCCTCCTATAGTGCTGGGATTACACGCATGAGCCACTGCACCCGGCCTGGATATAATGTTTGAGGTGACTGATGAAGAAAAGATGGAAGATAAATAGTGTGTGTTCCCTTCTGGACAGAGGATGACATTGCATAGATCAGTAGTTCTCTAAATCTAGAACCCAGAATCTCCTAAGAACTTGGAAATGCATAGTTTTCACACTTCCTCCAGACTTACCAAATCAGAAACTCTGATGATGGAGAACAACAACGCCTCATTAACAAGGTGATTCTGATGCACACTCAAGTGTGAGAATCATTGCCATGCACTACCAGCGGAAGAAAGCCAACTTGTAGAATAGTAAGTAGGACCCTGCTTCAGTACAGAAATTTGGTGCAGAAATTGATGAAAAGGGCCAAGTTTTAGACATGAGGAAGCTCAAATATCAGACAGTGAAACAATAAAAAAATGGAAAGTGTCACTCAATTTATTCATTCCATAAACATGTTTAAAGTTCTACAACACAGTAGCAAGTGCTGAACTATGTGCTAAAGGAAATACAAATACCATATACAAATATGTATATTATGTACATGGATTATAATGAAGAGTAATGAGAGAAAATAGGCAAATGACTAGGATACAAAACAGAAGGAAGGCGTGCCCTGTCAGGCAGAGATCAGAAAAGCCTTCCTGGAAGAAGTAATGATTTGAATGGGATTTGTAGGATTTGTGATCATCTCTTAATACATTAATTCAACAGTCTTTACAGGATATCTGCTTGTTCCAAAATCTATGTAAGGCTAGTGGGAGTTGGTAGTGAACAAGGCTAACACGATTGCTGTCCTTGTGGTTATAGTCTAGCAGGGCAGTAGCCCCATGGGTTGGCCATTCGGTAAGGAGATGTTTCTGGTTGGTGATTGAAGGTCTACAGTGGGGTCAGGGTGAGAGGAGGCCATTGTGAGCTGGTGAGAGGCAGACCACTCTGGAGTCCTGGTTCAAAATCTGAGAAGAGGTGTGGGCACGTGAGTGTGGAATGCAGGAGGAAGTTCGCTCAGCTGTGAAGAAATAGACATAGAACCTCAGCAACCAGGAGACACTGCTTGGAGGAGATTGCTTGGGAGAAAGCTGGAAGGATTCGTGATCATCCATCTGTCCACATACAGGCTTTGTTGGGATACAGCAGACAGACCGAGGAGGGGCATCCAAAGGGTGAGGCCTTCAGGGGACAGAGTTCAGCTCAGCCTCAGCTCAATAAGGAATGCCCCTATATAGGGAACTGCACTCCTGGTAAGGAGCTGCCCACAGAGGTGGAGTTTGGGTGGCTAGAATTTGGCAATCAGGGGCTGGATATCTGCTGGCTGGGGGTGCTGCAAGAGGTCTCCTAGCTAGGGTGAGAAAATGACTGGGAGGACCCTGAGGGCCCTTCCAGCCTGGAGAATCCAAACGTCTACAACTTTTAATGATGTGAAACTGAAGGTAAAACCATAAATAGGGGAAGAGCATCTGCCCCAGCGTCTGGTTTTGTTTTTGGTGGTATGAGCAGGATATGGGTGGAGCAAGATGGAACCACTGAGAGGAAAAGGCAGTCACCTTGGTTCCCTGGAGTGTTCATCTCTGGAAGCAGATCAAATATAAAAGTAGAAATTAAAGCAAGGAAAAAGTCATGCAGGTTGCTGGGGTAAGGAAAGGGGCTAAAAAAGAACTAGCATTTGTTGAATATCTTTATATGCCAAAGACCATGCTAGGGAACTGTCATCATGTATCATTTCTAATCATCAGAGTAACTTGGCAAATTAGGGTATGTCCAATTCTATGTTCTAGACGAGAAAATTGAGTTTCACAGAGTCATAGAAATGGAGACTTGATCATGATTAAACAGCTGTTTGGAGCCAAGTCAGTCCAGGGCCAAAGCCCATGGTGTTTCTGCAACACCAAGAACAGAGGGGCCATCTGCCCAGCCCAGGGTTTCACGGCTCGGAGAACATTCATTCAGGGCAGCTCCCGTTGTCTGAACCATGAATTCTGGTCACACTCTACTTTTAAGCACTTTTTCCCTTCTTATCACCTATGATGTAACAAATGCTTATGTAGAGTTTATTTGGCAGGTGACAGATTCTAGTTAAGAACTTTCATATTTGTAAGTTAGTATCTACCTCAAAGCATTGTTAAGAGAATTCATTATAATTATCCCTATTTGACAGATGAGGAAACTGAGTTATAGAGAGGTTTAGTCATTGCCCAAGACTATACAACTAATAAATCATGGAGCCAGGATTTCAACCTGGGCAGTCTGGCTCCAAAGTCAATGCTGTTCCTACTGGGTTCTGCGTTAGAGCCCAAGGGCCAGTGTGGCCATGTGCCCAGAGGGAAGAGGGCCTCGCCTCTGTTTCAGGCCTTCTGCTGCTCTGATTTCACTGCCAAATCCAGAGAATGGTCCAACAGGGTCTGACTATGGCCTAAGTGGAAACAGTGTGATTGGTAGGAGAGCTCATCCAGACCAGAGAGGTAGCCACAGGCAGAATAAAGAAGCAGAGATTGACAGGTAGAGGCACAGACGTGGACAGCAAGACAGAAGAGGGAGGGAAGTAAAAGGCCAAGTCCTTTGGCCTGTCAAATTGTGATGACACCTGTTGCTGCTGCTGCTTCTGTAACTTTGCGATTCTGAGGGATTCACAAAGAAGCCCTAGACCAGGGTGATGGGGTAGGAGGGAAAGGACCCACCAGCTATGCCCCAGAATTGGTACCCAACAGAGGTAATGAGCACACAGGATGCTCATTGCCTGCAGGATATGAGTGTTGTGAGTTTTCTGGCTGCAGCTGTCTATGCACATGTGTGCGTTTGTGTGAGTGTGTGTTTGCCTGGGGAGAAAACAGTCAGCTGAGAAAGCTTTAGGACAAGGGGGAGATAGGTGGTGGCTTTTTGCCTAAGCATCACATAACAGGGAATCTTAGAGAACATTTAGAAGCCTGACTGCCAGGGTTTGAATCCTAGCTCTGCCTCTGAAAGCCTTGGAGGAGGCTTTCCATGGGCTATTTCAACTCTCTCTGCCTCCTTTCTTTCCTCTGTAAAATGGTAATAATAACACTCCCAGCCTCATATTGTTATTAGCAGAATTAAAGAACTTAACACCCTGTTTATAAAAGCCTTGAATAGTGGCTGGCGTGGAATAAGTACTATATAAATGTTTATTAAATAAATAACACTAATTTAGGACTCAACTCTTTTATGGTCCTTTTATTGGTTTCCTCAGGCTACTGTACCAATGTCCCACAAACTAGGTGACTTAAAACAACCAAAATTCGTTCTCTCATAATTTTAGAGGCTATAAATCCAAAATCAAGGTGTTGGAGGGGCCAGGCTCCCTCCGAGACTCTAAGTAGAATCCTGCCATGCCTCTTCCTGGCAGCTAGGGGTGCCCACTGATCCTGGGTGTTCCTTGGCTTATGGCTCATCGCTCCAGTCTCCACCTTTGTTGTCATGTGGCATTCTTCCAGGGCACTTCTGTCCCAATTTCCCTCTTCTTGTAAGGACATCAGTCATATGGGAATCAGAGCCACCCTAGTGACCACATTTTAAGTTGGTTACATCTGCAAAGACCCCATTTCCAAATAAGGTTACACTGACAGGTACAATGGGTTAGGACTTCAACGTATCTTTTGCAGCCAGAGAGTGGGTGAAACACAATTCAATCCATAACAATCATTTTAAAAGCATCAGTCTTGCCATGATTCTTAGATGCCAATTCCCCACTATAGTGAAATCAATACCCAGAAAGGGGAAAGGGAGTGTTCTTGGCGACCCAGTGAGATATTTAGAGATCTGGACCCAGCACCCAGGTCTCCTACCTCCTAGTGTTCCATTTTTTTCAGGAATGAAACTATTAATACAGACCTGCTGAAGAGTGGGTCCACCTGCTTCGGTGGTTCTCAAACTCTGGCATGCAGGTGAATTGCTTGGAGGGCTTATTGATCATCCAGAGTGTCTGATTCCGTAGGTCGGGGTGGCGTCAGTGAAGCTGCATTGCTAATTCATCCCCAGGTGAAGCTGATGCTGCTGGTCCAGGAAACCACACGTGGAGAACTGTTCCACATCAGTGGTGCTCAAGCTGGTGGCACATTATAATCACCCGGAGAGCTTCTAAACGCCCAGCTGCCCAGACCAGACCAATTAAATTAGAATCTCACTGGTAATTTTTAAAGAAAGGCCATTATTCAGGGCATCTGTTTTAAAGTATTTATATTTAATAAATAATGATGTTATTTAAACTAACATGGATTTTTTTTTTTTGTATTTAAAATATGATCATAGCAGAGAGCATTTATTGAATGCTTACTGTGTGCATGCCTTGGGCAAAGTGCTTTACCAGCAGTATGCCATTTAATCCTCCCAACCATCTTACGAGGAAGTACTACTCTAATCTGTGTTTTACAGACAGGAGGAAACTGGCATGCAGAGGGCTGAGTAACTTGCAAGAGCTCGCACAGCTAGCCTGACATGGAGCCAGATTTTGATGCCAGGCTGTCTGGCACCACAGCCAGTATATTAACTGCTCTGCAGTCCTGCCTCCTGATAGGAGGGAAAACCGTGCATTCTCCTTTAAATTTGACGTACATCCATATCCCTATTTACACCATTGATTCTTTTGTAATGTAGCTCAGCCTTTGCCTCAATTACAGTAATTCGGAGTCAGTGGGGGCATAGATTAATAACGTTTTGCTGCATTTGTAAGACACTGGAATTGTGTGTAGCACAGACTGAATTTGCCCTTCAGGGCAAATCCCTAGAAGGGTGGAGGAATGTGGAACAGATGTCCTGAGCTGGAAGGCCAAGGCAGGGCTTGTATCCTCCATGCTGTGCATCTTAACTAAGGGACTACTCTGTCCAGGCCTCAGTGTTGTCCTCTGTGAAATGAGAGGATGCTGTGGCTCCCTTACAGTTGCAATGCGTAACTTTAAGCTGAGATCTAGTCATGCCAGCAAAGAATCCTAGATTCAAAGAGGGTAATGCTAGCTTTTAGAAGGAGCAGGGCCTCACGTGTGTGTGTGTGTGTGTGTGTGTGTTTTGGTCCACTTCCCATGGCTGAGATCTCTCTCTGACTCCAAGGTATCAGTCTCCTCTGTGATTTCCCAGAAAAGTTTGGAGATGGCAATGGAGGATGGCCGAGAGGAGGATCCCTATGGGGAAGGGGAAGTGAGCCTGATCAGTGTCTCCCCAGGAGAGTGGGTATGGGAAAAACACGAGGTAGAACCCTGAAGACTCCTGCCCTCACCAATTGGCTGGATTGTCCTGTCCCAAGCCCCAAACAGATTCAAGGGTTTTGCAGAGTCTGAATCCTGGTTTCCTCCACCATCCCTTTTCTAAGTGTTTTCCCAGTTTCTACTTGAACTTCTCCAAGAGTGGGGAGCTTAATACTCGCAAAAGCCCAACAGGGCAGGATTCAGGTCTTGTTTTTCATATCATCATTGCCTTCCTTCTGACAGCCACAGATTCAAAGTAGTTGCCCATTAACTATTTGTCCAACAAATTAATGAGCAAAGAGAAACTTCTAACTTTGGGAAGGAGGCAAAGACTTCTAAAGAGTAGCGGACATTTGAGTTGGGCCTTAAAAGGTGAAGAGAAGATTGTCAAACAAGAAAAACTGGGGAGGGGAATTCAGGCATTAGGTACTTCCAAAGGAGACCTAAGCAGTTCTACATTGTCAGAAATTTCTTTGTTGCATCAAGCCATCCTGGTCCTCATTCTGTCTATGGGACCACATAGACCCAGTCATCAGGTACATGAGAAGAAAATTGCTTTGTATTCCCTCTCCATGAGGAATATCCCTAGACAGTCCACAAACTCTTCCTCTCGTAGCATGATTTCTGCATTTTTAACAGCTTTTCATTCCTCTCCCATGAGCCATTCTACCTGCCAGTATCCCTTGTAAAGAGTGGCACTTGGAATAAATCGCAGGACTCACGGTCCATCCTGGGCATATCCCCTGCCACCTACCCCTCACTCAGCTAACAAGCAAAGGTCAGAGAGAGCTCAAAGTGATCCGTTAGAGGGAAAATGCCGAGAGCTATGGCCACGTCACCCCGTCCTCACCTGTCAGAAGCGGTAAACTTTAGATTGCTGTGTCTTAAAGCATTCTTCAGCTTTGGAAATGTTCCTGCAAAGGAGTAAACAGGCTTATGCATACTCTCTTTTTATCAGCTTTTGGTACCCCCTGCTGGCGAAATTGTGTGACCCAGTTGGCAAAAATCTCAGAGCAACTAGAGAAAAGAAAATCCCCAATTCAGAAAGTCATAAGTATTTGGGTTTTGAAGGCTCTGAGGATTCTGTGAATTATATGATCATCCCACAAATCATGTGACTATAGTATGAGATTTTCTTTTCTTTTCTTTTCTTTTCTTTTCTTTTTTTTTTTTTTCAGAGTCTTCCTCTGTTGCCAGGCTGGAGTGTAGTGGCGCGATCTTGGCTCACTGCAACCTCCACCTTCTAGGTTCGACAATTCTCCTGCCTCAGCCTCCCGAATAGCTGGTACTACAGGTGCACACCACCACACCCAGCTAATTTTGATATTTTTAGTAGAGACCGAGTTTCACCATGTTGGCCAGGATGGTCTCAATCTCCTGTTCTCATGATCTGCCAACCTTGGCCTCCCAAAGTGCTGGGATTACAGGCATGAGCCACTGCACCCGACCTTTTTTTTTCCTTCTCTATCATGCTATAGCTGCAAATATTTCGTGGGTTCTTGGTGGAAAATCTCTGACTTCCATGAACATTCTGTTAATTCTGTAAACATTCCAAGAAGAAAATGCTAAGTTACCAACCAAAATGTTTCTAGTTACAAATATTCCAGGTCACTAGCTAATTTTATGCAGGTGTTTTCTTCTCTTTCTTTGCATGTATCTACTTCTAAAGTGGTTATTTGTGTTCAGAGTAAGAGGACCATCTTTTCTACACTTCAAATTGCAGACTTTTATGTGAAACAAATTTATTGAGCCATGTGCCAGACACTCAGCAATACATTGGAGTAGGTGCAAAGAGTCAAAAGCCCTTCTCCCAAGAGGTTCTTGTCAGAGTGGGTGAAAGAGTTGAATCACTGCAGTTTGACTCAACAAGTGCTTAGCTGACATGGCACCAAAACCCTCCCTGATCTGCCAGGGTTCAAACCAGGTTCTGGCTCTTACATAGCAACAGGTATTTTTTTCTTGGTGTTCGTCATCTTTGTGGTTTTTGTGTTTATCTCTGTATTTATCTGTTTAATGCCTGTCTTTGCCATTAGTCTTCATGATCTATGAGGATTAAGGTCAAAAAGACATGATCTTCTAGCATTTAGCAGAGACTGATACATGTACACGTTCAATGGATGAGTCAAGCAGGAGGAGAAAATTATAATTCTGTATAGAAGAGCAGGGAGAAGCCTCCGAGGAGATGTGACACTTACATTGAGCCTTGGAGGATAAGGAGGAGGTGACCAGCAGAGAAGAGGGATGCATCAAGCAATACAGAGTATTGAGGAATAGTGTGGTGGGAGGGGGTAGTTGATGTTTTCCGAAACGCGAGGATAAGTTTGCATACAGAGCATAAGACTGAGTTGCAGTCTGGTCCGTAGTTTAAGGGTCTTGTCTGCCCAGTTCACAGTTTTGGGTTTCTCTTTTGTTGAGATAAAAATATAAGAGGGGCCAGGTGTGGTGGCTCATGCCTGTAATCCCAACGCTCTGGAAGTTTGAGGCGGGTGGATCACAAGGTCAAGAGATGGAGACCATCCTGGCCAATAGGGTCAAACTCTGTCCCTAGTAAAAATAAAATAAAATAAAAAATAGCTGGGTGTGGTGGTGTGTGCCTGTAATCGCAGCTACTCAGGAAGCCGAGGCAGGAGAATCGCTTGAACCCAGGAGGTGGAGGTTGCAATGAGCCGAGATCATACCACAGCAGTCCAGCCTGCATGATAGAGTGAGACTCAGTCTCAAAAAAAAAAAAAAAAAAAAAAAAAAAAAAAAAAAAAAAAAAAAAAAAAAAAAAAAAAAAAAAAAAAAGATAAATTAAATTACTTGGCTATGGAGATGAATATCAATTTTTCTGTGTTACTGAGAGGGCTTTTTAAAACTTAAATTCAGAATTCTGAAAGAATAGCTATAGATCCCCAAACTGTGGCTTTGGGTTTTATTTTCTTCCACGTATATCCCCTCCATTTCCACTTTGTAGCTGTCTTTGCCAATTGCCAAAACATCTGTCCATACATTAAAATTATTGTGTGACATTATTATCACCATGATCATACAGCGTCAACCATCAGCTAAATACTAAGGATGTAATATATCTGATTTTTACAATTCAGTCAGCTTTCCAATTTTTAAGTATGTGTTTTGGGGAGGCTTAGTTTTTCTTTCTGTAATACAGGTGTTCAGAGCTACCAAACGTTTCTATAAAATGCCATTTTTTCTTAAAAGCAGCAAGGCTTTTTTTATTCTTATTATTTCTTTGAAAACCAATGATCTGTGCCTGAGACAACCCTTTCCATATTACTTTACCCTGAATGGAATGAGATTGGTTGAGAGTTCTGCCCCCAAGGAAATATCAAAGCCTCCAAAACATGCTCATTTATAGTTTTAAAGTTAACTCTCTTATCAGATTTCCTTTTATTTCCTGCTGGGACAATATGAGCAGAGCTCAGATAGAGGCAAAGAATCTGCTATATTATATCTTTTCAAATTTATGATTAAGAAGGTCACATATACATTTTTAAACACACTTCTTTTTGATAATAAATGAAGAATAAAATTTTGAAATGTCATCAGCAGCAGAATTGCTCATTTTTCTTTCATTGGCGTTCCCCTGCCCCTGCCCCTGCCCAATTGCCTGACCGATCCAATGCTTTATTTCTTGTTGTATGTCTGCCTGGAATTGTTTCACTGGTAAAACAGTGCGCCTGTGGCCAAAGCATTGTAACCAAAAGATGCATTCCTCTTCCTGAGTGCCTTTCTTTCCCCAAGCTAACTTAAAAAAGGAAAATTTAGTGAATGAGGAATTCCATTTTAGGCTGTGCGTTTCTTCAAATTATGGCCATAACAAGGAGTATAAAGAAAGTTTTCTTGGCCAAGTGCAGTGGCCCATGCCTGTAATCCTAGCACTCTGGGAGGTCAAGGTGAATGGATTGCCGAAGCTCTGGAGTTCAAGATCACCCTGCGCCACATGGTGAAACCCCACCTCTACTAATATACAAAAAATTAGCTGGCCTCGGTGGGGGGCATCTGTAGTCCCAGCTACTTTGGAGGCTGAGGCATGAGGATTGCTTGAGCCTGGGAGGCAGAGGCTGCTGTGAGCCGATTGCACCACTGTACTCCAGCCTAGGTGACAGAGTAGGACACTGTCTCAGAAAAAGGCAACTTTTCTCTTCTTGGTCGGGAATCCTGGATCCAGTTCCCCTCTCCACCTTCCTCTACTGTGCTGTCTGTTTCCAGAGTGTGTTTTGTGTGAAGTCTGTCATAAAGATCACTTGCCACCTCTGGCTTGTTGTTGGATTCAGCTGGAGAGAGCTGCCACAGGGGATCAGAGGAGGGGCGTGAGGTACAGTCAGGGTATTTTTACCTCTGGGTCTCTCCCTGTGAGGTTGTCTGTGACTGGCTGGACCTTTCCAGAGAAAGCCGCTGCTTCTGTTCAGGTTGCCTCCTCTCCATAGCTCTCTTCTTTTGCGCTCTGGTTACTGCTTCCTCTATTTATTCCTCTGGTCCCATCGGTTATAAACAGTTCTCCTGCTGATGTATTATATTGTGGTCCCTATACACCTGTCACCTGTTATAAATAAACGCTCCTCAAATTGTCCTTGTTTGAGTGTGGCGTCTATCGTTCTTCTGTGAAGTCTACATCTAGATCATGAGATTCATGTTTCCAAGAGGATGCTATCAAAATGGAATTTGTTCTACATGAACTCTAAAACACTTCTAAGTTTGGGGCATTGGGGTTTGGGGCTTGTATTTCTTTTCTTTCTTTCTTTCTTTCTTTCTTTTTTCTTTTTTCTTTTTTGAGACTGGGTCTCACTCTGTCACCAAGGCTGGAGTTCAGTGGCGTGCTCTTGGCTCACTGCAGCCTCTACCTCTGGGCTCAAGTGATCTTCCCATCTTAGCCTGCTGGGTAGCACAGGTACATACCACCACACGTGGCTAATTTTTGTAGAGATGGCGTGTCACCATGTTGCCCAGGCTGGTCTCAGTTCCTGGGCTCAAGTGATCTGCCACCTTGGCCTCCCAAAGTGTTGGAATTACAGGCGTGAGCCATGATGCCCAGCCTAAGTTGAAGTTTATCCTTTCCTTTTATACCTCCTGTGGCAGGAAGATTGTTACCTTACCTCTTGAAACTGTCTGTTTCATGATCAGTGGTGCTCAACCTTGGAAAATTATTCCCTGTATTGCACTGGATTCGACCTCTGTGGGACATCTCTTCATTGTGTGTTGAGACAGAAATGACCAAAATTGAATTAAAAGCCTACTCTTGTGAAGGATGGAGCAAGAGACCTGGAGAAATTACTCTCAGGATACTTGGTGTTTAACCGATAGCCTTTCATGTGATAGGACTGTAACAGCCATATTTAGATGCATATGTGTTGGAAAAACTCAGAGGGACTGCATTGGCATTTTAGAAATATTTGAATAATTCTTACATGCAGGAGGAGTTAGTCATATTTTTGTATCTCTCATGATCTATCTAAGACCTATCCAGTTAAAGTTTAAAGGACATAGATTTTAAATCCATAGAAAAAGAACTTTTTAACTTTTTAGTTCCTCGGTGAGGTGTCAAAGTCTACATCACTTGACAGAATTCAGGGAGAGATGGGATCCCACAGTAGGAATGTTGGGGAGGGAATTTGAACACTGTTTGGATCCACTGGCAATAGTATAAACACAAGAATAGCAGCTGCTAGGTGTCAGGTGTCCACTACGTGCCAGGCACTGTGCTCTGTGTATTTTATGCATTGTCTCATTTAATTCTCACAATCCTGTAAGGTTGGTCCTGTTATCTGCCACAGTATACAGAGGAATAGGTCAGGATTTAGATTAAGGAATTGGCCCTGGATCTTGCAGCTAGTTGGCAGGCAGCAGAGGAAAGCTATGAATCCGAGTCTGTCTGACACCAAAGCTGATGGTTTTAAAGTCCAGTTGTTGGTGTCCGAATCACCTGGGGAATTTGGTGGCTATGTAGAATTCTAGGTCGTGTCCTACTTCCATAATCCTGAGCATGTGTGTGTGTGTGTGTGTGTGTGTGTGTTTTACTCTTCAGGTGATTCAAATTTACACCAAAGTTTGAGAAGCAGTGCTCTACACTATTATTATCATAAATGCCCATCTAGTTCTGAGAATCTTTTATTCCCATGGGAATAAGTATACATCAGCTCAGCTTAAACTTTCCTTCTTTTGAGCTGTGAAACTAACCTCCACACTCATCCACTTCCAACCACCAGCCCCTGCTTCACTCTACTATTATTTGGTGGGTTTTTGATGAGCTCAGTTCCTGTGACAGACAAGACTCTCATTTTTAATCTCATTCAGAGCCACAGAGACAGAAAGGCCAGTCTAGCCACTTCCTCCCTCTGAAAGGAGAGTTGGGGAAAGGAATACAAGTCTTGTTGATTTTCTCTGAAAGGAGCGTAGGGGAAGCATTGTACAAGTCTCGTTGATTTCCCATTTTAGGCTCAAACATAGAACACTGTCAGAGATGAGGCAGCAGCGCGAGTCTCATATTTCTGAGTAAATGAAAACCATTCATGGTTTGTTCTGCCTTGATTCTTTTTCTGGAGAATGAACCAGATTTGGGGGTTGAGGATGAAGATTTGGGGGTTGAGGATGAGCAGTCTGTCTTCCCAATGCTTTAATGGAACTGGCACCATCTGACTGTGATTTTTCCCTTGCACATGTCCCAAAGGAAGCTGGCCAAGAAGCAGAAGGAGACCCAGAGTGGAGCCCAGAGGGAGATGGGGCCTGTGGCCTCTGCTGACAAACCCACCACCAAGCTCAGTGCCAGCCGCAATGATGAAGGCTTCTCTTCTAGTTCTCAGGACGTCAATGGATTCAGTAAGTTGAGCCAACAAAGGGGAAGGGGACATCTGTGGTCCAGCTCAGCCCTAAAACTTCTGCTGTGAGCCCCACACAGTGATCAAGTGCTGCCAGGCATAGGGTCTGGATGCTTCCCTGAGATGGACTGGGATGAAGGTTCTCCCTGACAAAGACTTGGGGTAGTCCTTCCTAAGGTGAAAAAGAATATTTTTAAAATCTTCCCCAAATCAGATGGAAATGAGAGCAAGTCATCCTAACTCCTTGTGGACATAAATAGAGACAGGTTAAAAATAATAGCAGTAAAAAAGAAAGAGGAGGAGGATGGTTATGTCCTTAAGGAGAAAAATATGCCACACTGCATTGAGTGGCTTAAGATTTTCAAATCTGTGTTTCACGTACACCACATAAGGTAGGTGAGTCACAGATTATGACTGTCGCCGCTGTGCATGCTTAGGAAACTGAGGTTCCAAGGAGCAAATTATCTGAAATACAATAGCCGATGAGTTACATATCTAGACTGGAAGCCACGTCCCTCAAATATCTGGCAGTTCCAAGCCACAGTCAATGTTCCAAGTGTCATTGGTCAAGGCCACCTGAGTCCTTGTGCCGAGTTAATAAAGGATCTCAAGCTATGAGTGGTTAAGATACCAGGGTTAACGCTTATCCTAAGAAAAACTCCAAGACGGCTAACATCTAAGGCTTCCTTGTGGACACACTGGCTTCTGCTCTTACACCATGCTATCAGCCAGTTAGTAGACTAGATTTCCCAACCTCTTCACCAAATTCGGTAATGCAAATAGTCTAAAAGAATGTGTACATACACAGATGTCCTCCACATACTATGTAAGCTACAAATGGAAGAAAATGCATTTTATAAAAATTATTTAAGATAGGATCAGTTTGGGATGCTAGGAATCTATAAGAGGATAAAGAAAGAAAAAGCTGGGTGCGGTGGCTCATGCCTATAATCCCAGCACTTTGGGAGGCCGAGGTGGGTGGATCACCCAAGGTAAGGAGTTTGAGGCAGCCTGGCCAATGTGGTGAAACCCCGTCTCTTCTAAAAATACAAAAAATTAGCCAGGCATGGTGGCACCTGCCTGTAGTCCCAGCTACCTGGGAAGCTGAGACATGAGAATCACTTCAACCCAGGAGGCAAAGGTTTGCTGTGAACTGAGATCATGCCACTGCACTCTAGCCTGGGCAACACAGAGAGACTCTGTCTTAAAA
>NW_016107456.1:4963258-4993331 GCF_001604975.1 Cebus imitator
GGAGGGAAGGAAAGGGAAAGAAATAGAAAGAGAGAGAGAGAGAGAGAGAGAGAGAGAGAGAGAAAGAGAGAGGGAGGGAGGGGGAGGGGGAGAGAGGGAAAGAGGAGGGAAGGAGGGAGGAAAGGAAGGAAGGAAGGGAGGGAGGAAGGGAGGGAGGGAGGAAGGGAGAGAGGGAGGGAGGCAAACAAATACTTATTTGCCCCCTTCTATAATGTAGACACTGTCTCTCCTTTCCTCCTCACCCTAATCCTGTAAGATCCTTAGTACTTTTGCAAGATGTGCAAGGCTAAGTGTGTTTGGCCACCCATCCCAGAGCCACACAGCTTGTTTTTAATGCGTCCAGATCTGATAGTAACTTAGACCCATGATTCCTAAGCTCCAGTGCAGCAGAGAACCCACCTGAGGAGGTTTTCAACGCATACAAATCTGAGCCCCACACCTCCTGAATCAAACTCTCCTGGGGGATGAGAGGTAGGGCCCAGCTGAGGGATATGGATTTTGGAAGTCTTTCAGGGAGTTCTTATAGGCACCAAGGTTTAGATTATAGCTCTTGGACAGAGGCAGTAGCTACACTTAGATACTGATATGCTGTCTTTGGAAAGAGATTCGTTGAAACCTACAAAAATAGTTGAGAAGACAGCAAAGTGAATACTCACATACCTTGTGCCTAATTCACCAATTGCTAACATTTTGCAACATTTGCAGTTTTGCGCTTGTCTGTACTCACACTCTCTCTTTCTCCCGTATCCATTTTTTTTTTCCAAAATTTTCTGAACCATTTAGAGATAAGTTGCAGGCCTCATGACACTCTGCCCCCAAAGAATTCAGCATGCGTCTCCTAAGAACTAGGGCAGCCCTTCAACATAACCACAATAAAGTATAACCTTAATTCAGTGATCTCACAAACCAGTTCACAGTCAGGTTGCCTCAGTGGCCTCCATATGTTCTCTATTGCTTGTTTGTTTTTTTTAATCCAGGATTCAATCAAAGTGCTCACGTTGTATTTGGTTTTCAGGTGTCTATCTTCTTTCATCTAGAACAGCCCTCTCAACTTTATTTTTTCTTTCAGAATATGAACTTTTTTTTTTTTTGAAATCTAGGGCTATCTATCATCCTGCCATGTTCCACAATCCAGATTTGTCTGATTTTTTTTTGTTTTTATCATGATTACATTCAGGTTAAACATTTTGCCAAAAATGTGACATAGCTGATATGGCAATACTTACCTTTCCATCATATTAATAGACACATAATACCACTCAGTGCATTACTGATCATGGCAAGTTTGAGTTTTTCTTCAGGTTAGATACTGGCTTTTAAAGACAAATCTAATGATGCATACTGATTATAAGCAAATATTTAACATCTGTTTTTCTTAGGGATCAGAGCAAATTTGTGGTTTGCCTAACCATGAAGCCAGTCCTTTTTTTGATTTTCAATCCAGATAAATCACTGAGACTCATACATTTCCTAGAAGTGGGGAAATTGGTTTTGATGTAAACCAGGACAGGTTAGGAGAGGTTGAAAAGAAAATGGGCTTGATTTTTCCTTAAAAGAAAGGAACATTCTAGCTACAATTTTGCATCTGTTTACCAACCTCTGTTGCAAAATTACAGGTAGCTGGCGGAATCAGTTCTAGTGTTCTATTGTACTGCAGGGAGGCTATAATTAAAAACAGTTTATTGTATATTTTCAAATAGCTAGAAGAGTGGATTTTGAATGTTCCGAACACAAAGGAATGATACATTTTGAGGTGATAAATATATTAAATGCCCTGATTATTATACATTATATACATGTATCACACTATACTCCATAAATATATATAATTAATATATGTCAATAATAGAAAAAAGAGAAAGCCTCATCATGAGTTCACTGAGTCTCTGGCTATGCTAAGTTGTCACTCAATGCCCTGCTTTTGGCCCTGGGGCAAAGAAATTCATTTGCAAGTTTATCTGATTGAAAATCCTGGCCAGTGATACCTATTCCTTCTTTTCTTGCCAGTCTTGCCTCTTGTGTACGCTTTTGGCCTCTTGTGAAGGCTTTTTTCCATTTGTAAACGTGCCCCAGGAGGACTCTGAAAACCAAAATGATTATGGCCAAAAATTCATGACAATCACTGTGACTCTGAAATTTTAGAAATTAGTTTTTGATCTTTCTGATCTCAAATGCAAACCTGGTAACACAGGTTTCTTGTGTTTAAAGGAGAAAGTTATCACTGTTCACTACGGGCCAAAACTTAGACCCTTAAGAAGGAAACACCTAAGACAGAAATAAATTAACTTGCCATAAAGGAAGAGGAGAAATCGCCAATGAAATCTAATTAGACATTTAAAAGGCCAGGGACAAACTTTCCAAATGATTGAGGTGTGTATGTATGTGTATGCATGTATGTTTTATATTTACACACACACATAAATACAGAGATGTATAAACCTACACAGTCCTATACATACAAGTCTACATATATGACTATATACACATTCATTATAATAATAATGCTTTCTAAAAGATTAAAAAATGATTGACTTATTATACTCAGTTATTAGGAAATTTTGCATTTGTCTGAATCACTGAATACTTTACGACTCTCTATGCGTCTGATGTCCTCAGGCTACAGCTGCAAAAACACTCTCAGGATCTTTTGACTGCCCTAGAATGCATCAGGTACCTTTTAAAATGCCCTGTGGAACCATTGGGATGAGATTTGAGGGGGAAAAATGTAAGTAATGCTTACACTGGAGATGAGAAATTGCTTCTGAAATCACCCTGATGTATATAGAATTGAATCTATTTTTGTGGCATTAGGAAAGTGACTGGCTTCTGAATCGGTGTCTTTGGGAGGCCCTGAGATTTTTGCAAATGTGGAGGCAGCATTGATAGAGGTAGGGCACAGAATTGTTGTTACATTGCGAAAGATGACAGAAGAACGTGCCTTGAGCAATTATTTCATTATTGACCAGGTGGGCTGGGCCTTTGCCTAATTCGAATTCTACCTCTCCCTGCATATGTTTATTTTCTGGGGTTTTCTATTTCAAGTGACTGCTAAGTTCTGAGGCATCTATTCAATCAAACCTCCTAATATTGAATAGGAACAAAGACCTCCAGGGCTCTAGGGCAGTGGAGCTTTGTCAGATATGGGCTGTTGCTTTGGAGTGCCTTGGCATTCTTGAAAAAGGAGTACTTGTCACATTTCAAGGACAAACAATGTGCATTGTTTTCCATTTAAAGAAACGTTAGCTTTTATTAAGTAATCTGATTTTGATCTTATTGCCCTGTGTACTTGTTATTTTTCTCTGTGATCTTTTGCTCACTGGGATCATTTTCTGGGTCTTTCTTCTGGTGCTTAAATCTTCTTCTTTATCTCTTTTGTTCACATGCCATCTTCTTGTTCATTTTCAGTCCAAACTAAAAAATGCTTCAAAACAAATCCCTGTTGAATTCCTGTGATACAGGGGTGAGTTGTCGGCTTTTCCTATAATGGCATTTGACAGACTCACTTGCCTCCTGGGTACCATTAGTTAACTCTGTCCTTATTTTTATGCTTTCCTTCTATTGAATTATTCTGTGTCTGGTGGGTAAAGTCAATCCTCTAAGGGTCATCAGACAGACACTGGGCCATCTAGCTCTCTGCTTAGTGTGACCTTGGAGGTGAGATTTGATGGTCTTTTTCTCAGTATATGCCTACCCCTGTGCTGTAAGTCATGGGGCACAGTTCGAGGAGAGAAGTAGTTTCAAAGATGAACAAAATGAGATATCGTATCACAAATAATTCATGTTTCTACTTGTAAGCCTTTCATAGTTTACACAGTCCTTCTGCAAAACCCTCCACCAGTACTTCCTTCATCTTGTAGGAATAAGATAGCTACTAGGATTTTAATTACTCCCATTCTACAGATAAGGAAACTGAGGTTCAGAGAGCTGTCATGGCCCAATCATACATATATTGCAGAGTGGTAACGAGAATACATTTCTCCTGATAATCAGTTAGAGTCTGTTCATCTCATTCTGCAAAGAATTTGGGGAAATATCCACTAAAAGAATCTACAATTTAAAAAGTAGTGCGAAAAATAAATAATCAGGATCAAGAGAACATGAAGGTCAGGACCAGGATATATTGAAATATCATTATGTTACTTTAAATTTTAATCTAAAATATGCAGTCTGATAACTTTTAAATTCCACTTTGGCTTTGAGATTTCTAGTAGAAAATACCCAAAGAAGAAGATAACGTTTATTGGGCACCTACTATGTGCTAAAATTTGTGCTTTATATAAATTCTACTCTTAAGCTTCCTAGGAATTCTACAATTAGATATTATTCCTATTTTGTGAATGAGAAAATTGAGCTTCAGAGAACTGAAGTAAATAAGCCCAAAGTCATACAAGGAAGAAATAGAAAAGATAGAATTAGAAGCAAATAGGGTTATCTGACGCCTAAACCAGTGTTCCTTCTCCTGCACTCTGAATGGTAGCCCAACATTCACCAGCCTCACTGAGGAAGGTCACTGACAGCTGGGAGAAAGGGAGAGCTTCACTTCCGTACTGATAGGTCAGCCAGCTTTTCTACCATGTGAGCAGAAGCTGTGTCCCAAACAGAGGCCTGGGGCCAGGTACTGGCATGCAGACAAGTAGATTCCCACCAGGTACCAGGTACTATGATAAGCATGCTGAAATATGCAATCTTAGTCATGCTCTCAGCAGCCCTATACCATCCATATGATTATTATCAAATTCATTTTGCAGTTGAGGAAACTGATGCTCTCAGATATTAAAATATCTTCTTGAAGTCGTATGACAAAGAGATAATGGCCCCTGGACCCCAGAGCAGATATTCTGCTTTCAGAACCAAGCAACTTTATCTTTCCTCTCACCTTTAGCCATCTCTCTACCATGAAGGCAAGTGAAGGAGAGAAAGGAAATTGAGGTTGAAATAGCCTTTCTGGCTGGGAGAACAGCGCTTCTTCCTGGTTCCTCTATTCACTGAAACTCCTGCCTCAGGAAGGCAGCTGCCAAGTGGACATAGTCACAGAAAGGTTCTGCCAGAATCATCCTGCTAGGAGCTTCTTAGGAAAGTGGGACTGCAGACCAGTGGTCCCACCCTTAGGCATTCCAAAGCTAGACCAATCCCTGGGTAGTTATAGAGAGAGATGAGCAAAGAATGGCCCCTGCCCACCAGAGAGCTTTCAGGCTGGCAGCAGAGATGAATGGTTCAATAAAGAGCATATTTGCTAAAGGACTTTGTGCAGTGGATGCCTACACAAAGAGCCACAGGACACTTTCCCTGACTTTGTACCTTTCAACATGACCAAAATATACCTAGCAACCAGCACACAGTAACCTTAAGAGATATTTGCTGCCAACGGGAAAGGATGGACCCTGAAACCTGATGTTCTCCCTATTCTTCACCACATAGACCTCATAAAAGGGTTTCTTTGTGGGCAGGTCAGAGAATGTTCAGGCTTGATACTCCCTTGGGATGGTTCAGCAGAGATGAGGTAGGCAGAAGGAAGTACCAGGCAAAATTTTAGCCAGATTATTTTAGGAACATGTTATATAACTAAAGCACTTCAAATAGGGAAGATGGATCATGGCTTTTAAAATAATGGGGACTGGCTGGGGTGGTGGGAAACTCTTTGGAAAGATTCCTTAACTTTCAGGAAGATGGTGAGCTGGCTGGGAAACGGGTTTCTGGGAAAATTGGCTTGACCCTGATCTTCTCTGGGGAAATTCTTGACTTGATGATGTGTGATGTCAAGGATTGCTATATTTGTTTGGGACTTTCTCTGGGTCAGTGATTTTGCTAGGTGCTGTTCACATCTTATCTCTAATCCTCAGAACAATGCATCCAGTTAGGAATTAGTATCTTGATTTCATAAACGGCATCACTGATGCCCCCAAGCTAAGGGCTGTATTACGCTTTGCTTCCTAGACCCTTCCATGGTTGTTGATCAGTACGCACTGACAGTTGCCCAACTCTGGCCCATTCAGATACTCATTGGGTATTTGCTTGAATATATGAATGAACGAACGAACGAACTGGAATTCACACTAAGATCTTCTAGTTCCAAGCCCAGATCTGGTTCCAACTTTTCTCATAATGTATTCTCTCTTCTGTTAAGCCAAAATCTGTCCTCTGTAACTTCATTCATTCCTGCTTTTGTACACAACCATGTATTAGTCAGCAACCATGTGCTGGCCTTTGTCTGCCCTCTGGTGTCACACAGGGTAATGGAATCAGTGCTTCTCTTGCCTGCAGCACCCACACCCTCCACAGCTATTTGACTGCAGCTACCTGTGTCACCAGGTCCTTCCCTCAGGCTAAGCAGTCACTGTGTCAGCCATCAGCCCCCCTCAGAATACATTTCTGTTTTTCAATCTGTTCAAAATCTCCTTTGAGCTTTCTGTCTCCATTTGGTCCATGCCCACGGAATGAGTGGTTTCCAAGACAACCATGACCCTCTACATTGGGCTGAGTCACTGGGAGTTCAGAGAACTGCCATCATCCTCACTCTGATTCTAAACATGGGTTCAGAATATACCACTCATGTTTTCATTAACCGCTAAATGTTCATCACATTGACTGCCTAATGTAGAGATCATGGTTCCAGCTAAGGCTGCCTCAGCCCAGATAAAGATGACTTTGGGGGCCCAAATGAAAGTCTTTATATTTGGTTTGTTCTGTTTCTTGTTAGGTTTGACCCTGTTTGCCAAGCCTACTGGGATTTATTTAAATTTCTGGTTGTATCAGCCAATCACTTAATCCTCCTAGTCTGGGGCCTCGAAATGTAGTAATTATTACATTCTTAATATTTATGATCCTAGTTACTATCTACAGAGCATTAATTGTATGCCCATTTACATGCTGAGTGTTTTATATGAATTCTTATCTCATTGATATAGTGGGAAAATTAAATAAGTGTTATGATTATACCTGATCATTTAAAGGTGAGGAAACAGGCTTTAAAACAGTAAGGAACTTGCCTAAGGCTTTGTAGCTTTAAATGTCGGAGCTGAAACTCAAACCTAGGTCTGCCTGACAGCCTGAGGCCCATAGCCCAGATTACGCCTCCATGCTGCCTCCCGTAGATGCTATTATTCCCCTTTTATAGACAAGGAAACTTAAGTCCACAGACATTGAGTCATCTGCTCAAAGCAGTGGTTCTTGAAGCATCTCCAGAACAGCAGCATCAGCATCCCCTGGGAACTTGTTACAAGCAAACTCTGAGGCCCTACCTCAGACCTACTGAACACAAAACTCTAGGGTTAGGGCCAAGTAGTCAGTTTTTAACAAGCCTTCCAGGTGATTCAGAGGCATGTTCCAGTTAGAGTCACTGGCTCAAAGTAATGCCCAAGACTGTCAGACTCTAAACCCTTGTTCTTTATTTGCAAAGCGGTCTTTTATGATAGTCGAGTTATGGGCTCTCTGGGAGAGGAAGGCTCTAGCTTGCCTTCCTGGGTAGAAGTACCAAGAGGTTATTGCCATGAGAGTACTGGACCTGAAGGCTGCTAAAGTCCATTACTAGTTATAAGGGTCCCCAAATCTGGGGGTCCCTTCTCAACCATATCTTTGAATTTGTCTCCTTTTGTCTGAACAGTGGACAATCTAAGAGTCAGGATGGAAGGAGTGGAAATTTACAAGGAAAAGCAGTGATGAGTCACACAGTGAAATTGAGAGCTCAACAGAGCATTGTGAAAAAAGAACTCAAATAGGCAAAAATCCTGTTTGCAGGAACAATTATATTTTCAGGTTGCTCCAAGATTAAATTGAATCTGGGAGAAGAATTAAAAGTTACAAGCTTGCCCCCTCTAGTTTTATTGAATATCTTACAGGAATTATTGAATATTTTGCAATCATCCACTTCGCCGACAGATTAAGGGACACACTTATTAAGTTCCTGGCAACACGAAGCTGAATGGAATTGTTTTTCCTGAGAAGTGCAAAATGGAAATTTAGGTAGCCTTGAGAAAGTTGACCGATTTTCTATCACAAACACTAAGGAGTGAAGTTTCAGAGAAGAATATTAAACTCAGAAAAAGAGATAATAATTATACATAATCAAAGTAAGACTAAAAATTACCTTAGATGGTACTGATTCAAACTTCTTATCTCAAAAAAAGGAGATTTGAGTCCCGGAGAGTTTTCCCAGGATCACTCAATGAGTCATAAGTAGAACCAGAGCTAGAATTGGGCCCGTGGCCTTTGATTAGGGACACGACCATTCTGGTTTTAGTCCCATAGTATCCTTCAAAGGAATGAAGTACCGTCAACAACAGTTTGCATTCTATGTAATATTTTTTGTAGACTCCTAATCTGATTTCTGCATAAACAGAACCTTCTCAAATTGAATTATATTTTTCATCCCCTTGTTATGGGAGTAGCTGAGGTGTTCCTTTAAATATTCAATGAATGCTGACTATATGCCAAGCGTTTTAGGGATTGTAAAGATAAATAAGACATGGTCTCTGCCTTCAGTAATATTCTTGTCCTCCTAGAGAAGAATTGCAAGTGGCTTAGTTTCAGTCAATTGATAAATGATAGAGAAAAAGGCATGTGTAGTGTTCTATAAACACTGATCAGAGACCCAGCGAGTGATTAATACTGGCTAAGTGATTTGGAAAATACAACGTAAGATGGATTTTGACTTGAAAAGAGTGTAAGACCAGATGGAAGGGACGAAAGCTTGGAAGTATGAGGTGTGAGGTCTGGTGGACTCAGAGAAGTGGGTTTGAAATCCAGGATACTCGGTGTCAAGAGTGTATGGCCAGAGATGAAGCTGGAATTGTAGCTGGAGCCTCCTTGGAAAGGGCCTCACATTTGTGTCTCATTTAAATTTACTTTCGAAGAAGGGTAACCTGCCTGGAAATTGGAGAGATCCCAGTGTCAGGTGTCCATGTGATTTGGGACCCAGCCTCATATGTTCTTTGAGTTGTATAGATCCAGCTTTCCATTGTATGTAAGCAGAGTGCATTTTATCAGCTACAGACCTTCACTGTCATTGTCAGCTGGGCCAACCTTTCCTCAATACCCTTTCAAAGAGACCTCTGTAAAGTTACAAGGCCGAAGTTGCTTTTTGACAATTTATCCTAGACCACTACATCTTGAGAAGAAAATAGAATTGTTCCCTACACCTCACAGGTGGTCCTGAATTATAACAGGGCACTTAAAAAGTGCTTGTTAAAGTAATCAGAAATAAAGGAGCGATGTTGAACATGTAAATATATAGTTGCTAGGTAGCAGAATAAACTGAGCTTGGAGACCAATTTTCCCCCTCTCTGCTCAAAACTACAGCCTTGATGAGTTGAAAACATAGATAATAATTCTACTAGCTAACATTTTGAGAGTAATTACTGGACAAAGCGTTTTCTATGCCTCATTTAATAGTCTCAACAATTCGATGAGGCATGTTATGGAAACTGAGGCTCAGAGAACTTAAATAACTTGCTCAAGTTTACATCGCTACCAAGAAACTACGCCCAGGGCTTGAACCTAGGTTCGCAAGATGGACCTATCAGCAGCACCTCCTTCTGGAAACATTTTCTTTGCTTGACTTTCACTCTCCTTGTTTTTTGCCTTCCTCCTCCGCCGTTTCTTCTCATTCTCCTTTACTGGTTCATACTCTTGTTGCCAACCTCTAATCATTGAATCATCCCTGGCTTTAACCCTGAAGCTCTTCCTTTCTGCTTATCCTCGCTCTAGGTAGGTGGTGATGATGCCAAATGAGATAGTGAGCACAGGAAGGGGCCAGATTTGAAGCAGAAGAGGGGACATTTACATCTAGACCAATTAGATTTGAGGTGCTATTGAGTCATGGAAGAGATGCCAGGTTGGCAGTGGGCTCTGCGGGCCTGGAGCTCAGCAGAGGATCCTGTTGTGGAGATATACATGTTCACTACATTTTGTATACAGTGTGATTGAAGACTTTGCCATGAATAGGGAAACTGCGGCCCACAAAGGGGAAGCTCATTGCCTAGGATCACTCAGCAAGTTAATGGAAGAACCAGAACTTTGAGCCAAGACTTAACACATAGGAGGGCCTGTAGAAAAGCCATCAATTAAAGCTCAGGGGATAACATCAAAACAGTGGACTATAAATGGGGCTGTGTGAATGCAGTCCAAGTGCAGAGCATTCTGGAAATGCATCTGGATCCAGGGATGGAACTCAGAATGTGTGAAGGAGTTGATGGATCAGAGGACTCCATCAATATCTACTTAGCCTGGATTGTGACATGATTTCTGTATTCAAAGTAGAATCTTACGACAGGAACCTGAGGTCTGGTTCATATATTAATGGTTGGGAACGGATCTAGGAAAGTCAGTAGAAGAGCCATAGGGTTGACTTATCACAAAGATTGAAAAGTTGCACGTGAGGTAGTAGAAGGAAATAGCAAAGGGCCAAGGATGGGCAAAGCCCCTATGGTCAGTGCATTGCCATTTTCATAATTCTCTGGGTTATGAAGTTATGAAATTCTCTGGGTTGCCTCCTGCGTAGTTTTGAAAAGGGTTTCCATGATGTTTAGTTACTCAGCACTGGCTGACTTTTAGTGGGATGCTGTTAACTAGGTGGAAAGAACTGTCCACCCCACCAGACATCAAATGCATCTCAAATCTACACTTGGTTACAAAATAGGCAGATGTTAAGTGAGCAGAAGATTCCACTAACCAAAATAATAACTATTAGTGGCACAAGAAATGGCAGTTCTACTCTCAAAAAGCCCGTGAAACAGGGAACACAGACAACAGTTATGTGGCTTGGTATGTCCAGTAGAGCTGTGTGCAGAAGCTGCCAGGAGAATGGTGGCTACTGAGGGTCGGGGAGCTGTCATGGTCCATTAACCTGTGATTCATCTCTGTTCAGATGATTTACTTTTCACCTTACCAATCATATGAGTTGATATCCTAATTATAAGGAGGCTGAAAATGAAATAAAATTTCAGTTCCCCTTAACAGCAAGGATACATTCAGCAGATATATAACATAGATTAATCTTGACATGTTCCTCTCTCTCACCTCCCACATCAAATTCAACACCAAGTTTTGATGAGTCTACATCTTCAATATATGTAGAATCCATCTATTTTCCTCCATATCCACTACCTCCATCCTTGTCCAAGTCATCATCATCTCTTACCTCAATCAAACCCACAACCCCTAAATAATCCTCATATCCATCCTTGTCATTCTCTAGTCTAATTTTTTAATAACAGCCAGGGAGACCTTTTCAAGGCAAATCTAAGTATGTTGCCCCACTCATCCCTGGGTTAAAACAATTCTTTTGCTTTTGATTGTTCATAAGCTAAAGATCAAAGTCTCCATCCTGACTTCACATACAGGCCTTGTCCTTTTGACCTTCCCCAGGCTCTCTCTTCTCACTTCTCCTTTCTCTGTGAGCTCCAGCAACACCATAATTTTCTCACAGTACTTAAACTTGGTCACACTCCTTCTACCATAGGACCATTAACCGTACTATTGCTAGACATAGCAATGGCATGGTCTAAGGTCCTGTGGTAGAAGGAATGTGGTGGAAGGAGTGTGGGATGGGAGACCTATAGGCCAAATCCAGTGTACTGTGTCTGTTTCTGTAAATAACACTTTATTAGAACACAGCCATGCTTATTCGTTCATGCAATTTCCTATGACTGCTTTTGTAGCACAACAGTAGAGTGGAGTAGTTGCCAGAGACCAGCTAGCCCACGAAGCCTAAAATATTTACTGTCTTGTCTTTCACAGAAATGTTTTCCAACCCCTCATCTAGATCACCAGCTATACCCACACTCTTCTCCTGATTGATTCCTTTAGACCTCCATTCTTACATTTCTTCCTTTCCTGACCCCTTCTCCCTTTACCAGATTGGATTTCTTTTGTTAGGTGCTATCACAGAATTGTATTCCATCTTTTTTTCTCAGTAATGACTGCAGTTTCCAAATGTGTTTGAGACTTGACCCCTCTGCTAGATGGGAAGCTGAAGAAGGGAGGACCATGTTTTTGTTTGCTACTGTATCCTCAGCAGAGTGTCTGACACCACTATTACATGGCAGCCTGGAGAGGGAAGGACCATTTATTTTCTGCTTATTACTGTATCCTCAGCACGTGGCACAGTGTGTGGCACAGAATAGTTACCTGAAACTCTTGTTGACAGATGGGTAGATGAATAGATGGATAAATAGACAAGACTTGGGTATGTAAATCCTATATGCTCAGACAAAACTAAAAGGAATATTTAGAAAGCTTGATGCAACTGACATCACACACTGCTGTCCTGTTTTCAGTATTCAGAATTGAATAAAGGTAGATAAAGAAATCAGAGGATGATGCTTTGCCAGTCAGATGCGATCCGGATCTTAGCCTCTCTCTCACTCCTGCCACCACCCACAGCAGCCAACATTGAAGGGAATTTTGTAAAGCCCTTTTTATGGTTGCTACAAAACTTGAAGCTGCTATTCAAAATATCCTCAAGAAGTCAACCATGTGGGTCTGGGAATCTGATACAATTGGTCCTTCAATAATAGGAATAGGAAGATATTTCAGCTGGTGATTTTCAGACCACATGTAAATATAGGCAGACAATCAGATGGGCTGTCATATGGCCCTCCCAATGGAAGAAGAAAGAAAAAATTAAACAAAAAAGCATATATAACAATAGATTGGGGTTCCCAGTTGTATGGATGACCCTACAGGTAGCCATGGGAACAACAGTATTCTTAGGAGGTTCTGGGAGATGATGGGCACCTGTTACATGGGTTTAATCTCTACAGTCATGGATTGCTGGCTTTTCCACACCATTTGTCCTGGGAGCCAAGATGTTTCTCTAGTTATTGAAACTACAAAGTAAAAACGATGAGGTTAGAAAGGAAGCTATGTGGACCATACTTGTTTTCTATGTGAGAAGAAGCCAAGATGAGTTGATAGGATATCAATGTCTTCTCTAGGTGAGAAGAAGCCAAGATGAGCTGAATACCAGCAGAAATGGGTTGGGTGTGGTGGCTCACACCTATAATCCCAGCACTTTGGGAGGCTGAGATCACCTGAGGTGGATCACCTGAGGTCAGAATTTCAAGACCAGCCTGGCTAACATGGTGAAACCCCACCTCTACTAGAAATATAAAAAAAAAAAATTAGCTGGGCATAGTGGTGCATGCCTGTAATCCCAGCTACTCAGGAAGCTGAGGCAGGAGAATCACTTGAACCTGGGAGGTGGAGGTTGCAGTGAGCTGAGATTGCTGCATTGCACTCCAGCCTGGGTAACAGAGCAAAACTCCGGGGGAAGGAGGAGGAAGAAGGAAGGGAGGGGAGAAGGGAAGGAAGGGATGGGAGGAGGGAAGAAAGAGAGAGAGGAGGGAGGAAAGGGAGGGAGGAGGGAGGGAGGATGGAAGGGAGGGAGGGAAGAAGGAAAGGAGGAAGAAAGCAACAGAGAAAGGAAGAGAGGAAGGAAGGAGAAAAAGAATGAAAGAGAGAAAGTGAAAGAAAAGAAAGAGGAAAGAAGGAAGAGAAGGAAAGAAAGAAAAATGCCAGCAGGAAATAGAATCCTTAGGCTACTTAAGGGTGATCAAGGAAAACATCATAGAGAAGTTGAGTCTTAAAGAATGCATGGTCAGAATTAGTCAATGCAGAAAAGAAGAAATAAGTTATTGGTCTTTCTTTTGGTGTAACACAGCATATCACAACTTAATGGTGTAAACAACTATTGTATTTGGTTTACAATTCTTTGGGCCAGGAGTTTGGATAGGTTACAACAGGGATAGTTTGTGTTTGCATGAAAATGTGGAGCCTCAGCTGGGATGACTTGAGTGGCTGGAGATGGCTGTTACAGCTGTTGTCTGGGACCTCAGTTTTTCCTCAGGTGGCATCTGTCAGGGATGGAAGACCCAAATGGCTCCCTTATTTGCATATTCAACCTCTATGCTAAAATGACTATAACATCTAGGTTGGGCTAGCATTATTCACTCCCTGTACATCCCTATACATCTACCTTAGTCTTCCTTGTAGCATGGGAGACTCATGGTAATTGCACTTATTGCATGGTAGCTGTCTTCCCCAAAAGCAAGTGTTTTGAGAAAGCCAGGAATAATGCCAGTCCTCCTAAAAACTAGGCTTGGAACTGGCCAGCTTCGCTTCTCCTGTATATCATTATTAAAAGTAGTCACATCTTAGCCTAAATTTAAGGGAGTAGAGGAGCAGATTGAACCCTTCTATAGGAAAAATGGCATATGCATATAGGAAGAGAAGGAATCAGTCATGGTCATCCTGGAGAGAGCACATTGTTCTAAAATAAGAAAATACATATACAGGGGTATAGAGGTGGGAAAGTCTACTTGGCTAATATAGTCAATAGCAAATAGGAATATTTTCAAAATTTCTATTTTCCACTTGGATTAGAGGGATAAGTCTGCCATTACAAGCACTTAGTTTGCTAGTCTCCGTACATTTTACAAATCTATAGTTTTTGCTCTCTTGTACAATTCCTTTTGAGTATAAATGTATTCCTTAACATCTGGAGTCCCAAGGACTTCAGGAATGTTAACTTCTTCCTGCAGCCTGAAAGAGTGTGTGAAGGGCAGGGGATGGTGTTAGTGTCTCTATCCATGGTTCTGGTCTTTGTTGCTGATAGGTTCCCGGAAAGACCCTTCCTTATGTTGCACTTATAATTATAAATGGGTTGGTCTCTCTGTAGTACTTGAAATATTAGAACTGTAGGATTAAGTGGAAAAGGATAAACCAGAAGAGATAGTCAGGAACCGGGGTTTCAAATACTAGAGAGTTTTAAATGTATTGTTTCTGCAAGGAGCTAATATAGATTTTAAGACGTAGAGGGGAAGGATTGAGTCTAGTTTTAGAAAGATCATCTTGGTGATAGTGAGGTAAATGTTTTGGAGAGTGGGAGTGGATAAAGCTTTAAGTAAGTATTATTTCTGCGTATATCAGGCTTCAAGGAAAGTAACAGTACAAAATACTTGTGCACATGGAAATTTGATTCCACATATACATACACACACACACAGACCTGCTTGTAGAATTAAGAGTCACTACAACCTAACAGGTATGACCAACTCTTTGTAATGAAGCAATGTTAGAGAGCGGGTGTTCTATGGCATTCCATTCTTGAAACCATTTTTTAAAAATTTATTTATTTTACTTTAGGTGCATACTATATCTGGCATTTCTCCCTGTGTTATCCCTCCCCACCCCCCACTGTCTCTCCCCTATCCCATGCCCAACTGCCCCCAGTGTGTGATGCTCCTCTCCCTGAGTCCACGTGTTCTCATTCAACACCCACCTATGAGTGAGAACATACAGTGTTTGGCCTTCTGTTCTTGTGTCAGTTTGCTGAGAATGCTGGTCTTGAAACCATTTTTAAGCTGAGAGTATTGTCTAGATCTCCCTGATTGCTCTTTATTTTATTGATTAGTCAATATTTTTAGGGTTCAATACCTGGAAATTTTTAGACATGTTTGACTTGGAAATGAGTGTCCTTATTCAGTTAATATCTCATTGGACCAGTTGAGTTTTTCCAAAGTGAAACCTTCTTTCATCTTCAGGATGTTTAATCTAGGTTAGATAAAATTCCCACCAATGTACAGATGTGACAAACACCTAGAAAATAAGAGTCATTCCAAACCAACAGAGTCACTTCTGTCTGTGCTGCAGTGGAGATCCAAGTGGTCATCTAGTGAATCTTCAGCCAGCTGTGTTCTGGCAAATACACACACTGCAAATCTGGTCCCCAGCGCCCTGTCTGTAACCCTTCTCACTCTACCCATCATTCTCCTTTCAAATGGATCCATCAGCAGAAGTATACCAATAACAATATCTTTGTTATGCTATACTTATAAAATAACCATTTGCCTAGCCTGTTCTGCAATTTTAAAATACAAACTCACAGTGCCACTGCTGAACCAAAAATCCATCATTGACTTCCCATTGCCCTCAGAATGAAGTAAAAATGAAGCTCATAGCCTGAAAGGCTCAGAATGAATTGACTTCTGTCAACATCTTTAGCCTCATCTCTGGCTACTCTCTGTGTTGCTTAGTACATCCAGTCATACCGATTGATCTCCTTCCTATCCTTTGAAAACACTAAGCATTTCCCAAAATTATGGCTTTCACAGTTGTGTTTGCTCTTTCCAGAACAGTCTTCCCCTCTGTATTTCACTGTTTAGCCACTTTCTATCCTTCAGGTCTATGATTAAATGTTATCTTTTTAGGGATTCCTTAAATTTTCTATCTGAACAATGGCCACTTGTTTTTCTCTAATTTTACTACGTTCTAGTCCCTCTTAGCGTGTGTCAGAAATGTTTTGTATGCCAGTGTTTATTCATTTAAGAACTTTCTGGCTAATGGTCTGCCATTTTCACCAGACTTTTAAACTGTGATTGCACAGACTGCTTCTGCCCAGTGTATCCGTGGGAGACTAGTATGGTGCTTGAGATATGAATACAATGGAGTGGTATTTGTTGAATGAATCATTATGCTAATTTTAAGTCAGGGTATATCACAATGGTTCGTTTTCACTATTCAGTATTCAGTCAACTGATGTTGCACATTGCTAGGACAATGAGAACCTGCAGACGTAGCGATGACTAGGGTTACTCTTAGATTTTAATCCCATAGAGGAAGGTTGAGGGAGGAGGACAAGGGATGGGACCATTACAATAGTCTGGGAGAGATATACGGTGTATTTTGCAACTCTGTTTTTTAGAAAGTCCTAATCCTGGTATCTTTGTTCTTGTCACCAGCTCTAAAGGCCCCATCACAAATACTGGCTTCCTTGAACTCTCTACCACTCAGCGTAGCCCTGGAAAACAGAGGGAAAACTCTTCAGACCCACTTTGTGGCTCCTGCTGCCCCTACCCTTGTGATCTCCCCTATTTCCTCCAGAGGGCTCTAAGCTTCTAGCCTTTCACATTTCTCTAATCACAACTTACCCTTCTCCAGTTTTATGCCCTTGAGAGCCTTCCCGATGTCTGGCATAATCTGAAAAGTCAATTTACTCTTACCTATGAAGGGATATATCGTATTGTATTTAAAAGGGAAAGCAGAGGAAACTAATATTTATTGAGACCTAACTATGTGCCAAGGACTATGCTAGATGCTGTGCCTATGTTATATCATTTAATCCTTACAACCCGTGAGGTGATGATGATTACTTTTGGTACTAGGCTTCTTTCATACATGTAGAAATTGAGGTTCTGGGAGATTAAATAACTTGCTCAAGGTCACATAGCTATTAGTTGTAGAGCTGGAATGTAAACTTAATCTTTCTCTTGCATATGATCCATCTGCTATAATATACTCCCTCCCCAATAATGAGAAATATGCAGACACCTCTGAAGCCACTAAGAGGATGGCATACTGGGACAGTGGTGTCTTAAAATCAGAGGATATAGGCTGTTGTTTACTCTGTTGATTTCTAAGATTGCACTGCTCTCTTCAGAGGTTAGAATATGACAAGCTTCAGAACGTGCTGCCATTCATTTATTCAACAAGGTTTGTTGTGCACCTACTATGTGCCTGACATTATAGGCTCTTAATCGACATCAGTGAATAATACAGAAATTAAAAATTCCCTGTCTTTCTAGAGCTTACATTTCAGTGGTGGTAGGAATTGGAAAAAGAGACAGGAAATAAGCAATGGACAGCAAAAGATAAGTACATTATACGATATGATATAATAACAAGTGAGGGTACTCTGAAAGAACAGAACATACTGAATGGGATTAAGAGTCACAAGTGGAGGGGGATTGCAGTTTTGTAGAAGATGACATCTGACTAAAGACTTTTAAAAGGTAAGAGATGTGAGCTATGTCAGGAAAGAGTGTCTGTACTAGAGGCTCCCAAGGCAAGCATGTACCTGATACGTAGAAGCTAGAACCCTGTACCAGCTGCAAAGGTCAGTCAAAACCAGTGGAACCCATGAGAAATACGGACTTCTCTGAACTCAGATCCTTTCAGCAGGCACTGTTGTAAATCGAATGTGTTGAAGCCATGATGCTTCCACAGGATAGTGAAGACTTTTGTGCACATGAGGGCTGAGTCTTACCTCTATCCTAGTGTACTGGAGTAAAGAGAAAACTCTGTAATCTTTGACTTTTTTATGATAAAACACGTCTATCTGTAGGAATCTCTCCTGGAGCCACTACTTTCAGGATCTGTCCTTGGTGCTGACCCGAATCTTTGGCTCAGGACAATCTGGCATTGAATTCTGCATCTGCTTGTCCATTGCTGTGTTCTGCTATTACTATAACTGACTATACTGGGCTATTCCAAGCCCTCATTTAGTCTAGTCACTCATACTGTCACCATGGTGATTGCTCCAGTCCCCCAGATTCTGGTACACCTACCCCATTCAGACTTAGTCACTTGGCCCTGTTTGGCAAAGAGCCCAGTGTAATACTTTAAGGATGTTAGCTGGCACAGTCACTTCTGTCATTGTTTTCTGAAAGCATCATTGCTTTTTCAACTGACCCTAAATGTGGTGAGTGTTTAGTCACCATTCCGAGCCATTTATTTAGCATGAAAATTTATTAGGCCATTGTTTAGCAAATTCGTCACATTACACTTTTTACTTAGCACTATTACTTAATTAGTGTTTTATTACAGGAATCTACTGTCAATTATGTGGCTAATTCATTTTCTTAGGGAATGAATTTTTTCTATCTGGCTAAAGCAATTGAACGTGATTGTTAACTCTTTAATGATTAAAGATTGTTTTCAATGGCAATTCATATGGTAAGGAAAATTAACCCATTTACTTTCCTTGAAAAATCAGATGTTGGAAAACTCCTTGGAAAAGTTTAAAGAGGATAATTAACTAAATGGTTCTGAATACTTGGCACAGCTAAGCAAAGACAGCTGGAAGGTTTTGATTGAACCCCTTGGAATGAATTGTTATCATATTATTACAATATACTCTCGTATGTGTATATTTAAATATTCTTTCATCAACATTACCTCTTTGGGTTCTCACAAAAACACTGCAGAGTGATATTGGGATTTGTGGTTGGCAGTCTCTAAGATGGCCCCAGTGATCCCTGCCTCCTATGCTGCATTCTTGTATAATCCCTTCCTCAGTCCAGCCTAGATCTAGTGACTGGCTTCCAATGAATAGAATATGATAAAGTGATGAGATGTCCCTTTCAAGATTTGTCTTTTAGAAGACTGTGGCTTTTATCTTGGGTGTCCTCTCTCACTCCCACTTGCCCACTCCATGGGAAGCTAACTACCATGTTGTAAGTCACCCTATGGAGAGACCCACTTGGCAAGAAATCAAGGGAGATGCCCAGACAACATCCAGCAAGGAACTGAGTCCTATACTGCAGTAGCCCATAAAATATGAATCAGCTAGTATCATGTCAGTGAATATGAAATCAGTGAACTTGAATTCTCTCCCAGCCACGTCTTCAGATGAGATCATTGCCACAGCTGTCAGCCTGAGTGCAACCTCACAAGAGACCATGAGCCAGAGATACCCATCTAGGCTGCAACCAGATTTCTACCTACAGAAACTGAGATCATATATGTTTGTTATTTTAGGCTGCTGTGGTTGGGGGTAGTTTTTCAGGTAGCAGTGGATAACTAATACATGGCTTAATATGTGCGATGTTATATTAATTTGCCCAAAGCCTTTGACTAATGAGTAATAGAGCCAGGATTTAACCATGGTTCTTCTGATGCATTTCGAAAGACAAGAAGGATAGGAATTAAAGTCCAGACCTCTCATTGCGGCTGCCAGGGATCCTTTGACATCTCATAAAAGCAACTATTCAGAGACTGTTTCCCTATAACATTGACTCCCTCATGACTTACACACCTTTATTACTATGAGAAGTCACTGGGATTCTGGAGAGGTTGGCAAGCAGGCTTGAGAAAGAAATCTTCTTTACCATGTTCTCAATAAGGAATTGGGTCAAACTTCCCATTTTTCTTCTTGCTATCCTGCCCCCCATAAAATGGTTATAACAGTGGTTCCCAAAACGTGACTGGCCCCAGACTACAGATACTAAAACCTTATGTCTAGAGTCTGAAACAAAGGAATCTATATTTAGTCGTTTGGACAACTCTTGTATGGTACCAGGATTTGGAATCTATATAAAACAAAGTAGTCTGGCATTTAAGTGATCAGCTTCTATAATTTAGCAGCTGAGGATCAGCCAGGCTGAACCTTGATGGGACACACTGCTTTATTATTTCTTATGAGAGCATTAGCTATCTGTTCTTCCCAAGGTTAAGGCCATCGGCTTTAATTAGTTGCATTTTTGGTTGGTTTTGAATGATACTAAGCTGTACTACTTCATTCATTCAGAGCGGAAAGAATAATGTTTGCTTTTTATGAGAAGTTCTAGGACCTTTAATGAACAAGTTATATCTTTTAACTGGAAGCTCCCTTAGAGACCACCTAATCCCTCATTACTCAAAGTGTGGTCCATGGACCAGCATCATCAGCATCACCTGAGAACTTGTTACAAATGCAGGCTCTCAGGCCACATGTCAGGCCCACTGAATTATAATCTGCCTGTAGAAGATTCCTAAATATGCACATTATACCTTGAGAAGCATTGGTCTAATTCAGCTGCCTAGTTTTAATATTAAGTTCCACAAAGGTGAAGATAATTGTGCAAGATAATTTAGTGGTAACACCAGGATGAAAATTCAGGTCTTGTAACTCCCAAACTGTGTTCCTTCCATTGTCTTAATGTCCTGCTTTCTTTGTAGTTCATTATATCCACAAACTCAGCCTAAGTATCCAGGGCATAGTTTGAAACGGAGAAAGGAAGCTTTTATCTACCCACTACAATGGCAAACTCTTTTAAACATCTGTTGCACATTTAAATTTCCTCTTTCAGACAAGTTTAGTTATTTCATTTTCTCTTTCTTACATATCAACAAAAGACAAAGTTACCTGTCAGGCTGAAGATCGTAAAAACCTGTCAAGATTGAGCTTTTCTGGTTTAGCTAAGTATTACTCTGCAACTATTTTGCATACCTTTGTCTTATTACGTTTTTGATGAATGAGAGAGAGAAAATAAGAGGAGCCTGTATTTTCAGTGTGAGGCATTAAAGTCTTTTCCTCCTGTCACACATCTTCCCATGAGTGTGCAGGTTATGGAATTTAGCGATATATACATAACAAAATTCCGGGCCAGTTCTTGTTAGTGCACACACAATCCTGGAGCCAATGAGAAACTCCAAATCATGTCAAGTCCAACCTGGAGCCACAGTGAAGCTGAAAATTTTCAGTCGGAGAGAAGAACTTTGGATCTGGGTGTAGTGAAAATCACCGGAACCCCCTTCTGCAGAAGACATGCATTTTGAGTAAATGTGGCTTATCAACCTCTCCACACACACCAAGGCAAATGGAACTGAGGCAGGAAATAGAGATCATGAGACCACCCGCAAAGGAATTAGAAGGCATGACAGATGAACCTTGAAGATAAATAAGCACTGTATTTATCAACAAGGTGGCAGGTGTATTTCAGAGAACAAGATGTACCTATCAAGTGAATGTTTCCAGAGTAGGCACTAGATTCTGAAGATACACCAGTAACCAACACAGATAGGACACCTTATCTTCATGGAGCTTAGAGTCTGGTGAAGGATAAGATATGAATCTCACTGTTACTCAATAATTATAGTAATTCATGAAGATGATATACGTTCAGGAATACATACATATATATATATATATATATATATATATATAGTAATTCATGAAAATGATATTGTTAGGACCCTGAGATGGCGATGGAGGCAGACAGGGATGTCTTCCTTGGTATCTTCATTCCGAAAAGTTAAAATAGTTTTAGTGACCAGTCATCCCCTAGTTTCCACTATTAACATTTTACTGTATTTGTTTTATCACCTATGTTTTCATCTATCCATCCTTCAGTCTATCTTAATTTGTTATGTATGTCAAAGGAAATTTTAGACATCATTACACTCCCCTTTCCTCCAGATATTTAACGGCACTTCGCTGATGCAGGCTCAATAGTCTGGTTTTTTTCCTGTGAGATAAAATTTACTTGTAAAGAAATACACAGATCTTAAATTTTCCATTTCATGAGTTCAACGATTGCATACACGATGCCACCCAGCCCCCTACTAATATACAGACTTGCCAGGAAGATCCCTCATGCCCATTCCCAGCCAAACCCTGCCCCTACTCAACCCAATTGGTAACCATCATTCATTCCTACCATGGAATCGGTTTGTTTCTTCTAGAAGAGGAAGTGACTTGAGCTGAGTCCTGAAGGATGAATAGGTGTCCACTTGGCCTTGGAAGTTTGGGGGAAAGTTATAAACACTTCAGGAGACTAGCAACCCCTGTGCAGATTCTTGGGTGGGTGAGAACTCAGTGAGGAGACAGTATGGCTACAGCCTGGTGGGCAAAGGACAGAGAATACAGGATTAGGCAGACAAGATTGGTGAGAGCTAGACCAATCATAGCCTGGAAGCCATATTAAATATTTTAAATCTGGAATATAGCCAAAGGACAGTGGTCACCCAGTAAAAAGTTTGAGCAGGGAGATAACATGCTCAGCTTTGGCCTTTGAAAAATTTCTCGTGCCTTATTTTGGAGAACAGAATGTGGAGAAGGAAGAGGGGATTCAAGGAGTTGTAAGGATACTGTTTCAGGTACCATGGATAGGAAAGAGAGGGGCAGCAGATTTGAGGGTCCTGCCCATGGAGAGAAATGGCTGTCTCTTCTTTTGCTGTGTTAATCTCTGATACATTGAGCTTCTAAAAGTTAGAAATCAGTGTTTGATTTTCTCTTTCTTTCTCTAGTTTTCAGAGATATCAGTCATAAAGGCCTTGCAGGAACTGTTTCAGAGAGATTGAGTAACTTGCCCAAAGTCACACAGGTAGTGGGTGGTGGTTTCAGGGTTCTCACTCAAGTCTATACTTGCCCAAAGTCTGTACAAGTTAGACCACCTCCCTGTCTTCAGAGAGTGTCGTGTGAGCCTCTCAGTCTTTCCTGTTGGACTCGCCGTTTTCCTCAATATATCGGATTCTTCAAACACTCTAGAATTTTCAAGGCAGAAGACTGTCCAAGTTTCTGGCAGTCCTTGCCAGCACAGGGCCCCACTTTGAGAATAAATTCATCTGCCCAAGTTTTCCTTTAAGGGATGGTTTGAGAGTAGGGGCAGGTGAATCCACATGGATCTACCAATACCAGGTTTTATTTACATTGGTAGTGACTCTCTGAAATACAGAACTGACATTCAGGGGTCAATTTCCATTGCTTGTGCTTGCTACCTCAGTCAATCCCTTTATCTATGACTCAGATCCTTCCTCATTCAATCCCAGTCTTTCCTTCCATATAAACTCCTCTCAAATGCCACACCCTTATCATTCTTTCATGCTTGCCACAATATTAAAAGGGTGTGATTTACCTTTCTTTATTATTTATGCTTTGAGTAACTCACTGACCAAGACGTGTTCTTCTAAGTTCTTTTGCATATGCTATTTATCTTAACAAGCCACAGTCACATGCAGAACTTCTTACTAATAGTATGCAGTAACTTTCCAATAATACTAATCTTTCTAACACTAAGCCATCTTGCAGTTTCATCTACTTTAATATACTTCATTCTCTTCTGAAAAATAATACACTCTCAGGGGATCCATTCTTTGCCAACCAGTATTTGTGCTCTACCTTATCAGCTTGTAAAATTCTTTAGGCATATATTTCATTGTCTGTTTATGGAGTATTTGTCTCCTGGTCAAAGTTCAGCATTTTTCATGGCCATTATTTTCAAACATAAGTGTCTCTGAAAGTATAAATGGATGGTGAATATCCAAGAATCAAGCAATCAACTTACATGTTACCAAAAAGGGCTTATGTTTCCAGTGAGTTAAAACACTTAAAAAGTCCAAAATTACATCCCTTCTTCTTTGTGGTCCAACAGAATGTCTCCAGGATCCCATAGATGCCCCTCAGCTTTATTCTCTCACTTCCTGATTTCATCGCTGAATGGTTAAGGCCAGCCACAGAGAATCCCCATCACTACTAAGTGTCTGCTGCTCTGGTAGACTCAACGACTTTTCCTTTTTTTTCCAAATGTATTGTTTATACAGCCTGTGCTGTGGAACACTGGTGTCAGCATTTTTGCTGCCTGTTTCCTTACTGACTTTGATAAAATTTTGAGAAAAAGAAAAAAAATGATAGTAAAAGTTTTTTTTTTAAAAAAAATAGTGGCGAAACCCTTTCTTTGAACAAAATTACACCTAGATGTTTATTTTCTAAAACAGATTAAAAGTCATTTATACCCGGTTGGAAAAGAGGTAAGGGAAAACTCACATGCTTGGCAGGTTACACACAACCCACACACACATGACGTGCACAAAACCCTTCATGGTGGCCCAGTTTACTCCAGACACACAGAAGAAACTCTGAATAGAGGTCTCCTTTCCTAACTCTGCCTCAGTCTTAGGGTACTAAGTCCATAGACGAATGCTTTGCTTATTATCCTTCCCCTGTAGACCAGATGGGTGAAACTTTCCACTTGATGTACTAAAAATGAAAATAACAAGGACTAGTCACTGGAACAAGTCAAGATTGACGGCTCTTGTACATCACAAGAGCAGGGTCGTCAAAGGAATGGTACCCTCTAAAATTGAGCAGTGCACAGCATGTACAACCAGCCACATGTTATGGTCCTGTGGAAGCCTCAATTAAAGGAGCATCAGGAAAGGTGGGGTCCCAGTTTGTGGATCCCTGGCAGAGTTTGACATTTCACTGAGAGACCATTCTTTTCATTATTGCTACTGTCTCTCAGAATCTAGTAACCAGGCCCCAGTGTAGAAACAAGAAAGAGACTCAAAGCAAGTGCTCCATTGCCTGAGAGATCCTTATGATGGAACCGTTTCTGCCTCTTGACTGTGATGGTGGTCACAAAGATCTACATGTGTGATAAAATTGCATAAAATTATACATACACACAAGTGCATGTAAAAGTAATGAAACCTGAATAAGATCAGTAAAATATACCAATGTCAATTTTCTGATTATGATATTGTACTGTAGTTACACAAGTGTTAACATTAAGGAAAACTGGTCGAAGGGTATTTAAGACCCATTTATGTTACTGCTTACTGCATATGAACCTATAACGATCTCAAATATGACTTCTTTTTTTAAAAGCCAACACCCCGGTGATGGGCCAGTGTTTACCAGCTGACCCAGACCATGTCCATCAGAGTCTTGAGACATTTCTCATGGCTTCTCTGGTCATTAATCGTTCTCCAGTCTCAGCCTGGGCTAAAAGTGTTCTGTCAATCTCTAACAACTGTGAAGTGGCTTATTTGTGTTTTTTCCTGAATTTTTTGGTTTGTCTAATTTCTCAGTGTTTTCAAAGGAAAGAGCCAGCTTTTGCTGTTTTTTTTTTTCAGCTTCTCTGCTGTATTATGTTCCATGAATGTCTGTTCTTATATATGTATTTACTTTCTTTCTGCTTTCAATGACTGTGTTTTTTTTTTATCTCAAGATGTTGAATGTGTACTTTTCAAACCTACCTATCCTTTTTCTGAATCATATGTGCATTATTGCAATGGTTCATTTTCCTTCCTTTTTCTCTTTAATCAATCTAAATATATTTACTTAATAGTCTCTTGGATCGTTTTATTATTTTCAATCCTTGAGAGGTGTATTTTTCTGTGTATCATGACTGCGGACTCTCTCCTATGGGGATAAGCTCCCTTCCAAGGCTCTTGTCTTTCTTTATAATTTATTTTTTACCATGAGTGCATCTTTAGTGGAGGTGGTTTTGTTCTGTGGGAATTAATGTGCCTTGGATTATGAAAATACCTCTACAGGATGATTTCCCATTTACTTGTCAGGGCAGTGTAGTTTTCAGTGGTATTACACAGGTTTTTGTTTTGTTTTGTTTTGTTTTTAATTTGGATTTCTGTGTTTGCAGGTATTCTATCACACAGGTAACAAAATTTGGATGCGAGATCGACCTGTAGTAGAAGTCAGGGTTTCCTTTGTTTTGTTTTTTATCTCTATTTGAATGCTGTTCATTCTTCTTGTTATTCTAGTAATTGATGCCTTTAACTTAAACATACACACAGACACGCACACCGGTATAGTACACACATTTTTGCTTAAAATTGAGTTCTTCAATTAAGAGTGTCAAGACTGAAATAGTACACATTGACTACCCATTATTAAAGGTGAATAATATAATATGCTTTTATTTCTAGTGATGTATCAGCCACTCACTTCCTGGTTTTTGTTAATATAATTTGAAATTTTAGCCAAGTATTTTCATATTAGATTTTTAAATCTGATTTCCCTTTAAGAATTACTTCTTATAGTTCATTCTGTTTTGGTTTGCATGTATTGTGGTTTTTATACTGATATTATTGTTTACCAAATCAGCTTTTTTATAACAAGACTTCTTCCATTCTTGTGGATTTCTTTTCTCTGTTTTTGGAGTCACATTCTTGACTAGCTTCCTCAGCTACCCAACCCTCTGGAAAAGAATCAGAGCCACCATAACTTCTGAATCTTTATGTGTCAGAGAATGCCCTTCTGTTGATTCACAAATAAAAAACTATTTCATGTATAATTTTTTAGTTACACCATTTTTCCTTGAAAATTTTTGTTTCGTTGTTTTCTGAAATTTAAATTTGGGTGAGAAAATATATGACTAACACAGTTTCTAATTTTTTATACATAGCCATTTTCCAACCTAGATGTTTATCTGAATATTTCTACATCAATAATATTTAAACAATTATATCAGAATATAGATTTTAAGTTGTAGGTGGAAACATCTTTACATGTGAGGATTAAATTTTTATTTTACCAAGGAGTTATTTTAATATTGTATCCTTATAAGAAAGGACACAATAATATGCTTCTGTTCCATTTACTCTGTTCTCTTCTTCTGTAACACCAATTTTCTGTCTTTTATATGTCTGTTTTCTTTTCTCTAAAAATGTCTGTTTGTTGCCTTCACACATGAACACACATGAGCAGATGAGAGATACAAAGGAAATATACATTGCATTGTTCGGGTTTGCTTGCCTTTTAATCTCCAAGTTTTTCAAATTAGTTCTCCACAAGTTTCTGCCTGTTGCTTATTCTCATTACAGATTCAAATGCCCATTTTAATTTTGTTATTGCATTTTGGTTTCTTTACAATTGTTCCTTACCTTACCCAGTAAATACTTTTTCTGTCTACTTCTTAACTTGATCTATTTTTAGAAAAGTCTGTTGTTTTATTATTTCACCTTTAACTTCCTTTATTCTTCTGTGTTTTCTTGCATTTCATTTTCAATAAACTTCAAGCAGTCTAAAATGCATTTCTACTTTCTGTTGTTTAGATCAAGATACCAGTAACAGAAAAAAAATAAGTAGAAGTGGCTTAAACAGTAAGTTAATGTATTATCTTATAGAACAGGAAGTCAAGTGTTGGAGTTGGCTGAATGAGATACCCATGAATGTCATTGAGGACCCACATTCTTTCAAGCTCTCCTCTTCATCATCTCATCTTGTTATGAGGGCCACCCTAGCCCGGCTCCCTTCATGGATGCAAGATTGTTTTAGCAGTTCCAGCCATCATACCCAGAAATAGCACTGTCTAGTGGCAAAGATGGGCCACTGGATTATCCTTCTTAGAGAAAAGAGAACTTTTCTAGAAGCCTTCTAATAGAACTTCCCTCCCATATCATTATAAAAGATTTTTATTTAACTTGCAAAAGGGATCAGAACACCTTAATGGCATAGGGACATCTGGACTTGTCCCTTGGTCTGGGAACAAGGTCATTCCCTGCCCCCGCCCCCAAGTCACATGGTGAACTTAGCCAGAAAATAACAAGACAGGGCATGACTCTTGGGTAAATAGTCAATACTGACTGCTCTGTGTGTGTGTGTGTGTGTGTGTGTGTGTGTGTGTGTGTGTGTGTGTGTAATTGTGCTTTCAACAGCATCCAGAATGTCATTTTCCTTGCTGTTAACATGGTGGACTTTTTTTTCCTAAGACCTCATGTTATCTTGTTTCTGTTTATTTAACTTTAAAGGAAATTAAGTCTCTCCAGACCTGCTGTTTGCTAGTAAACAGAGGACATAGATCCTCACTGTTGCCCTCAATGTCCTACTAGTTATTATTGGAATGCTTTTATTCCATACCATCACACATGATACGTGTGATGCTGCTATAATTAATCAGTATTCCTCCCAAATTCCGGCATTGGTTTAAGCAAAAGGAGTAATGGATGTTTATAGTGCCCATCCTTACATAGAGTGTCTAACACCATCCTTCCATCTGGTGCAAGTGCTGTGAAAAGGAATTCACACTCTCCCCAGAATCAGGAGGGTTGATCTCTTTATCAGAAACAGTAAACGAATCCTGGAAGTATTTTCTCATGACTGTTCCCATCACAATTGCTTCATAACACTGAATCTGCATCTGGGAAACAAAGATACCATCTTCTGTCTTTACCATGTCCAAGACCCCAGTGATGGCAGTTTAGGAGGAGAAAGAGTTTGGAAGTGCCCCAACCCTGCTATTTTGTTGATACAGTCTTTGGTTCTCTGAGCTCAGGAAATAAACTGAGAAAATGGGAAGCATTTCTTTTCTATTCTTCAGGCCATTGGGCTTGCTTTATCCCAAGTAACAAAGTCTATCAAACCTGATTATGTAATGTTTGTTAAGCTCCATAGAAAATGGCACCATAGAATGGCATTCCATTACTGTTAGTTTTACAAGTTTAAGCCTACTATGTGTTTGGTCAGAATAAGAAAGACATGAAAAGGTAAATATATCTGTTGTTACATTGAGTGAGAGGATGTCAATCTACTGTTCCTCAGGGGTCACAGATCTCATACACCTATGCTATTGCAAGTCTAGAATTCAGAAACACAGAACAGATTTTTCTTACAACATGACTCCTAAGCACAAGCCAACCGCTTCATCTTATGCTTCAACAAGGAAGTGTAATCACTTCCAGCTACGTGTAGTTTAATCAATTGGAAGATTATTTTGTACAATTCCAGGGATTTTAAAGAAATGCTTACAAAATGAAATACGTATCTTCATGCACATGTGATGTTTGCTGCTGCAATCAGAAACAAGTACTCTTCCCAAACTCTGGCAATAGGTTAGTGGATAGACTTAGATTTCAGAAATAGTATAAGTTCATTGTCTTGAGTTTTTGTTGGTGTTTTGTGAGGGAAAAGAGGGGAGACCACTAGCCAGGTGCCACCATGAGATTTCTTCCAGTGGAGTCACATTTAACCGTTGCAACAGCCTTCTCAGAAGATGATGATGATCAATCATGATCACTGCCATCACTATCAGCAATTACAAATAAGGATCTTAGGCTCAAAGTATGGTTGCCCTTGAACAACATGGGTTTGAAGTACACAGGTCCACTTAATATATGGATTTTCTTCTGCCTCTGTCACTCCTGAGAGAGCAAGACCAACCTCTCCTCCTCCTCAGTCTACTCGGTGTGCAGACAATGAGGATGAAGAACTGTATGATGATCCACTTCCACTTAATAGTCAATGTATTTCTTCTTCCTTATGGTTTTCTTCATAACATTTTCTTTTCTTTAGCTTACTTAACTCTAGGAATGCAGTATATCATACATATTACATACAAAGTCTGTGTTAAGCTACTGTTTATGTTATCCATCGGGCTTCTGCTCAACAGTAGGCTATTAGTAGTTAAGTTTTCGGGAGTCATAAGTTATACATGGATTTTCAACTCCACAGGGGGTTGGTGCCCCTAACCTCCATGTTTTTCAAGGGTCAGATGTAACTTATTTGAAGTCCTATTGCTAGAAAGCTGTGAAGCTCATATTTGAATCCAAAGTTTTATTTTCAGATTCTGTGCTTTGACTCTGACACCTGCTGTTGCCACAGCCCCTACAGTGTTGGTTCCAGTTGCATCAACACTCTGTGCAGGTGACCCAGCCTCCTCCTCACTTCAAACCTCCTCTTCTCTCCCAGACTCTCCCCTCTCAGTGAGCAGTCTCTAGCTACTTACACATCACTCTTCATATTCTCGTGCCCTAAAGGGCACATGGAGTTAGGATGAATGGTGATAGAAGAAATATATTA
>NW_016107456.1:4993350-5097657 GCF_001604975.1 Cebus imitator
AGGAATTGGATTAGCTAGTTAAGAAATTTTGTCTTGACTCCATGAAGACTTTTGCTAAGAAAAATGACTTGATCAAAGCTGTATAAAGGGAACTGTGAAAGCAGGAAGAGCCATTGGGAAACTGATGGAATACTTTTGTCAGGAAGACCTGAATGAAGGCAATACCAGCAGGAATGGTGTAAAATAGATGGTTTTGGAATGTGTCATAAAGAAAAGTAGAGAGGAGACAAGGAAAGGCGAGAGAAGCCCTAAGTGACTCCCTGGATGCCATCTCCAGTGTGTGGATACTCATATGCCCAATATGACGTTATGCACAAAATCATCAGAACAGGTACTGGTTTTTACTGCTTGCTAGATACCAGGCACTGTACTGAGCACTCAGCATGCACTTTCTCTTTGAATCCTTACAACATGTGTTTTCTCTCTGTTACAGACAAAGAAACTGAGATACAGAAAGATTTGTCACTTGGCCAAGGTCCCAGAGCCCATAACTGGTTGATTAATGATCCAAAATCCATTCTGTCTGATTCTGGAACCCAAACTCAACATTTCTCAGGGTGCAGACTGAGTTCCTCTCATGGGACGTGGATAGACCTCTTCTTAAATAGTTATGTAAACATTTTAGTGAGCACTAAAAATTAGCACATCACATTTATGATTTTATGTTATACTCCGTCATAATGAGGCAAAGTAAAAAAAAAAATAGTTGAAAGTTTATTTGAAGAAAAGTTTTAAAGATGTAATTGTGTAGATCTGCATTGTTCAATATAGTAGCCACTGGCCAACTGTGGCTATGTAAATTGAAATAAATCAAAATTAAAGTAAACATACATTTGCTCAGCATTAGTAGGCACATTTCAAGTGCTCAATAGCCACAGATGGCCAGTGGCTACCATTGAACAGTACAGATATAGAACATTGATGTCACTGTGTAACGTTCTTTTGGATAGTGCTGAGTTAGAGCTGTTTTACACCGGATCAGTGCCTTTTTATTGAGCGTTCACTCCAGCTCTAAATTGCCTCCCTTTGGAACTTGATCTGGCTCTGCTTAAGTCCCTGCACACCTGCATTGTCCCATACAGTAGCTGCCAGTTAGCAGTGTCTGTTGCATCCTGGAAATATGGCCAGTCTGAGTAGAATGTGCCGTAAGTGTAAAGCACACATTAGGTTTCAAAGCTTTTGTGTGAACAAAGAATGTAAAAATGTATCATTAATAATTTTTCTTCTGATTAAATGTTGAAATATTATTTCAGATAGATGGGGTTAAGTAAAATGTTTCATCGAAATGACTTTCTTGTCTTCTTTTTCACCTTATTTAATGCTGCTACGAGACCATCTTAAATTATATACATGGCTTTCAATCTGTTTCCACTGCCCAGTGCTGTTCTAGACCTCTTTGCCCCATTGTGTGACTCTAGAACGATCTTCCTTTCCCTGTCTCTTTCTGTATATCTGCACTGCTCAATATAGAAGACATAAGCCACCTGTAGATATTTCCATTTAAATTAATTAAACAAAATTTAAAATTCAGTTCCTCGGTCTCGTTAGCCACTTTCCAGATGCTCAGTAGCCACCTGTGATTAGTTGCCACCAAATTGCAGAGCATCGATGTGGAACGCTTCCTTGTTGTGGAAAGTCCTATTGGACAGCTCTCATATAGATGGTACACAGCTATGGCAAGAGCCACAGAGGTGGATCATGAATGCCTAAATCCTGGAGAATGTTTCCAGATTGCCAAACCCCATGGCACACCCTTCTTCCATCTTCCAGGTGCCGATCTCTTCCTCTCTTGGTTAGACTTATTCACGCACACTTTATATTTTCTTCTCCCCTCCTTCAAGGGCTGTGGCCTGCTTATTTCTCCCCAAACATACCTGCCTCCTATATGATCACAGTATCTAACATGATGCACTGTACAGCATAAGTACTCAATAAATATTTCTTGACCAGTTGGAGTGGTAATTCCTAGCAGGTGATTTGAGACATGTGACTGAAGGCAGAGGGAGATGTATATGGCCCATAGCAGGGGGTGGGGGGTTGGGGCAGGACAGCAGGGTGGCGATTAATCTAGGATCCTAAGGAAGAGGAGGGAAAGCAGAGACACAGCAAAGAAGAAATCTGAGAGACAGCGGCCCAAAATCTCATGCGCATCACCAAAATCCTTCTGCCCATCCTGCAAGCCCTTCGCAGGCAGTAACAAGAGTTACTGCAGGGGAATGCACAGGGCTAGGCAACAGCTAGATAAAAAGTGTAAAAGAAATCCAAAATATTATTACGTGATAAATAAACACACCAGACCCATAAATGAGAAGTTGAAATGGCATGAGAATGAAGGGGATGGTGAAGAGAAAACATGAAAAAGGCTCTGTCCCTGGGCCAGCTGGTGTGAGTTACATTTTATGAGCAGCATGTGAATTCCAGTGCCCTTGTTGAATTAGCAGCAGAATCGCACATTAGTTTTAAGGCTCCCTTTCGAATAGGAAGATCATAATGTTTTTTAATTGGGCCTGATAAAAACGTAGCATTACTTGTAGGTTCCTGAGAGAAGTGAGTTGTGAAATTGGGTTTTCATTAAACCTAATGATGGAAAATTAAGTATAGTGCGTCTGGTGAAATGGGGTGTGAAAAAAGACATCACTTCTGCATTAACAGAGGTTAATAAGGGAATAGGTGAGGTAAGATACATTGGAAAGGGGAGTCCAACTCATTGGATTAATAAACCTTGAAAATCCCTTGGTTCTGAGTCTTCGTACCATCATTAGCACTGGCATTGACATTACTGCAAATGTTACAGCAATACAAGTTGTTAAATTTCAAATGCATTTGTTTTCCATTCCAGTGTTGGTTTTGCTGACACCAAGTTTACAGTCTGTCTAGCAATGTGTTTAGGGAAAATATCCATATTGACAGCTATTTGGTTTTGGAAACATTTGACATCCCTGACACACACACAAATCCAAGTTCCCATTCCTAGGAAGCCTGTCTTTCCCAGACAGCTGGTTTCCCATGTAGCCCATGCTCCAGGTTCCTCTGGGAAACTGTAGGTCTCTGAAGACATCTTTCCCCATGTGTGATGGTAGCTTTAGTAGGAAATACTCACAGGTCTCCTAGCACTGACTCGGCTCCTCCTTTCCTAGAAACCATGGAGCATGGCATGACTCCAAGCTGTAGGTTTTCACGATCCACACCTCTGTGGCTCCTGCCATAGCTTTGTACCATCTCTAGATGAATCAAACACAAGTGCTCCTTTCATCTCCATTTCCAAATCACGCCATCACAGGAGTGATATTAGCTGGAAGGATGCCTTCCATGACAGCTACCCATGACAGCTAGGACACCTGCAAGAAACAGTGTGAGACTTTGAAGAAGGAGATTCCTTCTAAAATCCTTCAGCATCTTCACACTGGCTTCAAGAGTCTTGCACATTCACAGTCTTTCTGGATCTGCCTTGTATCATTGCTTACAGTGTTGCCCCCCCTGACATTTCTACCTACAGCTTTTTAAAAAATTGCACTTTAGGTTCTGGGGTACATGTGTAGATCATGCAGGGTTGTTGCATAGGTATATACATGGCAAGGTGGTTTGTGGCCTCCATCCCCCCATCACCTATACCTGGCATTTCTCCCCATGTTATCCCTCCTTACCCTCCCCACCCCCCACTGTCCCTCCCCTAGCCCCCCCAACAGACCCCAGTATGTGATGCTTCCCTCCCTGTGTCCACGTTTTCTCATTGTTCAACACCCACCTATGAGTGAGAATGTGCGATGTTTGATTTTCTGTTCTTATGTCAATTTGCTGAGAATGATGGTTTCCAGATTCATCCATGTCTCTACAAAGGACACAGACTCATCGTTTTTTATGGCTGCATAGTATTTCATTGTGTATATGTGCCACATTTTCTTTGTCCAGTCTATCATTGATGGGCATTTGGGTTGGTTCCAGGTCTTTGCTATTGTAAACAGTGCCATGATGAACATACGTGTGCATATCTTTATAAGAGAACAATTTATAGTCCTTTGGGTATATACCCAGTAATGGGATTGCTGGGTCAAATGGAATTTCTATTTCTAGATCCTTGAGGAATCACCACACTGTCTTCCACAATGGTTGAACTAATTTACACTTCCACCAACAGTGTAAAAGTGTTCCTATTTCTCTACATCCTCTCCAGCATCTGTTGTCTCCAGATTTTTAAAAGATCGCCATTCTAACTGGCGTGAGATGGTATCTCAATGTACCCACAGCTTTTACTCCTTATCAGCCTCCTTGCTCTTACCTAAATGTTCTCGGGCTCCATCTTTTTTCTTCAGTTGGTTCTTCTTGTCTGTTTCCCTGCTAGACCATCCAGCCTTAAGGGTGGAATCAGTATTTCTGTCTGCATTGCCACTGCTACCATAGTCCTTGGCATAGTGTGGGTTCTCAATAAGTCTAACTCATGAACCCAAGGGGGTGATGGAGAAAGGAAACAGCCCCCATATTTGCGAAGTGGTGCATTTAAGCAATGCCATTGGACATGTACTATCTATTACCTAAAATCTCAGAAGAAAAAGTAAGCAGTATTTCTCTTCTGGGCAGTTGGGAAGGTTTTGCTAACAACTTGCCAGCCCCTTCTTCCTTGTGCATAAATCTGAATCTTACAAATCCTTCTGTAGGCAATCCAGGGGTTATTTGGCTGGTCCCCAAATGATAGTCTCTGCTTTGGGGATGTTTACCTACCACCCAGATTCAGGAAGTTTTAGAGGCCACGCTGTGCATATGATGACCCCACCTACTAATTAGGTATGACCCAATCAGTGTCTCAAGGTCAGACCAGTCAGATTAGTAGCCTCTCCTCCCTTGGAGGAGCCAGTAGGTGGGGGCAGGCAGAAGGCTGCAAAGTGAAAAATGTATTCCCTACTCCAACCACAGATATAAGTGAAAGTATCAGGGTGACCAACCATTCCCGTTTGCCTGTGACTGACAGGTTTCCCAAGAGCTGAACTTTCAGTGCTAAAACCGGAAAATTGTCAGTTGAACTGGGACAAGTTGGTCACCTATAAAGCAAAAAGGCCAGATGTTCCCTTCCATTCTTCTTTCCTTGCCAGGAACAGGCTTGCTGATGCTGTCGCAAGGAAGTAGACTGTGCATTCACACACAGAATCCATGTCTGATGGATTATTGCAACATGACAGGCATACAAGCTGAAGGGAACATGGATTTTGAAAAGACAAGTTGCAGAAAATCAGGAACATACGCTAAGCCTCCCAGGGAGTGAGTGTGGCACAGGCCGAGCTTGTATCTGCACTGGTGCTTCACAGTGTCTGAAAACATCTGGGGGAGACACATCAGCTGCCACACTGGCAGCTCTCATCACTTGCATGCCACAAACGGCATGGTCCAGGGCACAGACTGTCCATGTCTTTGGGAGGAGGTTGGGAAGACCAAGCCTGGATGTTTCTGGGAAAGGTAAACTGGCCCCAAAAGACCGACACAGTGTATACCTGGCAGGGAGGTAGTAGGGCAAGACATTGGTTTCAGTGGTCCAAGGGGAACAGAAGAATTCCAACCAATCTGAGCAGGCATCAGTTTCCAGGGTGGCCAAATAACAGAAGGCAGTTAAAGCAACTCATTGGATGAAAATGTTTTTATCAAGAGAGAATATATAGACTTTACATCAGGGAGAGATTTGATGAAGGAGATGCGGCATGGGATCCAGGCCTGGGGAAATTAGCCAGCAGCACTGAAGGAAGAGGTCCAGGCTTCCTTACCTGCAAGGTGGTTCAACGATGCCACTGGATTAATAGTATTAAGTGGTGGGGAAAGTATACAATAGCAAGAAGGTGGTCGCTGTGGCAGAGCTCATAACTAGAGAGAGCAGCTGGGAGGGTAAGGGTCCCTGCTAGCTGCTGGCGGTCCAAGACTAGCTCCAGTTCCTCCCAGGGTAAAACGCAAAGGAAACAAAAGAGTAGAAAAGCCAGGTCACAGGGATGCAGGCAAATTGATCGGAAGCATACATGTGACTCCAATCTTCGAGCACCTGAGGCTCTCCTCCCCTGCACACAGGCATCAGACACTATTTCCAGCCTCTCTGCTTCCTAAGCAGAAGGGGGCTCCCAATAAATAGCATGCCTAGCTTCTCAGTGGTTCTGCCCACCCAGCCTAAAGGAAGGTCTGTGACAGGGATGACAACCAAACTGGAAGTTCTCCTTTATCAGTGGGTACCCTTGAAATGTATTGTGTTCATTGGTTTTTTTGTGGGTTTCATATTTAGATCTACCAACATAGCCATGCCAGGGAAGCAGTGTATCTCCAGTCTTTCTGCAGTTTCTTGATCACATGAGTCCCAAGTTGGTTCCCTGTGAGGTCCTCAGGCCAAGCTGGGGGAGACGGAGAACGAAGGACAAAGCTTCTGTAGGTGATAATCTGTTCTGCCTCCTTCTTTTCGAAGCAGATGGCAGCCGCGGGGAGCTTTCCCAGCCCACCCTCACGATCCAGACTCATCCCTACCGCGCCTGTGACCCTGTGGAGATGAGTTACCCCCGGGACCAGTTCCAGCCTGCCATCCGGGTGGCTGACTTGCTGCAGCACATCACGCAGATGAAGAGAGGCCAGGGCTACGGGTTCAAGGAGGAATATGAGGTAAGAGACCAGCCTGTGGGGAAACTTTCCAATTGTTTATTTGGGCACCAAAGCCTTGCTACAAAAAGTATGGCTCCCTGGCCAGCAGCATCAGTATCACCTGGGAACGTATGGGAAATGCAGGATCTCAGGCCCCACCCCGCCCTACTGAATCAGAACCTACATTTTAACCAGAAACTAGGTGATTTGTATACACATTAAATCTGAGAAGCACCATGCTAAATAATTCTAAGACATCCTTTTTCACTGTTGTTTCTCTCCCCTTCCCCTTTCATTATCCAGTTAGCTCCAAAGGTTCCACACTTTGGAGCCTCACCTCCATTCATTATGACAGAAAATGGCTCAGGCTCCCATCCCACATGCTGTAGAAAAGCCAGCAAATCTCCCCCGCTTGCTGTTGGTCACCTCTTGTCTCCTACTCAACCTTCTGTGATATTCTTGTCCCTGCTCCCACTCCCCGAAGGCAATGCTTTATCTCCAGTGACCAGTTTTCTGTTTCTGCACCTTCTCTTCACTTCTGCATTGGGCATCCCTTTCCCACCTCCCCAAAGTATCTCTAACACAAAGGATTTGTGGGTAGGGCTTGTTACCAAGGTTTAGGGAATAACAGAGAAGGGTTGCAGCAAAGTACAGGAAGTGCCTCAATGCGATACTGTTCTTCTTATAAATTCCTTAACCATCTACATTGCTAGTAAGCCCTTCTAAGGTTCTGGTCTCCTGACAGGTCTCTATCCAATTTCTCCCTAGTGTTTTCTGTAGTGTCCTCAAAACTTCCTCCACCGCTCCCCCAGCATACAGACAAAGGGCCCCACATTCCTCTTTTATTTTGTAGAACAATTGAGCTTTCCTTAACTCACTCTTTTTGTTTCAAATCCTGCCCATTAGGCCTCACCTTTTACAAGCAAAAAGCAAAATAAAATAGAAAGAAAATGCATTAAGACATTTTTCTGAACCAAAGAGCAGCTCACTCTCCAAGAATAATTCTGCAGCTCTCCTCGTTGCAGGTAGAATCCAGCTGCAGCCAGCTTTGAAAACAAGAATTCCTTTCTTCACTTTTCCTTTCCTCTCTTTCCCTTCCCTCCTTCCTTCCTAAAATATCTTTTGAGTATCTTCTGTGTACCACGCTCTGAATTGTATGCATTTGTGGATTTTTGCTGTTTGTTCTTTTCTCTTTACATGGAGCGTGTGCCCCAGATATGCTCGATTCACTGTCACCGTGCAGTAGAAAACTCATTGGCTCAGAGTCCACGCATTTGGAATGCTTAATATTGCAGACTAAGTTTATCCCTCAGACTATATTCTGAGAAAGAGCATACAAAGCAATATTTCTGAAGTCGTATGAGGTCATGAAATTGTGCTAAACTGGGGATCCAGACAGCTGGATTCCAATGTAGTAAGCTGTTTGATTTTAGAATGTTGCTCTCTGAGTTTTAAAATTCTTTATTAGTTGAATGAAGAATTTGGATAAGGTGATTTCTCAGGACCTATCTGGTCCTAAAACTTTATGAGAGTGTAAAACATGATGACAAGGGGCATGTTTGACATATTTATGGGAAAAAAACGTTTATATCAATGGATGTGAGTAATTACCAGCTTGGGAGAACAAGAACTTAGTTTCAAATATGGTCTAAGTAAAATAGCATTTTTCATATTCTCACCTACAAATCTTGAAAGAATGTTTGAATTAGAGTTGAAGAACATGATTTCGTCCCCTCCCGTCCCTGGGTCTCATTTCCTAGGGGGCTGAAAGGCCCCAGTCCCTGGGGAGCAGGGTGCATGTGAGCGTGCTTTGTGTGTGTGTATGTAAGCCTGTTTGTTGAGCAAATGTCAGGAAGCTTATGTTATTTGGAAGGGTATATTCCACATTAGTCATAACAATTTAATTAAAAGTTTCAAATATCATTAAGGGAGATCTGTGGCTTACCAAAAAAAACCAAAAAGGACAAGCAGCCAAATGCTGAGAAACACATATGTAAGAACTTGCAATCTGACATTTGAAGACAGAATTACAAATGTGTTTGACAACTTTCATGCATTTCCTTCCAGACTAATATTTCTTTTAAAGCATTCATCCCTGTGTGATGAGTTGGTATTTAAAATTTCTTCTTCGTATACTTTTGCATTTTCCAAACTTTCTAGCATGGAAATGAACAGCTTTTATAATGAGAAAACAAACAATACATGCCATTTCATCATTTGAACTACAACCAGAAATCTAACTAAGCTAGCCGTGGCCTCAATTAGTTCAAATTATATTAATCAGCAAGCTGTAAAGCTTAGCTTCTAGTTAGCATTATTTTCTGATTAGCTGAGGGTTAATTGGAAAATTTTGCCTGATAAAAGTCATTTTACAATGTGCTAGCCCACAGTGTCCGTCCAGAATACAGCTGGGTATTACTTTGATCATCAAGGCTCCTGTGATATCTAGAATCTGCATCCTGAGCATAAAAGTCACAGATCTGCTGGGAGAATCAGTGTCCTATTGCACGTATAAGACTCCTGAGCCTCCAGGCCTACTCTCATACCAACCTGCTACATGCTGTTTGTTGCCTGTCACTTCCCTGTTCTGTTCACTTTTTTCATGCAAATGAGTGGGTTTGACAAGTTGACATCTAAGGGACAGCTCAGCCATAGCAAGCTGTGTCAGAAGACAAAATTCAATTCAGTTGAACAATCACTTAAAATTTTCTCAGTAAATATTTGTTATTTACTGGCTGGGCACAGTGGCTCATGCCTGTAATCCCAGCACTTTGAGGGGTCGGGAGTTCGAGACCCACCTGACCAACATGGAGAAATCCTGTCTCTACTAAAAAAAATATATATATATACAGAAAAAAAAAAAATTAGCAAAGCGTGGTGGCACATGCCTGTAATTCCAGCTACTCGGGAGGCTGAGACAGGAGGATCACTTGAACCCAAGAGGCAGAGGTTGTGGTGAGCAGAGATCGCGCCATTGCCCTCCAGCCTGGGCAACAAGAGCGAAAGATGGTCTCAAAAATATATGTATACATATTTACTATTTACTATTGCCAAGGATGATTCTAGGTATTTGGGATACAACAATGAAGAAAACAAAGAATTTTGCACTCCTGAAGCTTGTATTCTAGCAAGCGAAATAGGAAATAAACATAAGCTTAAAAGTAAGCAAATTATATAATGTAGTATGCAAGACAGTAAAAAATACCATTTGCCGTGTTACAAACCACACCAAATCTTAACAACATAAAATAACCAATATCTTGCACTTACTGATTCTGTGGGTCAGGAATTTGTGCAGCGTACAACAGGGACAACCTGTCTCTTCCACACAGTGTCCAGAGCCTTGGCTAGGAAGTCTTCAAGTCTGGGGGCTGAAATCATCTAAACATGTCTTCACTCTTGTCTAGTGACTGATACAGGCTTTCAGTTGGAATTGTCCGCTGGAAGACCTACACATGGCCTCTTCATGTGGCCTCGGCTTCTTCACAGCTTGGTAGCCTTGGGATAGTTGGACTATTTCCATGGTGGCTCAGCGCTCCAAAGGTGGGCCCCCCAGAAAACAAGGTGAAAAGTGCATCACCTTTGTGACCTAAACTCGGGTGTAACACTGTATTATTTCTCATTGTACTATTGGTTGTAAACAAGTAAAAACACCCCATATTCTAGGAAAGGAGAATTTGACTCTATCCCTTGATGAGGAGGGGCAGCTGCCAGGTTCTAGAGGAGCCTGCAGAGCAAGAAATATTGAAAAATAAAATCTTTGGATAATACAGTCTGTCAAAATTACCACGGAAAAAGCAAGAGTAGAGCAAGGAAGGGAGATGTGTTCCAGGGATCTGAAGTAGAGGAGGTTCTAATAGTAAATAGGGTAAAAGGGTAGTCCTTCATTAGAAGATGAAATTTGAATATAGACATGGTGGAAGATATCTGGAGGAAGAGAGTTCCAGATCTAGAGAGGAATATGCCTGGCACATACAAGCAGCTGCAAAGAGGCCAGGGTGGCAGAGGTAGAGTGAGCGAGGGGTGGAAGGAATCGGAGATTCGACTGGAGAAATAAAGAGGGCCGTGACCGTGCCATGCATTACAAGCTGTTGTAAGGACTTCAGCTTTTACACTGACTAAAATGGAAAGCCACTGCAGAGTTTTGAAAAGACAAGTGCTCATGATCTGGCCTTACTTCATTCTAGCTGCTGTGTTGAGAGTGGAACTTAGGAAGGCAAGGGTGAAAGCAAGGAGACCAGTTAAGAGGCCAGTGCAGTAACCCAGGTGAGAGGCAAGGATGACTCGGGGCATGGCAGAGGCGGTGGTGAGAAGTGGTTGGATTCTGAATATTTGTGAAAGATGGAGCCAACAGCATTTCCTAACACATGGTATATGTTACAGAAGGAATTAAGGGTGACTCCCAGGCTGTTGCCTGTGCCACTGGTAGGGTGGAGCTGCCTCTGGTGGAAATGGGGATGCTCAAGTAAGGCAGAGCTGGAACAGTCAGCAGTTTCATGTTAAATTGAGTTGGCAATGACCATGGCAAGACATCTTAGTGTCTCCGTGTGGTAAGGAGGTAGTTGAATCTCTGAAGTTGGAATTTGGGAAAGAAGCCTGGGTTGGAGAGAAACCTTTGGGAGTCGTTGGCCTGTAGCTGGTGAAAGGCACAAGACTGAGTGAGGTCACCAAGCAAGTGAGTATAGACAGAGACAAGGACCTAGGACCAGGCCTTTCAGAATTTCAGCTTTAAGATGTGAGAGCATTTCCCATGGGACAGTCACCGTACGAGGCTCTGGGAACTGAGAAGGTGAAATAGAACCCTTGCCTTCTAGGGAACTTAGAGCCTGTTCTTAGACACAAGCTGATCATTTCAATATCTTGGCAAAATGCCACAATACAGGTACACCCAGAGCTATGAGAACTCTTGGGCATGGGATGCCTTGACCCAGCCTAAAGGTAAATACCCAGTGGCTTTCTGGAAAACATAAAGCCTAAATCGAAGCTTGAGAAGTAGGAAGAACCAAATTCAAGAAGGGAAGGGCGTTCCAGGCAGGGCAGCTAGCACAAGCTATGGCATGGGAATGTGCAGAGCAGGTTGAGTGAGGGGAGCCAGAAACGGTTTGGGAGGAAGCATGGAGCGAGATGGGGCTGAAATTGTCAACAGGGGCCAGGATGAGGCAAAAGGCGAGTATTTGTAACGCTAATGAGTTTGGATTTTAATCAAGGAGCCACTGGAGCCATCAAAGAGAGCAGGACATTTTTTAAGTCGATTTGCATTTTAGATTTTGTAGAGATCAGAGCAGGGACAACAGAGGCAGGTAGGCGGCTGGGACAGTAATTCAAGGAAAAGATGGGGCTACTCAAACCAGGAGACTGGGCCCAGAGCCCAGACAAGCCTACGCACGTTCTCTGCATGTAGAGCCATAAAATCAGCTTGTTCTCATTGGCATGAAAACTTGAGTCTCTCAATATATATTTTAAGTTTAATCATTTGAAATAGTATATGAACAGTCTTGACTTGAGAGTCAAAATGCCTGGAATCAAGTCCTATAACATTCATTAAGTATTTAGGTGACCTTAGGCAGGCCACTGTCCTTCTCTGGGCCTCCGTTTCCACATTTATGCAGTGAGAGCAAAGGGATTTGTCAAAGTGATCCAAAGAACCCTTCTGTCACTGGTATTCTGGGAGTCTAAATAAGAACCAATCAGCCGAGCCAGCTGGGCCTCCCTCCCACTGATGGTCGCATGGGACGTCACTCTCTGGAGCCACCACTGGTGGTTATATCTCAAGTTCTGAAAAACAAAATTGGCCAAGGGCCTTGGGCTCCTAGGAGCTCAAGGAGGCCCCAGGCAAATTAACTTCACCTGCCAGACAGATCTGCACCTCAGTCAGAGGCTTTCAATTTGGGTTGCACATTAGAATTACCTGGGGGAGTTTTAAAAAGCAATGCTCAGGCCACATTTCAGATCAGTTACATCAGAATCGCTGAGGGTGGGATGTATATTTCAGTGTTTTCTAAGCCCTCCAGTTGATGACAATATTTAAAGCTGAGAACCACTAAGTAAACCCATGGAGTCCCCAGCATGTTTCCTGCTTGTGCCCACAGACCCATCCCCTGGCATACTCTGCCTGCCAACCCTCAGGTCTACCCTCACTGATGAAAGGGCATGTGATTCTGAACCATATGCCCTTCCTATTAAAGTCAAGAGCATGTAATTCTGAAGCAAGTGTCCTTCCTCCCCAGTCTGCTTCCCCCACAGCTCCAGTTCTCCCATCTTCCCCTGTTACACAGCAAAACCCTAAGGATCACAGCAAAATATAAGAGATGTGGGCTGGAGAGCCAAGTTGTCTGTGTGCTGTGTAACCCCTGCCATGGTAGTCAGAAGAGCAGCAGGTTTAGGGAAGATGAGGGTGAATTGGAAAAGGTGACTTTGTGATGGAGAGAAGGAAGAAAGCACGTTCATCCCAGTTCCACCCAGACAGCCTGTCATCGTAATGAATGGAACAAGCCCAGTAGGGCAACCAGAAGGTATCTGGTTATTACAACTCCATTAAGACCATTTAAAGCAACAAGGAACAGCTGTGAGGAATATGATGCAGCCTAATGAAGAGCAAACATTTGTTCATTTTCCAGCTCGGGACGGACCCACCATATGTATGGCTCTTGTGGGGAAGGCTTGTGTTGCCATCTTGCTCTTAGTCATCTGTGGGTGACGGGGTAATGGCAGGCAGTCAGCTTCTGAATGGGGCATAACCAGAGAGATGGAAGTTTCAGGTCACCCCAGGTGCTTCCTTCTCTGCTCAGAGCCACCTGAGCTGTGTCAGAGTATATCTCTGCTTCTCCAACAAGGCTTCTTCTCAGTTGGTAACAGAGTGACAGAATTTTCCACGGCAGGCAACCCCAGAAAGGCTCTGTTTCAGCTCCTCAATTTGCAGATGTGCATGGTTCTAGGGAGGGGCCTGAGTAATTACTGGTCCATGCCCAAATTGTGAATGGGAAATCCATGATTGTTCTTCAACTCTGGGAACTCATAATGACCAAACTAGGAAGACCTGGCTCCACCTGCTCATTTCAGTCCATTCCACCCCACCTCCAGATTGAAAAAAGAAGACAATAGGCCATTAGAGGGAGTTGCCAAAACCCATCAGTGACCCATGTGGTTTCAAACTTGGGAGCTTTCCAGAAGGAAAGAGCTCATGTGGAAGACTGTTAACTCAGCCTTTTCCTTTTAGCCTATTTTATTGTTCTACTTACAATATTGTTTGTAACAGAGCACATGGTGGGTTTTTTGTTTTAATACAGGATCTCCCCCAACCAAGTGAACAATTTTCAGGTAGTCCTGTAGAAAAATCCTTTGACGAAGAGTGAAAACCTGGTTCTCAATCTGCCCCTGAGACTCTGGTTGGTCTTGGGCAAGACTCTTTCCTCTCTGGGTCTCATTTTCATCTGTGAAATGTTTGGCTACATGCTTTGCATGAAATTCTGAAGGCTGATAGTATATGCTTCTATTTTATACACAGTCCATCTGGCCAGAAACACTGATCAAGTATTTATTGTGCACCTGACACTGTCTGGGCACTGGAGTTAGAAACCTATATAAAGAAAATAAAGACGCGACTTTAAACTCATGGTCTTGCTGCACCATGTAATGATGTAACAGAGCTCTAGTTCAGATGCTTTGGAGATACATTTGCTTTTTGTCACTTCTTGTTGCCAAAATCTATCAGAAGTTTCACAAAAGATAAGACTCCTAGTTAGAGAAAAGTAGGAGAAGATGGGTAGAGAAGAAGGAGGTGTGCAAGAGGGAGCTACATGTGCAAATCTTGGAAGCAAAAAACGATTGAAATTCTGCAGCCAGCTTTTGAGGAGAAACCAAGATGCCTGCCTATGAAAGGAAAAATAAAATGAAAGTAGTTGGGGAGATTTAATAGGAATCTTATACCCCTTGCACCATTTTCTTGAAAAGAGTTACCAAGGTTATGATCATGGCCCCTGGCAGTCTGCCTCTTCACCATAGCTGGCTACAAGTTTAAAGGAGAGTTACTGGCCTAGAGTCAGCCACCCGGAAGCTCAGGCATGACCATGGAGACGTGTGGAGGCAGCTGGAAGTCTGTAGCCTGAAGTGGATTATGGGGATCCCCAAGATTCAAGATTGTGGGTTCCCAGCTGGGAAGAATAGAGGTAAGCTCATGTGAGAATCCCCATTAAGCTATAGACTTCTTGAAGGCAGAAAATTTGTCATCTAAAAGGCCTTGTGTAGCTTTTAATTGGGCCTTTTAAAGAGTGCCTGTGAGTCTACGTGCAGACATGCACTCAACTTTCCGCCTTGATCAAAGTTCCTGTCACAGACAAATACCACCATCTTGCTGCAATCTGATTTTCTACTTAGCTTTACCCGCAGAACTCATAAATTACTGTCTATTTAGTGACACGGTACGCAATAATATTTGCTCTCCTGATGCCACTCTGAGTAGACATCATTAGTCATCCTCTCCTGCCTTCTCTGTCCACATTTATAATCCCTAAGGCATGTGCTTTTCAGCATGGAAGGTGGCATTTGTTGAAAGCTTGGCCTCTGCCAAGGCCACCACTAACTCCTGCAGCACCTTAGAATGAAATAGCAAAAGGTGCCTCAAGATATTTGACTGTCACCTTCCAAAAAGTGTTCATAATGAATATGAAAACCTGAAATTTCTGCCATGTGCATGGTGCTCCCATAGGTGCAGTGCTCTTGGATTATACGCAACCTACACAGCTATCTGTGATTCCCTTGCCACCCACAAGCTGGCCACCGTCACCAGTAAATGTGTTCACTGAACCCATGGACCACAGTAGAGACCAGACCTTAGGCTCCCAACAGATTATGAAACTTTCCCATTCCCTGAATGCTATTTTACCTACACCTAGAGGGACAGACTTGTCCCAGTTTGCCAAAAATGGTCCCTGTTTTAAAACTGAAAGTCCTACATCCTGGGACCCCCTTTGGTCTGAGACAAACCAGAATGGATGTTTCAGAGAGCTCCTATTTTTGTGCTTGTAAGAAAAACAAAAAGCCCTCATCTTTCTACTGTTGTGGAAGACAGTGTGGCAATTCCTCAAGGATCTAGAACCAGAAATGCCATTTGGCCCAGCAATCTCATTACTGAGTATATACCCAAAAGATTATAAATCATTCTACTATAAAGACACATGCACACATTGTATACTGCAGCACTATTTACAATAGCAAAGACTTGGAACCAACCCAAATACCCATCAATAATAGATGGGATAAAGAAAATGTGCTATATACACCATGGAATACCATGCAGCCATAAAACATAATAAGTTCATGTCATTTGCAGGGACATGGATGAAGCTGGGAGCCATCATTCTCAGCAAACTAACACAGGAACAGAAAACCAAACACTGCATGTTCTCACTCGTAAATGGGAGTTGAACATATGTATACCAATGATGTGGAGCTTAAAACCTAGATGATGGGTTGATAGGTGCAGCAAACCACCATGGCACATGTATACCTTTGTAACAAATCTGCATATTCTGCACAGGTATTCCAGAACTTAAAGTTAAAAAAAACTGGATGTTTTTGACCGAAAATGGCAAAAGAATGACTCCTACAAGTGGGCAGAAGCCTCAATATTATATCCGCGAGACAGAGGATATGAAAGATGGAATACTCTGAGCACCTACTGTGTACCAGGCATTGTGCCAGGTGCTATGGGGATTGCCTCCGATAATCACTAATCATCACAAAGTTCTGTGGGATGTGTTATTTTTTACTTTTAAAAATGTACAGACTCTAAGATTTAAGTTTTATGAGCTTTAACTAATGCATAGAGTCAGGACCAACAGGATCAGGACACATGAGAATTTTAACCAAAAAGTTACCCTGTGCTACCCCTGTGTAGTTAAATCCTTCCTCACCCATAACCTGAAGGATGCATTATTGACTGTTTTCAGAAACATTTATTGACACTTGAAGTGGTGAACTTACTTGCAGTCAAAATAGTCACTCTAGTCTGTCTGCCTTTTGCAAAGCCTTGCCTTTTCCCTGACTTATATACACAGTTAGTGTGCAAGGGGTATTTCTTGACAAGACAAATGAAGGAAGGACCCAGGTAAAATGGTACTTCCTTGCTGAAGACTCTCCAGAGTCTTCTGTGTACCAGGAGAGTTCAGTGCTGGCCAGGAGTGTGGGGAAATCCTGGCAGGCTGGACTGAACATGGAGGAGGCGGGCCCTCAGCTGTGCCCTGGAGCATCAGCCAGGAACTGCCTCATCACCAATCCCTGTGCCTGGTTTTGCTGCACCCTAGGGCATCACATACCCAATTACTCCAGGGATACAGTCAATCCAAGGGGAATGAAGGAGGGCATTGCAAATGATAGAATCTGCTGACAATAGGAGGTGAGCGGGGAAATGAAATAGTCTGGCGCGCCCTCAGCCTTGAATTGGGAGTGAACTGCTCTAGGAAGCTTTGTGTTTTGACATCTTACTATTTTAGGCATAACTCAAAAAGGCTTAGGTGCAAAGAAGAGTGTCTAAAGAAGGATGGCAAGCTCCTGTTGGCTTGCCTCAGGAGAGCCAGGTGGAAGAAAAAATCAGCCACACAGGCATCAGGGATCATTCTCAGTTCTAGCAGATGATTAAAGTACTAAGTGGGACACTGAGGTAGATTTCATAGTCCTGTGGACTGAGGCAGCACAGCAGAACTGAAGACCTAAGAACCTGGCTCAGCTCTGTGGATGGGAGGGTGGGTTGCAGTCATAGGGAGAGTCAGTCTGGGACAGGCACCAGATGATAATCTTATTCAAAAATCTATAAAGCCTATCATCAAGGATAAAGCAGGGTTCCAAGGACAAGCACTGTCCACCATTTATCATGATGCTCATGCTGGCTCAGCCTCCCCCTCTTAAAAAACTTCCAAAACATTCCCGTTGAATTATCATAAAACTCACGTTCTTGTCCTTGGTCCACAAGACCTTGGTTGAACACCCTGCCCCAACCCTGAGCCAAATCCACATTACTTGTCATCCTCCTCCTCTCGTTCTCTCTGTTCTGGAGAGCCTCCCTTCAAGTTCTAGAACACAAAAAGCTCATTCCATCCCAGGCCCTCCATACCTGCTGTTCCCTCTGCAGGGAACATTCTTTCCCCAGCTCTTGCCAAAGCCGGCACCTGCTAATTTTCGTTTTTAGCTTAACTGTGTCAGCCAGAGATCAGCAGGGACACACCTCCTGGAGTTGAACAGGTTGGGTTTATCTCTTGTTGCAGTGAGGTGAATGCATACCTGGAAGGGTGCGTTCCTGTGGGACGTTTCAGGAAGAGTTATGTTAGAAAGGACTCAGAATGTGGGCTGTGTTTGCTGATTTGAGAGAGGGAGATGAGACTTTGTTTTAGGTTAAACACTATTGGGAGGTGGTATGATTGGATATCCTATACCTATGAGAAGAGAAGACCAGATACAGGCTAGAGCCGTAATTGGCAAAAAAAAAAAGTGGTCACTCATATTAACCAGAATAGGGAGGTATTCGGTCATTTTTTTGTCTTGGACAATGTTCATATTTTTGTCTGTGTCCAGACACAACTTGCTTTTGTCTTGTTCCATCCTGGCCTCAGAGCAGCCTTGCCTGTGGTTGGTCTTCCGTGAAATTGTCCACGTTCAGTAGGAGAGCACCAGGGCCCACCTGTGAGTGCCAAGTCAGCTCCTAGATTTCAGGGGCTGCTTTTCTCCCTCTCAAATCTCCCCTTTTCAGAGTTCTGTCCATACCACCCTGTCTAGTCCCTTGCCCCGGTCCCTGTCTATCCCAGCACCTGGCATCCAGACGGTCGCTGGGGAGGGAAGGAAGTGAGCGAGGGAGGGAGCAGGGAGAGACTCACTCAGTGTATATTCTTGGGCAAGTCATTTCCTGTCTCGAGACCTCACTTTGCTGATCTATGAAATGAGTCAATAATTTTCTCAAAAGATCTTTCCAAATCTGACTTTTGAGGACTCTATAAATATCACAGCACAGCTCTCCAGGGACAAGGACATCCCCAAATACATCTTTTGAACTAAAAAAAAAAAGGACTGCCTTGGAAAAGCAACACTGTTGAAGAGTAGGAAACATTTCCACACTCAGAGAGGATTGTAAAAATAGGGCTCAGCACTCTCAGGAGAAAAGAATGGGAAAAGAAAAGCAAAGATTGATAATGGATGAATATAATGAGATGGCAATTTTGGTTTCAAAAGAATGTGATTAGCAGCTAATGACTGTCACCATTCCCTGGTCAATCTACTGTAACTAGCCATTAATGGAAAAATAATGCCCTCAGCTTGCTCACTTTGAAGCTGGAAATGAGTCTCCCTTTCATACTTTTCCCCCCTCGTATTTTTTTTCTCTAGGAGATTATCCCTTATTAGATTGTAGCTCCCTAAATAAGGAAATGGATGTGTGATCAAAGTCTGCCAGTTACGGGGTCATTACCACTCCCTCCCGGCGGCTCTATTAGGCATCCCTCCTCTGCTTTTACCAACATCGTCACAGCCCCCAGGCCCACTTGGTCTCCTTCAGTCTCCACTAAGGGAGACAGAGGCTCCCAGGACCATGATGGGGCCTGCGTGGTTTCCCACGAAATGCCACTCACTTACCACAACTCTTTTGTTTGGTTTAGAATTGTCAAGGGATAGGTGCATGCTGGGGTGTCTCCTGGAAGACATTGTGTTTGTTGATGGTGAGAGGACCCCAAACTGCCATTCAAGGATTCCGGGAGTGAACAGAAGGGACTTTCATCAAATCTCTGCAGGATGTCACAGGACAGAGAAAGTACACACATTTACTCTGTGGGGCCCCATGAGATGGTATAGGCAAAGTACAGGGAGGTTGAGTAAAGGAAAAACTCTGGTCAATCTGTCCAAAAGAGAGGCCAGAAGTTGGAGAAGTGGTGAGCTATCTGGCACAGAGGGTATCCAAGTGATACATGCTATGGATCCCCTTATCAGCTGCTTGGAAGGCCATTGTGGATGGGAACACAATTGGGCCATTTTCAAGGTCACTGACACCTCTAGGATCCCTGGATATTTGCTCCTGAAGGCACAGAAGCCACCTAATTCACTAATAATTATTTCACTCATTCATTCATCCTAAAGAGGTCTTTCAAGCATCTCTGAAGTATGGAGCCACCATTGGGTTCTGGAGATACAGTCATGACTAAGATCCTATGCTTTCCCTGGAGGAGCCCATGGCCAAATTGAGAAACAGAATTAAATTATTAGATGCAAAGAAGTCCATCTAATAATAGAAGTGGCTGGCTCTAAGTGGGGATGCAGTGGGGTGAAGGAGAGTGAACAGAGAAGACTCCACAAAGAAGATGCTTACACTGGGTTTTAAAGGATATGTAGGAGTTTGCCAGATGAACTCAGATGAAAGGGAATTTCAGGCAAAGGGAACAGCATGTGAAAAGTCTTATAAGTTTTAAACACCTTATAACCAACAATATAGATATAAGGGCCAGAAGTGAGGCTGTAGGGGCATTTGGGGTGAAGTCATTAAGGACCTAAAGAATTTGAAATTTGTCCTGAAGGCAATGGCAAGAGGAGTAACTGGGTCCTATTCACATTTTAGAATGATCTCTCTGATTACAGTGGAGAATGGATTGGAGGGGACAAAACCAAAACAAAAGGAACCAATGCGGAGAATTGTGGGAAAGTATTTTAAAGTCACTATTTGCAAAAATCATGGCTGCATAGTAGTATCACGTGGGGAGCTTTAAACACTACCAATGCCTATGTCCCACCCCAGATAGTCTGACTTAATTGGCCTTCAGGAGGACCTTGGTTTTGGGAGTTGTAAAGCCTCCCCAGGTGATTCTAGTGTGCAGTCATAAAGAGACCTTAAGATAACTATCACAAACCCTGGCACATAGCAAGTACTCAACACAGTTTTGTTTTGTTTTGTTTTGCTTTTTCAAAAAATTAGTATGAAAACAGTCATGCTGTCCTGCTTTTGGCTTCACCCCACTTTCAAGGGGACATAATTTGGATGAACAATTGGCTTTTATCACAGAGGGTTTCAGGTACAGAATCCACCCTCAAAAGATCAGCTTCTACATCCAGAAATCCAGTGCTACCACTGAGAACAGGAACTTCCCTTCACATACAGAGAATAGACCTGCCAAACTGCCTGGAAGAGCTGGAGCTACCTGGCTGGGATAGAGGGTGGGGCTAGGGCTAGAATCTGAGTTCTAAGAGTTACCTGCAGCAGCTGGAAGCATCTTCCATCTAGAGATGGCCTAAACTGGTGGCAAGATGGATGCAGTGTTTGGTAAAATGAGGAGCAAGAAGAGAAACAGGAAAAGGAGATGAATGAGAAAGAACCAGGGGAGAAAAGTGAGGGATAAGCCCCACATTTGTAAAATGAGCACTTACCTATCCTTATAACATTTTTGCCATATCCAGATTTAGGTCAGAGATTGGTGCCCAAAGCCTAGCACCTGTTTTGCTTCTCTTCCAGGGTGTTTATCTAAGGGCGTTGGACACACAGAGCAAAATTATGACCCATTCATAGCTATTAAGGTACTTTATTATCCCTTATAATCTAAACCCTGAGAAAGGCTAATTTGTAGAACATGGCTCAGCCTGAGAACCCCAGGCAAGGAACTCCTTCCTGCGCCCTGTAATGAATCTGAAATGGCTAAGCAGCAGAATGAGCACTAATTCCACCTACTCAATCATTGCATGGATGAGGATCGTAGTCATGCTTCTAGCATAAAGGTCAGCAAGCTATAGCCACAGGCTAAATCCAGCCCAACACTTATTTTTGTAAATAAGGATGTATTGGAACACAGCGATGCCCATTTGTTTGCTTTTTATCTGTGACTGTGTTCACTCTACAGCAGTAGAGTATGAGTTGTTGCAGCAGAGACTACGCAACCTGCAAAGCCCAAACTGCTTTCTAGTTGACCCATTACAGAAAAAACATTCCAACTCCCACTGTAGGAAAAGACTCACCTAGGTTGATTTAACAGTTGAGAGACCAGATGCAAGAAAGGTAGAACTGTGCATGAGCTCTGACCTGCTCAGAACCTGCCAATAAAACAGGGCTTATGGAGGGGTTGACTTTCTGATCAACCTGGTTACATGTTCCTTCTTGCTCAGGGTGGACCTAGTAAGGAATAGATGGGCAAAGGCAAGGCTGGTGTATTAAGATGGATGGCGGGTTCTCCTCCTGCCCTGCTGACAGAGAGCTGTGTAGAATGAAGGTGTTGTAAAGTCAGTCTCAGAGGTAATGCAAGGGCATATGCAGGATGTTCAGCCTATTCTACTAAAGGCAGGCTAGAGAGAGTAATCAAAACATGGTCTGATCATCATGCTTCTGCGGCTTTTCTATAGCCGTTTCCACACCCTTAACTGCCCATCCTCTCTATGAAATAACTGACTACACCCTCCCCTGTATTTCCATGCCACTTGGCTCATAACTCTTGTAAATCATCCCACGTGGTTGTTGACTTGTCTGTCTTATCGATGGTTGCCCTCCTCTTAAAGTGACTGATGATTTCTATCTCCTCCCTACCTCTAAGCTCTGGGTGTCTGTGTCCAACTTCCTGTTTGACATCAGCTTGGATGTCTAGTAGATCTCTCAAACATGGCTGCCATTATTTGTATTTTGAGCATGTTTTTTTTTTTAAAAAAAAAAAAGTATGCAGTATTCAGTGCTAGGCACTCTTCTAAGCACTTTATGTACTCAGAACACAACACTTAATTCTTGCCTCTCCAATCCTGTTTCTGTCCCAGGCTTTTCCATATCCATACATAACGTCCCTCTCCACTCCGTTCTGCAAACCAGCGATCTAAGGGTCAGCCTTCATTCCTCTCTGTCCCTCACAGTCGGCGCCTATGGCAGATGTGTTGGTGCCCTGTACACATCCTGTCTACACTCACTGTTCCCATGCTTGCCCACCTGATGGCTTCCTCCTGTAAACACCTGTGACTTTTTGCCTGAGGGCTTCTTCAAGACAGAAGAATATGCACACTCTGTCCACAGATCATGGAAGAAGTGCTGGGGAGTCCCCAGGAGTTGTCCTCAACCAATACTCGATGAGAATTGATGAATAACTACCCCAACTTCGCATTCCCCCATGGTGGGACAACTCTGAGGCATGAGATGTCCCCATTGGATTATGCCCCGATTGTGCACAGTGGCAACCTGCTCATTGATGTGCCCTATATTGACTTCATTCCCTGGATTGTGCCACTGCCCCATTCTCCCACCCAAACTTCTTGGGATTGCCTCCCAAACAATTTACTTGTGCCTGACTTCTTATCTCTGAGTCTGCTTCTGAGGCAACCCAAGTCAATAATATTCAACTGAACATCCTGCTCACATCACTTCTCACACGTCCACCGCCACCACTCTGATCTAAGAGTCCATGGTACCATCGTGTGTTGCCTGGAGTACTACCACAACTTTCTAGCAGATCTCCTTGCATCCTCCATGGCCCTCCCAGAGCCTGTGTTCCATACATGAGCCACAATGTACTTGGTAATACATGAATCTGATCAGACGATTCCCCTGCCCAAAACCCCCTAATTTTTTTTTATCACACTTAGAACAATGCCCAATTCATTAACCAGTAATATCAATGCTTTATATAATCCAGCCTCCCCTATCTACTGTAGATACTTCCATCACTGCTTCTCCCCTCCCCACATCACTCCATTCCTTGAATATTGTCGTTTGCTTTCTACCTGACCATCTTTGCGCCTGCTGTTCCCTCTGCCTGAAAAGCACTTTCTACTTTCCTTGGTATGAGTTGCTGTCCCATATTAAGGAATTACACTATCATGAAGGAATGACAGTGTCTATTATTAATGAAGTCCCCCTTATCTGCAGTTTTGCTTTTCATGGTTTAGTTACCCAAGGTCAATCACAGTCAAAAAATATTAAGATATTTAGAGAGAGAGAAAGACTGCATTTATATAACGTATTATAGTATATTATTGTCATCATTCTATTTTATAATTATTCTTAATCTCTTACTGTGCCTAATTTATAAATTGAACTTTATCATAGGTATGTATATGTGAGAAGAAAACATAGTATACATAGGCTTCGGTACTACCCATGGTTTCAGGAGTCCCCACTGGGGGGTCTTGGAACAAATCCTCCAAGGATAAGGGAGGACTACTGTAACTTAAATGTTACCTTCTTGGAGAAGCCCTCCCGGAGTGTATAATCTGAAATAATTCTCATTCCTCATCACTATCCCTTTATCCTGCTTTATTTTCATCACAGCATTTTCACATCTAAAATTTGACATTTTTTTTTCATTTGCTACATTTCCTGGTTTGCTGGCAGCTCAAGGGGAACTTGTCTGTTTGTCTTTATCCCTAGTACCTAAAATAGTGCCCAGCCCATGTTAGGGGCTCAGTAAGTATCTGTTGAGTGTGTGAATGAATAAATCAGTGAAGGGACAAGCGATTTCCTGAACAGGACTAGATTGTAAACTCATGACGCTGAAGACATCAATTACATATGAAACCATGAACAAGAAAGGTCCATGGACAGACCAAAATCTACAATCTCCCCAGGCCCCATCCAAGGACATCTGTCCCTTTCCACTACAAGTTCCATTGCAGCGGGTCTCAATTCTGTCTATTGGTTCATCTCCACCCCGATAAGGCTCCTATCTCAGGCCACTCTAACCACTCTGTCCTTGCTTTTTAGGCCTTACCAGAGGGGCAGACAGCTTCGTGGGACACAGCCAAGGAGGATGAAAACCGCAATAAGAATCGATATGGGAACATCATATCCTGTAGGTGCCCTTCTGGGAGTTCCTAAGCTTCAGGTGTTGAGAACATTGGGGAAAAGAGGCTATTACTAGTATTTACCTGGAATTTGTTATCAAATAATCTTTGATGTCTCCAGCTTTGTGTCCACATGTCAAGATGGAAGCTTTATTTCAGTTTTATTGTCATCCCTAGACTGGATGACAAAGCATGGCTGATCTCAGCCGGAGGGAGCAGGCAGGGAGCTGGGTCAGGGCAGAGCAGAGCCATGAAGCCTCTTGGGGAAGAACCTCTGAAGGCTGGGTCTCACTGAGCATTGCCTGCTCAATTCCTCAGGTCGGGGAGGAAGCCCAGCCAAAAGGGCTGCCATACAGAAGACCCCACAGCTGGACAAAGAGATGAGCTCTGTGTTCCCAGAAGCTCCTCTAATTCAAAGGAGGACTTTGGCAGCAACCAGGGGTGAGGAGCATGGGCCCCAGCCTGAGAGGGAGGGGCCAGGAGCACCTGGACAAGAGAATGGTGCTCCTCCAAGGAGGAGGAGTCACATTGGCTGATGCTTGGAAGTAAAAGTTGATACTCAGGAGAAGCCAGTAACTGGCATATACCTGAGTCTTGGGGTATGCCCAACTCAGGCCCCACAGGAGCCCTGGGCTACTCCTACCACATGAGAGACAGGGTTCAGGGCAACACAGATTCTACCTGACCCCACTATAGGAGGGCAGGCCTCAAAGGTGAAGGCTGCTCCCAGGTCTGCCTCAGTGCAGCTCTGGAGGTACTGAGGCTGCAGGGAGAAAGCGCATTCTTAGGCAGAGCTAAGGAAGGACATCGCCTTTGCTCAGCAATGAGTTTTACCTTTCCCATAGGCACCCCCAGGGAGTGACTCATTGATGAAGTCAGTGGTACAGAGCAGTTAGTTACCACCCTCTGGAGTCAAACTGCCCAGGTTTCTATCCCAACTGTAGGGCCCTGAGAAAGTTACTTGACCTCTGTCAACTTTAGTTTCCTCCCCTTTAAAATGATGACGATAATAAGGTCAATGCAAAAAGGTCCATAAAACTCTCACTACAGTGCCTGACACCATTACTCTTAGCCACAGGGTTACTTTCTTGAGGTCACTGATTAGCAGCATAAATCTATCATTCCACCTTATCTTATTAACCCGAATTCACCGAGTACTCGGGACATGTCCTGTGGGGACATGGAATAAGGCAGGTTGGTGGGGAGAGGTGAGCATGATCAGATATCCATTTTGGAAAGATCACTAGGGTAGCAGATGTGGAAGGGGAAGGCTGCTAGCAGAGGACCAGTCAGCAGGCCCCTGCAATGGTCTTACTAAGGGATGATGGGGCCCGAACAAAAACAGTGACAGTAACTTGTGTGTGACAGGTGCATAGTATTCAGTTCTGGGAGGTGAGGAAGAGAGAGACTGCCACAGAACTGAATGCCACGCATAGGAAACACACAAGTATTGTCACTGCCAAATATTGGTAGGTACAGCCTTCAAAGTAGCATAAATACAGAGAAGGCAAAGTTATCTCGTACAAAACGCTAAGCATGTATTCTGATTAGAACAGGAGTCTACGACAGCCTTTGTCTGACTCAGTGTTACCAACCTGCGCCTTTTGACATCTCACCAATGGTGTGAGGAGCATCTCCTGGTCTCAGCTCACAGAGTAACCCAGTTCATCCAAAAGAAAAAAAAAGAATCCTGAATGACAAGTTATTTCTAGCACAATTCAGAGTTTTGTTTTGTTTTGTTTTGTTTTAACTGTCTAGACATTGCCTAAGAAAAAACTTGGAGGAAGAAAGAGTAAGAGCCAGGCAGATTGTAAAGGAAGAAAAAGGCAGAAGTTTTAGCTTAGCTGTTTCCTGTGCTGATTTAGGAATGGGCTATGAATGGTAGAACTAATCAGAAAACATTTATAATTTGTCTCTTGGAAGATGGTAATTCAGACAGTAAGATTTCTTGCAAGTGAAGCGTTGAGAAGCGATATTCAAACAATCAGCAAACATGTATTAAGGCTTGTGACATGGGGCCTCCTCTAAGCAGGCCCTGTGATGGGCATTCGGGGGTGCAGTTCCTGCTCCTGGGGAGCCCCCACCCCGCCACAGGGAACTGCTTGCCCTGACTGGTCCCTGGTATTCTTTGCTCCTGCACTGTGTATACTGTGCCCTAAAATATATAGTCACTTATCTATTCTTCATATCAGACTGTGAGTTCAGATAGGGTCTATAAAATTATATGTGACCTTAGTCAATCACTCTAACTCCTAGTCTCTGTAAAACAGGTTTTAAAATGTCTTTTTCCTAGGGATGTGGCACAGATAAGGAAAAAATGACAGCCTGGCGCAGTGGCTAACGCCTGTAATCTCAGCACTTTGGGAGGCTGAGGCAAGCAGATCCGTTGAGCTTAGGAGTTCAAGACCAGCTTAGGCAACATGGCAAAAACTCATCTCTACAAAAAGTACAAAACATTAGCTGGGTGTAGTGGTGCATGCCTGTAGTCCTAGCTACTCAGAGGGCTGAGGTGGGAGGATCACTTAAGTCTGGGAGGTGGAGGCTGCAGTAAGCCACGATTGCATCACTGCATTTCAGCCTGAGTGACAGAGTGAGACTCTCTCTTAGGAAGGAAAGAAGGAAGGGAGCAAGGGATGAAGGGAGGGAAGGAGGGGGGAAGGGGAAAAGAGGGGAAGGGAGAAAGCAGGGAGGGAGGGGAAGAGGAAGGAAAGGGAAAAAAGAGAAGGAAAGAGAGAACATTTAAAAAAATGACTAGAGCCCAGTAAAGGGACCCTGAATCCTTGGGAGACTTAGATACCCACCCAGGCTGGGCTACCTATCCAGCCCAAGCCCAGGGTGGCCTGAGGTCAGAAGGCACGTTCTGTATCTCCCCTGGGCTGCCACGCAGCAGCCTGCCCCAAATCATCATCAGCTCTCACTTGACACTGCCCAGCCTCCTTTCTGGTTGCTCCACAGCTAATTTGTCCCCAACTTTTTGCCTGTCTAATCCCTGATAGAAGCCAGAAAAACTTCTTTGAAACGTGAATTGAATGATGTCATTTTCCTACTGAAAACCCTTCAAATGATATTCCTTCACTCTTCAGTTTTCCCGATAGAAAGGCCCTCGGCTGTCTTTCCAGTCTCATTTCACACTCTATTGCAGCCTCCTCCATGAAGCCACACTGGCTTTCCTTCAGTTCCTTGAGCTCCCCATGCCGTTCCATGTGACAGGGCCTTTGCACATTCTGTTCTATTAAAGTGCCCTTCCTTCCTCTCTTTGACCTCCTAAGGTCCATATTTTCTTCAGATCTCAGCTCATTCATCCCTTGCTTAGGGAATTCTTCTGATCCTTCAAATATGTTCAAACCCTACTATTCACTCCTAGAGCACATGTCTGTCTTCTTAGCCTTCGTCATTATTGTGGCTTGACAGGCATTTGGAAGAAGGTTGATGCCCGTGTCCATCGCTAGACTAGATGCTCCGTGGCGGCAGGACCACGACCGCCTTCCACTTCGGTTTCCTCCCACCTGACCTATAGCTGGTGCCCCGTTAATAGGAACTGAATGTGGGAGAGACTCTAAAGGGCATGAGCAGTGGCCTCTTGTCTCTGCTTCCCAACTATTATAGAGAACACTCGGAAAGGAGAACTGGGGAAAGCTGGGCTCCATGGCACTTGGAACAATGACGTTCCAGTAAGGAAGAAGATACGGAGCCTGAATGGAGAGTGGTGAGATGGGGCACAGGAGACACAGAAGGACAAGAACAGTCTAACCCCTCTGAGAGCTGCTTCTGAGAAGGCAGGATTCCAGGAAGTCAGGAAAAATAATGAAGGAGATGAGAACGCCAGCACTGGGACTGCAGAAGGTGTCATCAGTGTCCCACCTACTTCCCACGGCCTCACTGCCTCACTGTGAGCAGCACCCAGCTGGCAGGGTGGGTGTGCAGAGCCAGGATGAGGGTGAGACATGCAGGGAGATACCCACGCTCAGCTGTTGACCCTGCATGGGCACAACTCTGGGAGCGCACCCGTCCTTAAAGCCCATGCCTGAGGCTCTGAGCTCGTTTCACCCTAGCCCTGCCCTGCCTGCATCTCTTAGACTGAGGACTTTCTCCAAAGCTGGGAAAGGAGGCCCTGCCCAGGCCTAGGCAGCGTGCAAATCCTGAAGGGTTAATACGCCCAGGAGAAGCCCTCCACAACGAAATACCCCAGGTTCTTCACCGTTCCCCTGAAGTGTATGTTCTCCACCTTCCCCGAGAGTTCCCACAGGGATGAGGATGCAGCTACCTGCGGTCCTAATGGGCTTGAAAACTCACCTTTAATAAGCTGCCTTCTCTTCCCTGTTACACATCCCCCCTTTCCGACTGGTATTCCTGTCTCCTCCTACATAAACTGCTTGGACTAAAATCTCTGTCTTAGATCTACTTCTGAGAAACCCAAATGGAGGCAAAGAGAATTCAAGCACCTTGACCATACCACTTTGATGGGTTTAAATCAACCAGAATCTTTCTAATTTAAGGGTCAATAATTCTGCAAGAGATCAGGGCCAGAGCAGGTCTGCATTCAGTGCTGAAAGGGGACAATGCCGAGGTAACCAGTGAATTCAGAAAGCAGCACAAGACATAAAGGGGAATAAAGAAAAAAAAAGAAAATGATAAAAGAAAAAAATAAAAACAACCCTGGAATTGAAATGGGATATGTAAAAAAGAAACAGCCCCAAGGAATGGAAAGTGTTCCTGCCCTTGTATGTGTCCCTCCCAAAGGCAAAGCCTGCCGCAGCTTGATAAATAGAAATATTCTTGGTGCAAGAAGAAAACTGGCTGTGATTAGCATCTTAAGGAGCCCAGAGCACTGCCAGGCTGGAGTGGAGGACAAAGGCCCAGGCCAGGGAGAACAGAAAAGATTAAAGGGGACGAGTAGGAGGGGGGGCACTGCCTGCAAATGAAACGACGAGAGACCTTGGCGAAATATCCCCTTTCTTCCAAGTGATTCTATTTAGAATTTAGTAATAGAGACAGTGGGGTTTCTAGGGAGTGGAAATGGAAAGGAAGTGAAAGGGAAGGAAATGAATGGGTAAAATAAGAACAAAGAGTCCTTTGCTTCCAAGTAACTCTAGGGCAGAGACTTGGCAAGGGGAGATTAAAGAATCCCAAAGCCTTCTCCATGTAAAGTTTCAGAGGTGCTTTCTGGACTGGCAGGAAGGAGCTGAGGCTGAGAAGAGGGAAGGATCACAGGGGTTGCGAATGTTACGAAATGAGGCCCCCTTCTGGGGTCAGTCAGGATCCCAATGGGAAACAGATGGGACCCTCCAATGGGGTAGTTAGAGGAGAATTAAGACGTTCTTTATAAAGGTGTAATTTAGATGTAGAAAGACTACGAGGGGTCCAGGCATGGTGGCTCACAATTGTAATCCTAGCACTTTGAGAGACTGAGGTGGGTGGATCACAAGGTCAGGAGATCGAGACCATCCTAGCTAACATGGTGAACCCCCACCCCATCTCTACTAAAAATCCAAAAAGTAGCTGGGCGTGGTGGTCAGTGCCTGTAATCCCAGCTACTTGGGAGGCTGAGGCAGGAGAGTGGCTTGAACCCAGGAGGCGAAGGTTTCAGTGAACCAAGAACGTGCTACTGCACTCCAGCCTGGCGACAGAGCGAGACTCCGTCTCAAGAAAAAAAAAGAAAAGACTACAAGGGATAGTGAATTACCTTGGGGCTAAATTCCATCCTCAAACCATGATAGATTAGGTAGGGAGAGGTTACCAGGACCCTAAGAGTGATGAACCGACCAGAGGTGGGTGTGACCTTTGGTGGCCAGGCAGCTACCTGCGATGATCCCAACAAGGAGTGCTGAAGGAGTAAGTACCTCCATCACACTCTCCTCCCTCCACCTAATCTTCTGCCTGTGCTTTCCACTGGCTGAGCCCAACCAGAATCCAGAGAACAGGGGATCTGTTGACCTAATCCAGTGGTTCTCAAAAATAATGCCTAGAGCAGCAGCATCAGCATTATCTGGGAACTCAATAGAGGTTCTGATTCTTGGGCTCCACCCTAGACCTACTGAATCAGAAATTCTGAGGACAGAGCCTAGCAAGCCGTATTTTTAAAAGTCCTCTAGGTGATGCTGATGCATATGCAACTTTGAGAACACCCAATCTTGGTCGTAGCAATCAGCCTCCTGGATTAGAGAGCCAGATAAAGAAGTGGAGAGGGGGTCTGAAGGCACACAGGATACCAGCACATTTTCTGAAACTTCTCTTCCCCTAGACTAGGAAAAGCCACTGGGCTCAGGTGTACTGGGGTCTTAGACATAAGGTCAGGCAGCCCAGGCTTTCACCCCAGTTCTGTTGTTGACCTTCAGCACGATCATTTCACCTCTCTGACCTTCAGTTTCTCACCTGTCAGATGGCTCTAGGGCAGCTCTCAGGATGCAGAGGCCAAATTAAGCTGAACAGGTATTAAATATGAATCCTGTGTGGTCCCTTAAGTCACAGACTTTAAAGTCTAGATGAGTTATTGTAGCCTTTTTGAGTTCACAGACAAGAAGAGATGGCCCAGAGATGGAGTGCGCCCTGCCCAAGATCACACAGCAAGTCTGTAGAACAGCCATGACCGGAGCTGTGGTCTCTCGCCTGCCAGGGTGGCACATGTTCCTTACCAAAGATCCTTTCTGCATCAAGTTACATCCATGTTCTTGGGGGAGAATGTGTTGCTAAGGCCCAGCCTCAGAGCAGATGAGCTCTTCAAAAAGGCCCATCTTTTCCAGAAAGAGGTGGGGCTGTGGTATGCAGAGAGGACCCACTCCTAGAGAGGAACTCAGGTTCAAAACAAAACCGAGAGGCCTTTACTCACAGCAGGTTTCTCTGCTGATTCCTGGGGAGACAGAGCTGGGGTGAGGTGACAGAATGGGTGATTTGTTCAATGCTCCTGACTCTTAGCCTCCATTCCCCTTCACTCTCTCTGAGCGTGGCCCTTGCCTGGGCCCTACAGACGCCTTGTGGTGCAGAAAACATTGGTATCCTGCCATATCCCCTAGCACTCACTACTTGCATGGGTGCTAGTGCTAATTCAAATTGCCAGCACCTTTGCTTCTTTCCCTGAGGACTTTTTCTGGCCACTGGAGCCTTCTCTGCTTTCTTGCAGGGCAGGCCCAATGAGCCAGAATATTAAATGTCCCCAGAACCTGCCCTTGGTCAATGACTGATGGAGTGGGTATATACATATCCCAGCTCCCTCTCCACTTAAGTGGAATGACTTGGTGGTGCACATTCTTCTCTGATGGTCTCCCAGAGCTCCTCTGCAGAATTAAGCCACAGTTGGCCACATGGCAACTTGCTGGATGACACACCCCTATTAGATTTCTTCTTTCTCTGACTCACTTCCCGCTCCCCTCCTGGTGTGTCCTGGGATTACCTCCCACATGAACTACTTGCATCCAAATACATATCTCAGGTTCTTCTGAGGAAATCCAAATAAGAAGCCTCCCTCCCTCCCTTCGGAAAGGCCCCTCAGTGGGGCAGTGCCTGGATGGCATCCTTAGGACACAGGTGGTCCTCGCCCCTCTCCTTCAGTTTCCTTTAGTCCCTTGAAGTTTGCGTCTACTGGAGCAGCTCTTCCCAGGGACCCACAAAGGGGAGCTTTCCAATTTCAGCCAGCATGGGTCCGGCAGGACAAGGAGGTATGCAGAATGTCGGGCTGTCTCTGCGTCATGCCCAAGCCACCCTCACTTAATAATGGTAATTCAATCAAGATTGAATGTGCAGACCTTTAGCTTCAATGAGGCACCCAGGCAGTCTCAGCAGAATTACCTGCCTCCTCCTTATCCACTCTTGCAAGATGATACCATTAACATTTCCAATACTTGTAGGAAATGGTTTTTCAGATCCACAATTCATTGTAATGAGTTAAATCTCTTTTCTCTGAAAAACAAAAAAAATGTACTGTTCCTTACCCTCCATAGTGCCCAGAAGACAGGAAGAAATAATATCAAGTATCCAAATAATATTCCCTTCCCGTCCCCACCTCTTGGAAGTGATTCTCTCTTTAAGTGGATGTGGCTTGAGATGACTAGTTTACTGGGCTGTCTTTGATGATGGACGGAGGGAGAAGGCGTAGTGCTTTGTTCTGAGAGTTAGAGCTGTATGAAGGAGGAAAGTGAACCCTCTCTCGGGGGTGGGTATGAGACCTTAGTGGAATGAGAACCAGTGTTGGAGACTGAGAACTTGGAGGGAAGTGAGAGCTGGAGAGGTGTGGCATAGAAGGGCATGGAGGTAATGGATCTCAGGATTCCAGGAGGAGTAAGGCCCCTACAACTCTATAAAGAAGCCCTCATCCTTATACCTTCTCCTGAGGTATTAAACTTTTTGGAGTCTTGAATTCCTCATTCATGAAATGGGATGATGATATATACCTTACTGGGTTACTATGAGAATTAAATGGCATAGCATCCCTATGGCATTTGATTAGTGCCTGGAACATCTTACACTTTCCAAGCAGGTAAATTTCCGTATCTCACCACCCGGCCCAAGGTGAGTCTCTCATCTTATGGCCCATTTCTAGTAAGATCTTCTGGTCTTTCCCAAGACAGAGTGAAGTGAATAACCGGAGCATCTGTGCTAAATAACTAAACATTGGTTTGTATACTCAAACATGGATATGTATCAGAATCACCTGGAGGGCTTATTAAAATGCACATTGCTGGATCCCACCCCACAGTTTCTGATTTAGTGAATCTCAGCTGGGGCCCAAGAATTTGCATTTCTAACAAGTTTTCTGGTGCTGCCGATACTATTGGCCCAGGTCTAGAATAAAAATGAAACTGAATTTATATATTTGTGCAAATTTCTTACAACATAGTGGGTGTGTTCATATTTTATATCTTTTAATCCTTGCAGCAAGTCTACACAGATATATACAATTTGGATATTATAGCTGGGTAAGTAAAAGCTCAGGGGAGGTGGTAACCTGCCCCAGGTGATACGGTAAGGGTGTGACAGGCCTCACACCTGCCTTCAGACCCCACCCAATCCATAATCTTCCTTCTGCTAATGGCAAGAATTGGCTGCCAATCTTTGGAAGGGATAAGCTGAGTCTATAGGTGTGGTGAGGGGTCAGCTATGAGGAGAGGAAAAAAATTGAGGCCAGGATCCAGGCACAACCGCTAGCTTTGGATGGAGGTGTTCTTTGAACATGCAAAGGCCCTGTGGTCAGAGTGAACATAGTGCATTTGAGCAACTGAAAGAAGGCCACAGTTACCAGAGCAGTATGTGAAGCTAGCAAGAGAAGTCGGTCCCACACCATCAGATCATGTAAGACGTTGCGGGGTGTGCTAGGCTTTGTCCTCTGTCAGTGGTGTTCTGCAGCTGACTCATACCAGCTTGTGAGAGCAGATTGTTAAATTTTCAGGAATTTTGTGAGCTGGTTGATGCTATGTTCGTAGCTTGAAATTGGTTACGGTGGGAGTATTTACACCACAGACATCAGCAGACATTACTGATCAGGGCCTTTCTTCCCACAGGGAGCTGTTTGTTAAACATTTTCCGACATACCACTGGTCTTTGACCTCAAGCGAGGAGCAGCAGATAGATTGCAAACTGAGTGACGATGTTCTCCTAGACTTGTGTTAAAGGGAGCTCTTTGAACTCTGTCTTGGTACTGCATCTCTCTTCTACCTTCTGCCACCAGTTGCTGCCTCCCCACAGCCAGCTTTTGCCCACCTCTCACCTCAACTGAGAGCGGGGGAGCCAGGCTCCTGCACCTTCCTCTCGCCCCATTGAGGAGTTTGCTTCCCCTCCACATGACTCTCCTTAACTCCTCTCCTTGTCTTGAATATCAAACAAGGAGTACCAAATTAGCTGTTTTTCAAGCTTGCAAAATGTAGATAGAGCATAATGAACATTCTGGGCTGCTTGTAAATTACCTCGTATAAACGCCTTCACATCGCCTGCCGCCCCATCTTTCTCCATGTGCATGTGGGTAAACACAATTTTTTATCCTTCTAATTATATAAAGTTAGAAGAAGAAGGGGACACAGAATAATATTAGCATCTCCCAGAAGGAATAAATAAACCATGAGGACACTGCCATTCCTTGCAATGCCTTTCCGGTGGACCTACAGCCGAATTCCACCCTTTAGTGAACACACACAATAGCTATTTGCCTCTGCAGATAGATGGATCTGTATTTGGTACAGAGGGCAAATGGAGAGCACCAAGTGTCTAAGTGTCTCTGCTATTAGTTCACTGCCTGCCTCCCATTCAGCCCCCAAAACCATAATTTTTTAAGCACCTGCTGTGTACCAGGCATTGTCCTAGTATTTTTCTTTAGAGCGGTTTTAGTTTTACAGAAAAACTGAACAGAAAGTACAGAAAGTACACTGTTTCCCATGTACTCCCTCCCACCCATGTACTGTTTCCCCTGTTATTAACATCTTGCATTAAGATGTGTGGTACATTCATTTACAATTAATTTACTAATATTGATTTAGTATTAGCTAAAGTCCATAGTTTACATTTGGGTTGCTTTTTACGTTGTACAGTTCTATAGGATTTGACAAATGTACAGTGACATACATCCACTATTGCAGTATTATATAGAATAGTTTTACTGTCTTAAACATCCTCTGTGCTTCACCTATTCATCCTTCCCTCCTCCCAAGCCCTTTGAAACTACTGATCTTTTTACTGTGCCTATAGTTTTATCTTTTCCAGAATGTCATATAGTCAGAATCATACAGTATGTAGCCTTTTCAGATTGGCTTCTTTCACTTAGCAATATGCATTTAAGTTTCCTCCATGTCTGTTGTGGCTTAATAACTCATTCCTGCTTATCACTGAACCGTACTCCATTGTATGGATATATAATGAATGTTTTTTGACATACAGTGGGGTTATATCCCCATAAACCCATAAGTTTAAAATATCATAAGTCAAACATGCTTTTAATATACCTAACCTGCCAAACATCATAGCTTAGCCTAGCCTACCTTAAACATGCTCAGAACACTTACATTAGCTTATAGTTGGGCAAAATTATCTAACACAAAGTACATTTTATAATAAAGTATTGAATATGTTGGGGAATTGATTGAATACTTTGCCAAAAATGAAAAACAGAATGGTTATATGTGTACTCAAATTATGGTTTCTACTAAATGCATATTGCTTTGGAACTATCATAAAGTCAAAAAATCATAAGTCTATAATCATCCTAAGTGAGGGACCGTCTGCTCCACAATTTGTTTATCCATTCACCTATTGAAGGATATATCGGCTGCCTCCCAAGTTTTTGCAATTTTAAGTAAAGCTGCTACAAATATCCATGTGCAGGTTTTCCTGTGGACATAAGTGTTCACCTCATTTGGGTAAATACCAAAGAGTGCAATTGCTGGATATAGTATGGTAAGAGTGTGTTTGGTTTTGTAAGAAACTGTCAAACTGTCTTCCAAAGTTAAGGTACCATTTTGCATTCCCACCAGCAGTGAGTGACAGGTCTTGCTGTGCCACATCCTCCCCAGCCTTTGGCATTGTCAGTGTTTTTGGATTTTGGCCAGCCTAATATGTATGTAGTGGTATCTTCTTGTTTTTAATTCACAATTTCTTAACGACACATGATGTTAAACATCTTTTCATATGCTTATTTGCCATCTGTGTATCCTCCTTGATTAGGTGTCTGTTCAGATGTTTCTCCCATTTTTTAATTGGGTCATTTGTTTTCTTACTGAGTTTTAAGAGTTTCTTGTGTATTTTTGATACAAGTCCTTTCTCAGATATGTGTTTGGCAAATATTTCCTCCCAGTCTGTGGCTTGTCCTCTCATTTGTTAATGTCCTAGCACTTGCACACCTACATTTTCTCATTTAATCCTCAAATGCATACATGTTGAGAGTTACATAGTGTTGGCTCCATTTTGCCGAGGAAACCAAAGCTAAGAGAGATCAGTTGACTTGCTAGGTAATGGAACTAAGATTTAAAGCCAAGTCTGATCACAGCTCCACATTTCACATCACATATTAAAAGTTTGTCTCGCCTGGGCACCGTGACTCACACCTGTAATCCCAGCACTTTGGTAGCCTGAGGTGGGAGGATCACAAAGTCAAGAGATCGAGACCATCCTGGCCAACATGGTAAAATCCTGTCTACTAAAAATACAAAAGTTAGCCGGGAGTGGTGGTGCGCACCTGTAGTCCCAGCTACTTGGGAGGCTGAGGCAGGAGAATCACTTGAACCCAGGAGGCGTAGGTTGTGGTGAGCCGAGATCACACCACTGCAGTCCAGCCTGGCGACAGAGCGAGACTCCGTCTCAAAAAAAAAAAGTTTGTCTGATTTGACATAAATTAGCTGCGTGGGCATTAATTTTGGTTACATCATAATGAAACACGCTTCCACTGTTCCAGAAAAGAAGCACTGTATTAGGCTGCTCTGCAGAGCTCGGCATGATTCCTTGAGTCTTGGTGGCTTCATAGGGCATGAAAAGCCCTATGAAATCTAACCCTCCCTACCCCCCCGTCTCTCCCCCATTGCTCCCCTCACACTCTGCTTTCCCAGGACAGGAGACCCTTGCAGCTCTCCCACTGTGTTTGCTTTTTTCAGGGTATCTGCCTTCACCCCAGCCATTACCTCTGATGGAAAGACTTCCTCATTGTGCACTAGTCAAACCTGACTCATTTTTAACTCCTCATTCACATGACACTACACAAAGCCCTCTAGTCCCCATCTTCTGGATTTGGAAGTTTTGCTTCTGCATACGGTCTATCTCCACTAAATTGACAAATTCCTTAAACATGAATATCACATTTAATAGCACTTTCTTAATCCCTTCAACTAGCCTGGCACATAGTAGGTGTGCAGTAAACACATTCTTAATAAATGAAGGAGAGATGTTGTCAAACACCATCCTCTGGTGGCTAGAGGTTCCCTTCATCTGTAAGAATGCTTAACTAGAATAAATAAGTTTGTTTTTGTTTTTAATCATTTTTACTTTTCGGTTTTTCAATTTCATTTTCTTTTTTTTTCCCATTTATTTATTTTATTGCATTTTAGGTTTTGGGGTACATGTGAAGAACATGCAAAATTGTTGCATAGGAACACACGTGGCAGTGTGATTTGCTGCCTTCCTTCCCATCACCTACATCTGGCATTTCTCCCCTTGCTATCTCTCCCCAGCTTCCCACCCCCCACCCTCCCTCCCCTATTTCCCCCCAACTGACCCCAGTGTGTAGTGCTCCCCTCCCTGTGTCCATGTGTTCTCATTGTTCAACACCCGCCTATGAGTGAGAACATGCGGTGTTTGATCTTCTGCTCTTCTGTGAGTTTGCTGAGAATGATGGTTTCCAGGTTCATCCATGTCCCTACAAAGGACCCAAACTCATCGTTTTTGATGGCTGCATAATATTCCATGGTGTATATGTGCCACATTTCCCCTATCCAGTCTGTCGTCGATGGGCATTTGGGTTGGTTCCAGGTCTTTGCTATTGTAAACAGTGCTGTAATGAACATTCGTGTGCACGTGTCCTTATAGTAGAACGATTTGTAATCCTTTGGATATATACCCAGTAATGGGATTGCTGGGTCAAATGGAATTTCTATTTCTATGTCCTTGAGGAATCGCCACACTGTCTTTCACAATGGTTGAACTAATTTACACTCCCACCAACAGTGTAAAAGTGTTCCTATTTCTCCACATCCTCTCCAGCATCTGTTGTCTCCGGATTTTTTAATGATCGCCATTCTAACTGGCGTGAGATGGTATCTCAATGTAGTTTTGATTTGCATTTCTCTGATGACCAGTGATGATGAGCATTTTTTCATATGTTTGTTGGCCTCACGTATGTCTTCTTTTGTAAAGTGTCTGTTCATATCCTTTGCCCACTTTTGAATGGGCTTGTTAGTTTTCTTCTTGTAAATCTGTTTTAGTTCTTTGTAAATTCTGGATATCAGCCCTTTATCAGATGGGTAAACTGCAAAAATTTCTTCCTAATCTGTTGGTTGCCGATTCACTCTAATGATTGTTTCTTTTGCTGTGCAGAAGCTGTGGAGTTTGATTAGGTCCCATTTGTCTATTTTGGCTTTTGTTGTCAATGCTTTTGGTGTTTTGGTCATGAAGTCCTTGCCTACACCTACGTCCTGAATGGTTTTGCCTAGATTTTCTTCTAGGGTTTTTATGGTGTTAGGTCTTATGTTTAAGTCTTTAATCCATCTGGAGTTAATTTTAGTGTAAGGTGTCAGGAAGGGGTCCAGTTTCTGCTTTCTGCACATGGCTAGCCAGCTTTCCCAACACCATTTATTGAACAGGGAATCCTTTCCCCATTGCTTGTTTTTGTCCGGTTTGTCAAAGATCAGGTGGTTGTAGATATGTTGTGTTGCCTCCAAGACCTCTGTTCTGTTCCATTGGTCTATATCTCTGTTTTGGTACCAGTACCATGCTGTTTTGATTACTGTAGGCTTGTAGTTCAATTTCATTTTCTATTTTAAAAATTCCCTTTCAACATTTTAAACCAGAATCTCTGTTTCCAGTGCTGTGGGCCCCAGGGGCAGGCATAACTCAACAAATAAAGGAGATTTCTGAATCAGTAAGTCATAATGAGACCATTGAGTGAAAACACAATATGCATTTTCACTTTTTTAAGGCCTACAGCTCCTGGAACTGCTGGTAACAGAGGCCTGATGCCCTGGGCTGAGAGTCAGGTGCCCCGCTTTGTCTGAGTTCCAGCCTGCTAGATGAGCTGTCCCCCAGGAAGACCTCCTCTCTGGAGCTAGAATCCTGCAGGAACTGCGGACCAGCTGTTTACGCAGATTCCATCTGTAGCGGCTGTGAGATACCTGAGGCTGGCGGACAGCAAGTTATGTGGGCATAGTAGGGTTTCAGGGTCAGATAAACCTAGGAGAGAAATTCTATATCTGCCACTCACATGACGCATAACTTCAGAAACTTGCTTAATCTTTCTGAACCCCAGTGTCTTCATCTGTGAAACGGGAAGGCTCATAATACCATATCGTTCTGGTATCTTTATAATAACCTATAGGGCTATTTTGAGGCATAAATGATTGAGTGAGATAATGTATCTAAAGTCTCTGGTACCTACCATGGATCCAATAAAGCTTAACTTCAAACTCCCCCCCCATGTCACACTCCACTCTCCCACCTACCCAAAGGGATTGCTTAGACCACCCACCTGCTCCGTCTAGTTGCTTCTACTGGAACTTTTCCCCCTGATGAGTAAGAAAAGTGGCATTTAGTATAAGTCACTGTCTAGCACATTGCCTGCCTGCCACATGGAAGATACTCAATGAATGATTCTTAAGTTAATGAATAGATATGGGGTGTATCTTATACCAGCCCTAGGCCTGTTTGTCCACAATAGGACCCATTCCTTACCTTCTCCCACTCTACTGTGTATTGCAGGTAACTGACCCCTGTAGGTTGCATTTCTCAGGCTCTCTTGTCAGCTGTCAAGATTTGGCCAATGACATGCACTGGGAGACTGGAGAGAAGGAAGAAGGGAGAAGCCAGGGTATTACAACTACAGTTGCCTTCCTTAGCAGCAAGGGAAGCTCCTCCTTGTCTCTAGCTCCTACCAGAATCCCACGGTGGCTTTAGGTTCCAGCAGGTGGCCCCAGCTCCTGAGCACTGCTAACTCCACTGCCTCCCTCCATCCCTTCAGCCCAAGGGCAGGCAGTGTCTCCTTGTTGCTGCTGATCTCTGAATTTCTCCACTCTTCTATCTGGCTGCTCAACTCTTCTGTCACCCAGGCAACCACTTCTCTGTAGTTAATTCCCTCTGCTGGGTATATTTGAAGTGATTTCTAACATTGTGCTTACACCCCCTTTGGAAGCAGGAGCCACTGAACCCAGAGTTAAGAGTACTTCACTCTTCTCTGCTTCACCATTCACTGGCCATGTGGCCAGTCAGGCTTTCTGGGGCCTCAGTTTCCTCATTCGTAACCAGGGGCTAACAGAACCCATCCTACTTCTTTCCCACAGGGTCACTTGAGAACCCAATGAAGTCATCCAATTATACATTTTCCATGTACTTATAGAGTACCTGCTGTATGTCAGGACCCTTTGAAGGTGCGGGAGATGGAACAGGGAGTAAGACATAATGTCCCAGTTCTCAAGGGAGTCTTGGTTAGTTGCAATAAATGTGCCTTGTAAACTTCAGAGTGCTGTATAATTCTAACAGGGTAAGCCGACCTGACCTCCTCCTCCTCAACTCCCAGAAAACCCTTGGGGATTTCAAGAGCTCCCTAGCCCAGTTCCTAGGGACCCCATTCCTGCCCTAGAGGAAGGTGAATTAGAATGCAGTGACTGCACAACGATATGTGCACAGTGACCCGGATAGCAAAGCAGGGCCCCTCCTTCCAATCAGACCCAACCATTGTTTCACTGTGTGTGTCTATTAGCATGTCAGAGCTCACTTAATTAATTGTAAAGGATTATCTTGATTCTTCTGCTGTACTAGTTTTCTTTTAATGGTTTTTATTTGGTGTTATTTGAAGTAAGCATGCTATGAAATAAAGCCTGCAAATCTTGTTTATGTCTAGGTTGTGATTGAAAAGGTATCCTCTATAACACAAAGTTTAGTTATTGATGGCCTCTTTTATAATGATTTAGTCAGCCTCACTTTAATAATAGTATTGATAACAATATATGGATAAATACAATCTATTTGCAACAGTACTCCAAGGGGCAAAAGAAAAGCAATGTGTGCATGTGTGGAAGATAGGTAAACTTGCTGTTTTTAACCAACATGAAAATGGAGTATATTAATCCAGATGCAACACTCTCCTGTCCTGAGCATTTTTATATGGTCTCTCTCACATTGTCCTACGAAGCAGGTATTTCCATCCCTGTTTTAATGATTAAATCACTAAGACTTAAGCAGGTGACTAATCCAGTTAGCTAATGACAAAATCAGAAGGGAAGGTAGAAAAAGGAGAAGTGCTTACCTCCCTGAGCCTCCACTTCCTCTTCTATAAATGGGAATAGTAACTGAGGGTAGTGTTGAGGGTTAAATGAGAGAGTAGCGTGATGCCTGATATGCAGTCACTAATAAACAGTAGCTCTAAAAGAGGATGTAACTGCCTCCTCACCCTAAGGCCTCTTATCAACCATCCCCTTGATTTCTGCTTTCTCTGCAGACGACCATTCCCGGGTGAGGCTGCTGGTACTGGATGGAGACCCGCACTCTGACTACATCAATGCCAACTACATTGACGTGAGTGTCTTCATGGGGCTGGGAAGCCAGGGTCTGGGGCTAGCTTTTGCAGACTCAAAATCTGTGGTTTACCCCAAACTCCCCTCCAGAAGGTGGCCCTTCCAGAGCAGTCTGGATCCTCCATGATATGTGTAACTAGTATAACCCAAGGTGACTGTCCATCTAACATGGCATCCTCTTTCGGGCTGGCTGTAGTAGCCTGCTCTATGGGACCTCAGAATAAGTGATAGTCTTATTCACCCCATTTATTCATTTGTATGGATGTCTGTTGATCCATTCCTTCATCCAGATAAACGCACGACCATTTATGCAACAAAAATTTTGAAGCGCCTGCTGTAAACTGTATACTAGATGCTATGGGAACCATAATGCTAAAAATACCATGGTCTCTACCCTCTAAAACCTTAGCAGGGAGATAACGTGCATGTCAGTAATTCCAGGGCAAAGCAGAAAGTGGTTAAGTGTCATAAGTACAGATAACATGCTGCAGAGATTCAGAGGTAGGGAAAAATATCAATTCTCCCATCAGGAATGCAAAATAGGATGTAAATCAAAGCTTCAAGCATGCAAAGGTGTGATTAAAAATCAAAAAGAGTGAAGAGGGGTCTCTGGTTAGAGAGAATAGCACAAGCCAAGGTAGAGCAACTGGAAAGGAGAAATGTAGCAGCTCCGCTTGAGAAGAGCAGAGAATATGAAACAGGAATCGTGGAAAATACTGTTGGGGCTACGTCAGTGATGATTGAATGCTCAGACTTAGGAAGTGGGACTTTATCCCATAGACAAGAGGAAATATTAAAAATGTTTTATCAAGGAAGTGACCAGCTCAGAACTGAGCTTTGGGATGATTTATCCGTTGCCAAGGATAAGATAGATCAGAGGGAAGAAATTGTGGAATTAAGACAACTACAGCCAGTAAGGAAAGAGGCTGCTTCAGTATTCCAGAGATGACTGGGGCAGGGACTGAACTCAGACAGGAGCCAGGAAGAGTATGCACGAAAGTGAGAAAGTTTGCAAAGCGAGAACCTGGCTGCCGGGGTCAGAAGGACATCCCAATGTCACTGATTCAAGCCATGCATCTCAAGACCTCGGCTCACAGTCCATGGGTCTTGAAGAATGGCAAAGGATTCATATTGGCTCCCATTCTCTGAAATGTATTTATAGATAAGCTGTAAAGTATGGTGGTATAGTTTGTGAGTTGCCCCTTAATCTAGACTAAGCCAGATGAGTTATTAATTCAACAAATACTTAGTGAGCCTTTTACTGGTCATTTGACTGTTTGCCTTCAGATCTATTCCTTGTCCTTTCCTGTTCTGCTTTGCATTGCAGGGGTGTGTGTGTGTGTGTGAAGAGAGAGAGAGAGAGACAGACAGACAGACAGACAGAGAAAGATAGACAGACAGACAGACAGACTGGAGGATAATGGAAGGACAGTGTATTCTCTGTCTCACTCCCTTCCTTGGGCAGCAGCTCCAGCAGTGCCTGTATCCTGTCTGTGGCTCCATCTTTCCTCAAGCAGACCTGCCATAGGCCCATCTCCTGCCAGTCAGCCCCAGCTCCTGGACTCTGGTCATTTCTCTGTTTCCCGTTAACACACTAGTTCTAAGGGTGGTTGCAGCCTCCTACTGACCCTGATCTCTGGGTTGCCCCACTGTTCCCTGGCATCTTGGCTCCTCCATCACTTGTGTAACCAACTCCCTGTACTGAATTACCTCTGTCGGAAACACCTAGAGCAGTTTTTGTTTCCCTAACTCCACCCTAATTAACAAAGGGCTTACTACATGGCCAAGAACTAGGGCTGGAACTTCAGTGGAGTTGAAGATGGACACCATCTCTGCCGCCATGACCCTTCCAAGAAAGTTCACAGGAGATGCCAGTTCTGAATAGCTTTTCTCCAGCCCAGAGCAAGGCACTCTGAGCATGCACTTGTCATGCCAGCAGCCTGTTCCTCATACGTCCAGTATTCAATTCACAAACAAAGAGCAGACCGTCCACTGTATATGGGAAAATATTGACTTTTAAGACCAGGTCTGTAACCTAAAAGAGACTCAAGTCTGGTGAGGAAGTCAGATAACAAAATGGACCTTCACAGAGTAGGGGCTGTGGGACTGTAAAGGAAAATGGAAGCTTCAGGTTGGTGGGGAAAGGGAAATAGCCAGTGAAGGCTCCCTGGAGGAGGTGATGTCTCAGTCCTGCCTTGGAAGATGACCTAGAGCCACCAGGCAAGACAGGTTTATAGTAACCTAAGAATTACTGATCGCCTTTCATGTACCAACATCACCTTAACTAGTATCACAACTTCACAAGGTAAAGTGTCATTACTACCCGTTTCCAGATGAGTAAGCTGGCTCTCTTAAGGTTATATAACTTGTCCAAAACTATACTGCTAGGAGGTAGGGGAGGAGGGAGCAGAAATCTGAGTCAAGAGCACCTTTCCCACCATACCCTGCTGTCTTTAATAACCACAGTGAGCAATGGCAACACCAGTTGGTTCTTCATGAGTCACTCTAAGGTCCTCTTATGGATGGCTTAAGTAAGTCAGCTTATCAAAACTTCTTAACAACCCTTCAGGGTAGGTGTTAACATTCCCATTCTCTAGATGGGGTAGGCCGAGGTTTAGATGAATTACAAATATGTCCCAGGCCATGCAGCTGGTCAGTGGCAGAACCGGAATGGGAACCAGACCTGAATGGCTCCCAGTTACAGCATTCTTTCTCCTTCCCCTTCCCACCCACTCCCAGACACCACCTTGTAGCCAACACACAGCAAGGACTGAGTCAGCCTGTGTTGATGCAGGCTGAAGTGATTCCATCCATTTCTCCTTGACCTTGTCTGTGGCTGGGTGGATGTGACCCTAAGGGCCACGGCCCACACAGGATCTTGCCTGCTTGAGTCTCTGTATCTGGCATTCATTATTTGATGAGAATCCCCCAGCAAAAGTCATTTTCCTAGATAGGCACTCAATCCGAAGTTGAATGAGCATCTGACTACAGTCAGGGCCAAGATACACTTTAGTATTTTACAGGCAACAAATGAAACTGCTTTAAATGCAAGTTAATCTGTACAATACCAGGGCTAATTATGCCTCTGATTTCTTTCCTGTTTTATCATTACAAGGCATATTTCAAGCCTTTAAAAACAGGAAACCAGAGGTCTAGGTTAAGAGCACTGTCCAAGGTCACACAACTGAACTTCAATTCTCTGCCCACTTAGGACACACCACAACCTCCTCCTTCTCTCTGTAAGAATAGGTTCTGCAAACAGGGCAAATGGCTTCTGTTCATGCTGTCTTATTAAGGGATATTGAACTCTGGGGTGAATCTCAGTGGTTAGACTCCAGGGCTGATAGGGTCATGAATTTGGTCTTTGCTGAAGGCCTGACTGTTGAATCTAGGTCTTTTGGATTACTAGCTTTGTGATCTTGGGTAACTTACTTACCTATTCTTATATCTATGATATGAGATAATGGTGCAACCCCACAAGTGTGTGATGACTGATGTAAAGTATCTGTCATGCTCTCAAAAAGAAACATAGGCTTCCTCAAAGTGGGTAACCAAGGATAGTTTAATACAGATGTGAACAGGATGAAGAGAAACCAGTAGGTTAGGATGTAGTATCTCTAGGCTGGCAATAGTAGGGAGTCCTTACCAGCCCTAGACCCAGACAAGGGAAGGGAGTAGCTTTGAGAGAGAGCTGACCTTCAAGAACTGAAGCCCTTGATTGAGCAACGAGGTCAAGCAAGCCATGGTGACCTGGCAGGGAGGAATCTAGAAGAATATATGCCCCATCCTCCTCCTGGCCTCTGAGCTCCTGCTTTTGTTCCCCATTGACTAAACCAAATTTGAAGCAGAAAGCAATGGGAGTGCATGGTGCTACCCATACAGAGCAGACCATGGAAAGAAAGGGAAATGGAGGGACAAAGGGAAGATAACCAGCCATAAGCAACTCCTGGCACAGTTACCACTATAGAGTGAAGAGTGGAGGAACTCCATTAATTGTGAACCAACTATATACTCCAGCAAAGATAAAATTCCTGGGGTCTCTGGCAAAACAATACTCCAGACAGCTAACTAGGCCCTCACTCCATCCCCCTGGTCTCCGCCCTAGCCAGAATCCTTCCTGGCTCCCTAAAGAGCTAACTGCCCACGCTAGAATCATTTTTCCACAATTGGATCTTGACGATTCATTAAAATAACTCCATTGGGATAATGAGCTGAATGGGGCCAGCCCTGTCTCTGCCTCCGGAGGCCGTGGTCTGTTACTGTCTGAACCATCCCGCTAGTACGTTTGTTTGCACACCCGAAAATGTATTGGCCACTTAAATCTGTTATAAATTACCAGTCTGGAAATAAATATCGTATCTGGGTCCCCAGTAAGTAACAGATGCATGAGTGCAGAGTGAGATAAATGCGTTTTGGATGCAAACCTCTTTCCCATTGCTCACAGACAGATGGAGGCAGGCCCAGTGCTGGTTTGCAGTCGATCTGCGTGCTGTGTAGGTGGGACTTAAATGAACTCAAAGTTCTTTTAAGGTTAGGAAGTTTTCTATACTCACTGTTGGCGAATCCCCAGAGGAGCCCCAATTGAGCAGTACATTTCCTTTTATCTCCTTTGCTGAGGAGTCTCGTGGTTAGAATGTTTTCTCTTTGGGGACTGCGTGGGTTTTTAGAAGCCAAGGAGGGTCTCTTTACTCAGATGCAGTGTGGGGACAGGCATACAGCATGCATGCATTCAGTCAGTGTGAATTTTTCAAGGCCGGTGGCCCGGGCTGACTTCTAGATGCTAGGAACATGGCCATGAGCAAGCCAGATACACAGCCCTGGCTTCATGGAGCTCCCATTCAGCTGGGGGAGACAGACAATAATCATGTAAATAAAGAAAGAATAGTATGCTACTTGGTAATAAGTTATCTAAAAAAAAGTAAGCGAGAAAAGTGGAAAGAAGCTGATGGGGTAGTCAGAGATGAACTCTCCGCAGAAGTGATTGACAGCTGAGCAGATGCCTGGATGGAGTGAGAGAGCAAGCCACTCAGTTACCTGGGGCAGACATAGCAGGCACAGGGAAGGGTGAGTGCTAAGGCCTCTGGATGGACATGTGATCCCTGTCTCTGAAGAAGGGTAAGAGCCAGTGGACAATGAAAGAAAGGTAGAGAAACTGGGAATATCACTGAGGGGATGAAATGGAAGTGACAAGAAGTGTCAAGATGCCCAAACCAGGCTTAGGGAGACAATCAACCACCACCTCCTCTGAGGTGACCTCGTTGGCTGTTCAATTCCCATGGGTGCTCCACAGAGTCCCCACATCTTCTCATTAGTAGCCTTTACCCCAGTCTGCTGATGTCTGCAAGTTGTTCAGAAGCAAAGTCCACATTCGTCTGGTTCATTTTTGTATTTCCAGTGCCTTGTATATCATAGTAGGTGCTTAATTAATACCTGTTGATTGACAGTGAATGACTGTGCAAACAAATGAATTCACAAAATAGAGAATCCAAGCCATTTAACTCTACAATTAAAATGTGAATCTCTTGCTCAGAATGTTATCTCACTGAATTTCAAGTACATTAGAAGCTTCCAAATCACAGCTTCCTCCAGGGTCTCTTTTTCTTCCAGCCTAAGCATTAAGAAGATGCTCCAACTTCAGCTCAAAAACATTCATGCATGCATTTCACCAACCAGACGGCTGAAAACTGCACCCAGCTCTGGGTGGCATGTGCCATGGCCCAGGAGGAGAAAAGTCCAAAAAAAATTGCTACTCTATATGGAATTGTATTCACTGAGCATATACAAAGCTGTACTGGGCCACTCAGGAGGAAGCAGTCAGCTGTGCATCCCAGAAGAGAGCATATTTCAAGAGCAGCTTGGTGAGGCTGAAACACAGGATATGTGGGGTTGTCGGAGTGGACAAAGAGGGACAACTGGAGGTGAGGCTGGAGATAAGGATGGAGACAGATGACTAGTCCCAAGCTAAGGCATCTGGTCATTACCATGCAGGCAATAGGGTGCTGCTGCAGGCTTATAAGCAGGGTAGTGTGCAAGAGGAAGCTCATGGGGTTAGGAAGCAGCAAGGCTACAGAGCAAAACTGGAGGCCGGGAGGCCAGCTGCAGGTTGATGCTGTGGCCTCAGCCAGGGACGACGAGGGCTGTGGGAATGAGTGATGGGGATGGTAAAAGAGAGTAGACTTGAGAAACTGCATCTTTCCAGGATCTAGGAGATTATCTTCTATTCCCAAAACTACTGAAAAAACCCTTGAGTTTAATTCTTTCTTTTAGCCTGTGCAGCCCTGTCCACTTCACTTGGAGGAAAAGATAGGTCTTCCTCCCTCTTGTGTCACAGGGAAGGGTTCATTATTTCATTAACAGAAAGGAGATCTCATCATCCCAGTATCCTCTGAGAGGCCCGCATATACTTTTAGTCTTGATAGGCACTCAGTAAATAAATGTTTGCCAAATAAACAATAAAATAACAATAGCAAAGACGTATATGTTAAATCTTAGAATAGTTCCTGGCACATCGTAACTGTTGCATATCAACTCATTTAATCTGAACAACAACACTATGATGTAAATACCATTATGCCCATTATTTTTTTTTAATTTTATAGATTTAGGGGGTACAAGTGTTTTGTTACATGGATATATTGCACAGTGGTAATGTCTGGGCTTTTGGTGTAACCATCACCTGAATAGTATACAGGGCTCCTCTTACATTATTTCTCATCCCTCACCGCACTCCTACCCTCCCACCCTTCTGAGTCACCAGCGTCTACTATTCCACACTCTGCATCCATATATGCACACTTAGCTCCCACTGTAAGTTGCGGTATTTGACTTTCTGTTTCTGAGGGTGTTTTTTTGTTTGTTTTAGATAATGGCCTCCAGGTCCATCCATGTATCTATGTTGCTTCAAAAGTCATGATTTTTGTCATTTTTTATGGCTTAGTAGTATTCCATGATGTGTGTGTGTATATATGTACATATACTATATCTATCTATATATGGAATACTATGTGTGTGTGTGTGTGTGTGTGTATAACATTTTCTTTATTCAGTCCTCCATTGAGATGGACATGTAGGTTGAGTTCATACCTTTGCTATTGTGAATTTTAAAACTCAGGTACAAAGAGGCTAAGTAGCTTGTCCCAGACCACACAGCCTAGAAGGGACAAAGCCAGGATTCAAACCCAGGCGTCTGGGTTTCAGAGTCCATTGTACACATAACCACCATGCTATGTTGCCTGTCTAGCTGGTTGGTCAACAGCTTGTTTATTGGGTATTTGCTGTGAGTCTCACACTGTGCTGAGCTCTGTGGGAAAAAAGAATTTTTAAGCAAAGTAGGGAGTGTCTGTCCTTAAGAAGCCGACAACCTCACTGAGTACATATGATTGCTCAAGCACAGAGTTTAAGTGGGGCTGCTGATTGCTCTGTGGTTAATCCAGCAGTTCTGGTCATGACATTGTCCCTGGATTGGTGCCAACCTCCAACTCCAGAGCAGGCCCAGCAATTGGAAGGTGCCTACAAAATAGTTATTGAGCATGTGAAATACAAAGGTGGAGAAATGTACAAGGGATTTAGAAACTTGTCTTTGAATCTGAAAGTGGGTCTAGAACTTTAGAGATGCCCCATCTGCAGCACCATAAGCCATACAGATGGCAGTTCTATTTCCTGAAGGAGGAGGCCTCAAGGCAGTTCATCCACCTCAGCAGGACAAAAAGACTGGTCAGCAACATCTAAGACAAAGACATCAAACTTTAGGATGTACTTTCTCTGGGCATAGTTAACCATAAAAGTTGAGTGGATTTCAGGACTGTGAACAATCTCTCCATTGATAGTCTCCATAACTGGCATCTGTGTTCTTTAAAAACTTTATTCATCTATTCATTCATTTACTCATGTATTTATTTAACAAATACTAATGGCATTCAGTGTTCGGCACTACATGCAGATCTGTCTATCTCCAAAACTAGGACTTCTCCTCAATATGACTGTAACTGGAAAGAGGACACTCCATGTATGACATGCCCAGGCAAAAGAGGAGTCACCTTCAACATCTCCTCCAGTGATTAAGGTTATGAGGCAGCAGGGTACTCCCCACCAGAGTACAGCAGGCTGCTGGAGTGCTCTGAAATATACACAGAAATTAGAAACTGGTCTTTGGATTAGCAGGTAGCTTTATGGGTCTCCCAGGTCACACCTCTGTAAGGTCCTCTCTGTACCTGGGACTTCAATTCCAAGCTCAGGAATGTTGGCACAGAGAATCAATGTGGGATACTTCTCAATTGTCTTTTTCTAATGGTTACTAATGCAAGGAGTCAACAATTACGTTGTTTTCTTGCTGTTTTTCTTCTCTGGGTATCCCATAGGGTCTTGCACAGTGTACTTCACATAATCATGGCTCAGGAAAGACTTTTTGGTGGTTGATGCTCCCCATAAACCTGAAAACGCCTTCTCTGCCTCTTTTTGGGTGTATAAGGATAAGTGATGCCCATCCAATCTTTGCTCCCAGTGCCACTGGTTCCAAGGCAAGCCTGTGTAGACACCTCACAAGTAACTATAGGAAGAGCTAGCATTTAGTGACTTACTACGCACTTTATGTGCAATATCGTATTTAACCTTTGCCACTTCTCTGGGAATAACTGATGCTGTTTCCATTTTGCCTATGAGAAAATAATGTCTTGGAGAGGATGTTTATTAATATTGTGCTGTTTGCAAGCTTTGACAAGAGACCCTTCACAGTGCTTTTCTCCTGTTATCCAGGGATACCATCGACCGCGGCACTACATTGCAACTCAAGGTAAGTGCCCTCCCTCCTCCTAGTGCCTCAGAGAGGCTTCAAGGGTGCCAGGGGAAAGGGTTCTCTTAACTGCAAGGCTTGTCCTCCTGTCCTGTATCTGTTACTCCAACACTCCATTTCACGAAACAGCCCTGGAGGAGAGGAATGAGTTTCCACCAGCAAAGAAGCCACAGAGGTAGAGGTCTTTGAAATTGTTCATTTGTTTATTTGGGAAGGAAAATGGTGACAATTTTCACTATAGGAAAAAGGCCCATGAGTGACAGAGGAAGGAGCTGTTACTTGGAAATGGTCAGGAGGGAGAGGCCCAAGCAGGTGCCATCAACACCTGCCAGGGCCGGAGCTGATGGTGCCTTATCTCCATGATGGGTGCGTGTCTGTAGCAGAGATGCAGCTGGTTGCCCTAGAAAGCAACTTGGCAGTGCGTTTTCAGAAGGCTTAAGCATGATCATACCTTTCAAACCCTTCTGGAAAAAAAAGTCCTGCAGATAATTATATATAGAGACAATGACGCATATAAGAACATTCTTCACGGTGTTATCCATAATGGGAAAAAAAAGTGAAAAATCTTAAATGCCCAACAGTTGGTACATTGGTTACATAAAGTGTGTTACCACCATATTATAGAAAACCTTGCAGCTATTAAAACTATTATACTTGGTAAGAACTTTTAAGAGTATCAGAAAATGCATATAATAGGTCTGATGCTTATTACAGTAATACACACATATACATATAAATATAGAAAAATGGTATTCAAACTTTTATATCAAACACACATATTACTTTTGTAATTTTAAAAATGACGAAGGCCCAGGACATTGAAAGAGTAATTTCTGAGGAAATTGCTTTGGACTGTCAGAGCCTATTTTCTGCTCCTTGTCTTTTTTTTTTTTTTTTTTTTTTTTTTTCTTTCTTTCTTTCTTTCTGTTCAGGCTCTAGAGGAATGCCTCCAGCATTTGTCAAGCTCAAAATCAGGCATCTCCTGTTTTTGTTCTCAGCATCTGGCACCCAGCAGCTCTCTCCACCCCACACCCCAATTGCCTTCCTGTCCTTCATGGAAGTTCTGGAGCCCAGTTTTTGAAAACTCCCCTTAAGCCATAATACAGTCCTGATAAGGTGATGGGTGGAGTTGGTAGGAAGGGTCTGAGCAGGAGGAGGACAAAAGGGAAAGGAGACGTTGCAGATTGTGAGAGCTTGGCATGAGGCTTTCCCTATCCATACCCTGATCTGGCCCCATCAGGCTCAACATATCTCAGGCCCATGTCTCAGATACTTGGTATCTTAACGAGGATCACGCGGCCTCCCTCCTGCTCACTGGTGTGGAGACTTGACCAACCAGAGGGACAGACCTTCTCAGCTGCTTCTTTGCACTTGCGCTCTCTAACCTCACTGGCTTCTCTGTTGGCAGGTCCAATGCAGGAGACCGTAAAGGACTTCTGGAGAATGATCTGGCAGGAGAACTCTGCCAGCATCGTCATGGTCACAAACCTGGTGGAAGTGGGCAGGGTAAGCCTCTCCTGCACTTGCCTGGGCAGAGAATGCTGGAGGTGCACTCTTGAACATCTCTCTGTTCCATGCGTTGTGCTAAGTGCCTCCTAGTCAATATTTCACCCTCACAGCGACCTACAAGGGAGGTGTCATCACTCCTCTTCCACATTCAAGCAATGTCCTTTCCCTTCAAATCCCCTTCATCCCTTTTTCCACCCTCACTCTCCGTTGATGATGTCATCTCATATTTTGAGGAAGTTAAAACCATCAGTCATGTACTCCCTCATCGTCACACCACAAAGCTACAATCCTACTTGTATCTACAGTCATGCTCTTGTTCTTCCCCTCTGTCAGGTTCAACTATAAGAAATTCCTGTTTTTGTTGACCCAAATGGTCAAATATCAACTGTTTCTTATGGCTCAGCCTAACACAACAGCAACCATGTCTCTGCCCTTCCAAAGGCAAGCCTAGTGCCCGGATCACAGATTCTACTTAATTTTTTTTCTTTCATTTTTCCCTTTCTCACTTGCAAAATAAGTCTCTTTCTCATTGCCAAATTGTTCCCTTTAGCATACAAACATGCCCAGCACCTCCCATCTTAAAAAGAAAGGTAAAGGTAAATAAAAAGCATTTTCTTGTTCCTGCTTTTCTGCCAAACTTTAAAGACTCACAGAGAGGCTCTGTTTCTTCACTCATGTTCTCTTCTACCCACCCCGGCGTAGCTCCTCCCTCCATCCCACCAACAGTGATATCGTCAGTATCACTCGCATCCTCCTTCATGTCGACGAATCCAGTCTCCAATTCTGTCTTCCCATCTTACTCAACCTCAGTGGCATCCAACCCTTCGCTCCCTGCTCTTCTTCCTCTGACCTCTAAATCTTGATGTTCTTCAGGGCTCTCAGATCTTGATCTCCTGCTCTGCTCCATCTCAACTCTCTCTGAGGTCGTCCTTAACTAGTCCTGGGGCTTAGAAATGGGACTGCTATTCCCAGCTTGCTTTTGCCTACTTGGTTAACTGTGGCATGTGGGTGGGCTGCTGAGTTTAAAGGCAAGGCGTACAAACACCAGAATTAAAAGGGCTCTCCACACATCATGTGAACTAACTGAAAAGTGGGCAGGTAAGTTTTTGTTTGGGTAAAAAAGAGATAATTCATAAAGATGAATTCTGGCCTCTGATAATGGGAAAGAGAAAATCTGAGTTTTTGAAATCTAATAAAGGGGCATGGACATCTCAGGGCCGAATGGGAATTTAGGACCAGGTGAGACTTTATCCGTGAGTCCATCCTTATCTAGTCCATTACTCAATTTTACAGATGAGGAAATAGACCTGAAGGGGTAGAGTGCCTAACCTGAAGTCACTCAGCCAAAACCCAGGCACAAAATCTGACACGTGACTCTCATTCCAGTGCTTATGGCCACCCCACTCAGACGGTTCCCCAGGGACCCAGGCCCAGGGTGTGGCTACTGTGGACAAAAAGGCCAGCCCAGGATTCAGGGATTTGGAGGCAAATTCTAGCCTGTTCTATAATATATCCCACATTGGAAACAGATTCCCTTGATGAATAGACCATAAATCTAAATTGGATTTGGGGAGGAAAGCAATCTCTTAGAGGAACTCCTGCTAGTGCCAAACCCTGTGCCAGAACTTGTACATTACTGCAACTTTCAACAATCATAGGAGCCCACATTCCTAGTTATTATTCAGGTGTCCTGGGTTTGCATCCTGGCTCCATCCCTTACTAACCGTTGACCTTGGGCAATTTTCTTAGTCTTCCTACGCTTCCTCGTCTGCAAAATGGGGATAATAGTATCTACTTCATAACGTTGTTTTGAAAAGTCATTAAAATCATACATGTAAAGTATTAGCAGAACAATTTGTGAGCTGTGATAGACATAGTACACCGTCAGTACATGTTAGCTAGCATTACTGATAGGAAGCTGAGGCTCAGAGAGGTTTCAGCACTTTCTGGGGCTCCCCAGATACTGAGTGTTTGTTAGGACCAAGCAATGAATCCATTGGCCCCCCAGGCCCTGTTGCACTATACCAGTATTTCCCCAAGTGGGTTCCATGGGATGCTAGTCTGCAGGATGGTTAGTGAGAAGAGGGTTCCATGGTTAAATACGTTTGGGAAATGCTGCATCCTCTATGCCCCTTTTGGAGAGTTGCAAAACACAGAACACATTAGCACTAGCATGCGAAAGAAGCTGAGTAGTCCTGTAGCAAAGCTGCCTATTTAACTGTGTAATACAGCATTTCCCAAACTCATTTGACCACAAAACCTTTTTTTGTTTCTTGTTTTTTTACCTAACACCTATTAGCACCCAGCGGAACACACTGTGGGAAATGCCACTCTAGGCCGTGCGGCGTCCCCCGGAATGGTAATCACGCTTTTGTTCTTTTAAGGGGAAAACCATGATCTCTTTTTCATCCATGAGTGTGACTTAAAGAGTCGACTGGGGAATGGCTTGCTCGCGTCCAGGGTCAGAGAGGAGTTGCGCATCTTCCCTTGGAACCCAGCACCTACCATCCTTTTCCCAACTAAGAGCCTTTCTCCTTCCAGACCCCCAATTGCCACCTCTGAATGATGTCCCCTCCCAACCACTTCTGCTTCCACCTCCTATTTCCCACCTTTTATTCTCATCTTTGTTCAGCTGATAGCACGCAGCTGCTCCACGCTGACAGAGCAGAAAGGGGACTCGGTCAGTCCCCAGCCTGGCCACCTGACCTTGGACAAGTCACCAAACCTCTGAACTTGAGTTTTATTTTCATCTGTAAAGTGGGGATAATAACACCCACCTATCTCACCTTGCTCTATTTGATCACTTAGTGTGATAATGCCTTGGAAAATTACAAGGAGCTTTGCAAAAGAAGGTACTACAATTATTTCTAATGGCTCCAGTGCCTCTGGGAGTGAGCTTGGCTCTGCGCAACTTGCTGATCCCTGGCCAGCTGTGAACCCTATGGACTGAAATGCCACCAAAGTCACCCTTGGGTTTATTTGAATGGGACGACCAGATGGGACGGCTGCTCACACTCAGCCACGTGCTTATGCGTCCTCGTCTCTGCTCTGTCTCTGCCTCTCACTTGGCTGCAGGTGAAGTGTGTGCGATACTGGCCAGATGACACGGAGGTCTACGGAGACATTAAAGTCACCCTGATTGAAACAGAGCCCCTGGCAGAATACGTCATACGCACCTTCACAGTCCAGAAGGTAAGCTTCCCAGCAGCTTTGGGCAGCTTGTCCACCATGAGAACTGGCTTGTTTGTTCAGCCAGAGCACCTGGTGACTGAGGGTCTGTTCTATGTCCGGCCCCATGCGTGGCACCAGCAATAGATCAGCAATCAAGGTAGACATGGATTCTGCTACCATAGATCCCACATCTAGTAGGTGGGACAAACTGAATTCAATAAGCAAATCAATGAAATAACAACACACTGTGACAAAAGCCACACGGGAATATGCAAAGGATGGAGATAGAAATAAACAGGAGGATGGGGTGGCAGGAGAGAGCCTCTTCTGGGCAGAGAATGAAGGAGGAGGAACCAGTGAAGGGTAGACAGGAAGGAAGAGCTACCTCAGCCAAAGGGAAAAAAACATGCAGTCTGGAGGGGAAGAAAGATCTCGACCTGTTCACGGCCTGTGGTCTCAACCAGGGGCGTTTTGATCCCCCAAAGAATATTTGTAAAATGTCTGGCAACACTTTTGGTTGTCACAACTTAGGGGAGGAGGGTTAGGATGTTATTGGCACCTAGCATGTAGAGGCTAGAGATGCTTACAAATGTTCCACAGTGCACAGGACAGCCCCCAACAACAAAGGATATCCAGCCCAAGGCATCAGTATTGTCCAGGTTGAGAAATGCTGGTGTAGACATTGAAAGGATGCCAGGGCTGTACAAGTGTGGTGAGCAAGAATGTGATTGCAAATAATAATAGATACATTTATAATTTGCTATGTAATCATTGCTGTTCTGCCAGTGCTATTATATCATAGTGATAGCTGACATTTACTGAGCACGTACTAAACCAGGTACTTTTCTAAATGCTTTGTGTAGAGTAACTCAGTCCTCCCAACAACCCTATAAGGTAAGTGCTATTATTATCCCCATTTCACAGGTGAAGAAACTGAGACACCAAGTATTTAAATCAGTTGTCCATAGTTGCCCAGCGGCAAGGTTGGTAGAACCAGGAGTCACACTTTGGCCCCTGTAACACATTTCTCTTTCCATTACACCCTAGGTTCCATTTCTCTAAAAGCAACCACTTTAATAGACAATGTGGCCACAGGCCTGAGGATGCAGAAGCGCTGGGGACTTATGTGCTTTGAGAGTTGAGCCCTCGAGGCTTGGACAAGTCCTTGTAAGGGCCAAAGCAGGTTGCTCTGCAGACTAGAGCCTGCGATGCACACGGTACTGTTCCAGCATACAGAGTGGCCCACGACATTCTGTTTGCTCCTGGCAGCTCCCCCTCAAACCTCCAGACTCCTAAAGTCTCAGGGTCTTTTTCATCTGAATCTTCAGTCTTGGGTGAAAAAGTCAGGAAGCCTGTGAACTCCCTCCACTAACAGGAGGGGAAACCATCAGGTACTTGGATGTTGCCTTAGGTCAGATTGTTCAGAAGCAGAGCCTGAGGCAAGGATTCAGGTACACAAGGTATGTCAAGGGAGCTCTCCCAGAAGAAATTCCTAAAAGAGAGTGGGAAGCAGGAGAGGCAAGGGAAGACGCCAAGCAAGGGCAGAGGCTCCAGAGAAGTCTAGCCTAGAGCTGACCCACAGGGAACCTTAAGAGACCCCAAGGGCTTCTGAGCATTAACTGGGCTTAGCCACCCTCTTCACAGCACTTGAGCAGACACTCGGCAAACATCACCTACAATTTTAGCTCAAAATCGGTTCCTGAGCTGGGAACCTGGGAATAATAAACAGGGAGTGCTGTCTGCCCTTGAAGACAGCACAATAGCAATGGGGAGAGAGGATCCTTGATAAATAAGCATAGCACAGGTGGGAAGAGCTCAAAGGAGGGCTTCTGGGACTGAATTGATTTGGAGGATGGCATGAAAAAAAGTCCAAGTATTCTTGAAGCTTTCTCCTCTCTCACTTCAGCTCAACCATCACTGCCTTAATCTGGGCTTCTGGTTTCTTCCTCCTAACAGGACTGTTTGCCTCTAGTCCTGCCCTTATGTTAGTTTGGGTTTCCTGGAAGCAGAGCCAGAAGCAGCAGGGGTTTTGGTGCCCCGGCTCATGTGTTGAGGGAGGGTTTGCAGGGGGGAGGTGGGGAGAGAGACAGGATGGAGTGGGGAAAGGAGCTGAGTGGGGATGTGGCCTCAGCAGACTTGCTTCCACCTGACCCCATGGGAGACTTGGAACATGAATGGTACTGCACACTTGGTCCAACCTTGAGGCAAAGAGGCCTCGGGTGCCCCCATTAGGGTAAACAATTTTTCTGGTTCTTCCAGAACATTACTGGTTTTTTCACTGTAAGTCCTGTGTACCAGGGAACCCCTCAGTCCTGGGCAGACTAGGCAAGTAGCAAGCCAGTTGATCACTCTCCCTCTACTATCAGTCACTGAAGGATGCTGCCACATCCCAGGGGAGAGGGTTCCTCTTCAGCTGAGAACAGTTCCCTTCACAAGAGGGTAAGTGTGAGCTGTGTGCAGCCACAAGACTCAGAGCATCTGGCGAGGAGCACACTGGGCCGGTGATGGGGATCTGAGTGGGCAGCAATAGTGCTCTCTCTGCAACCCCCAATACATCCACCTCAATCCTTCCTTCATGTAGCAGGATGCAACCTCCTGAAATGCAAGTCTAATGATGCACTTCCTCTTCTGTCAAACCATCGGTATAATCTCCCTGTAGCTTCCCAATGCCTTTGAGATAAAGTCGAAAGGCGCTAATGTAGATTCAGGGCCTTCTGGGATCCAGCTCTTGTCCATTCTCCTACACCCCGAGTCCTGTGGTCCCCCATGGCCTGTCTTCTGCTTGCCTCTAGCATTGCCCTGGGTTGCTAGTGATTCTCTGCACATGCCATGCTAAGCCCTGTCCCCAAACCTGTGCCCATGCTGTCCCCCTGCCTTGGATTCCCTTCCTTTCCTCCCGTCAACTGGGTAATACTCACATATCAGTATATTATAATGATTAAGAGTGCAGACTTTGGAGGGAGACAGCCAGGGTTCACATCATTCCTTTACAACTCATGAGCTGTACTGTGACCTTGGGTGTGTCACTTAACCTTGCCTTAGCCTCGGTTTCCTGCTCCATTAAATGGAGATAAAATTACAGGGATTGATATCAAGATTAAATAAGTTAGGACATTGAAGTGTTCAGAAGAGTGACTGGTACAGAGTAAATGCTTAGTTAATGTTAGCTTTTATTTTCACTACTTGTTTCAAGATTCAGGTTAAGCATCGCCTTCTCCAGAAAGCCTTCTCTGATTTTTCCTCTCCACAGATCAGGTTAGCAGGCACTCCTTGGCACACTTCAATAGAATTACCCACTTGGGCATCTGCCTCCCCCACAAGGCCGTGAGCTGTTCCAGGGATAGGAGCTGTGGCTTTTATTCTCACCTTCCTAGTACCTAGCACAAAGCTGGGCACAGGTCACACTTGGTGAATGATTTTTAACTGAAGGAATGAACAATCAAATAGACTTTTCCTATTCAGCGCTCTCTGGGTATCTGCAGGAGATTCCTAAGTAGAAAAATAGTAGGTAGCAGGAACTGTCTAAGCAAAGGCTTAGAAGTGTGACCTGACCATGGAATACTCAGAAAACCACGACTGGGCCTGGAGTGTGTCTCTGTGAGGGCTGGGGGCGGGGTGTCAAAGGGAAGGGGAGCGGCTCTGAGCTCCAGGTCCCACTCTGCCTCCATCAGTCAGAGAAACTCTGCTTTTGTTTGTTTTGCATCTTACCTAATCATTCTAAGAATCTAATTAATAAAGAAGCCTACTAAGTTTTATAAACTTTGAGAGCCACGCAGACTAGCATAGTCAAGGCCAGAACTGTGGGACATCAGACATCAATCACTGAAAGGCCTCAGATTCCAGGGGAAACAATTTGGACTCCGTCTTCAAGGCCCACATTTCTTTGAATCCCTTCTACTCAATATACCTCCTATAAACACTGGTCGAAGAAGGTCCCCTAGAGTCCCCTATGGCCCTCTTGGACGTTCAGAGTGTGTATGAGCACCCTCAAGGCTCTGACGCATCCTGCGCTGAAGCCATCGATTTCATTTTCTCAATCCCACGTTTCCCAAATGTAACTGATCACAGATTGCTCTATGCAGAAACACCTGTTAACCCTGCGAGGGCGCTGTCCCTGCTGGACGTTCCTCAGCACAGCGGCTGTGGCTCCACATATTGCCGGGCTGGGTATGTGAGGGCAGCAGCTGGAAGAACAGGGGCCTCTTCTCTCCTCAGAAAGGCTACCATGAGATCCGGGAGCTCCGCCTCTTCCACTTCACCAGCTGGCCTGACCACGGCGTTCCCTGCTATGCCACTGGCCTCCTGGGCTTCGTCCGCCAGGTCAAGTTCCTCAATCCCCCCGAAGCCGGGCCCATCGTGGTCCACTGCAGGTAAGTCAAAGGTCCTCCACCTACCCAAGTGTGCCTCTGCACCTTGGTTTTCTTGGGAGGGACATGTTATCTTTTCAAGTGGTTTTACTCTTAAAGACTCCTCTTCCTGTGTCCCCCATGCCCAGTGCTTTCTGATGAGACTTGGTGGCAAGGTCACCCAACAAGAGTAATAGCGGTAGTAGCCATTGTTCCTGCTGGTGCCTGGAAACAGTGGTCATCAGGGAGGCAGGCTGAACACGGGCAGCATCTGCTATGTCTGTCAAGTGCACTATACCCACATGATTTAATTTACTTCTCGTCCAGTCTTAAGAGATGGGCATTATTATCATTCCCATTTTACAGATACAAAAACTGAAGCACTGAGAAGGTAAACACAGAGTGGGGATATTTAACCTGCTTTTCCCCAGACACTCGCCCTCAGCTCCTTGACATGGCAACAGGGTGCCTTGGTGGAAGCATGCTTCTTTTCGTTTCTATTATTTTCAAAATCAATTGCCGGCCTGCAGGGTCCCTCATAGAGAGAACTGGACAGCACCAGGTTCCACCTTATTATGGAGAAGGGATATTTTCAGCTCTGACCTAGAAAGTCAGATTGAGAATGAGTGGCCCGTCTTTCAGTCCTCCCGAATGGAGGTGAAGTATCATGTCAAGGGCGTCCAGAATTGAAGGAGGATGGACTTCCTGACCTGAAGGCCAACCAGCTGGCATCCCCCTCCTTCCCAATGCCTCTCTCTTCCAATATGACCTTGGGCCAGCCCCTCTTTTCAGACCCTGGATGCTTGAGTTATCACATCCCTGCCCTGGCAGGGATGTGTCAGTCAAGAGATCCAGGAAGACTCCATGAGTGTGGATGTCTCAGAGCCAGCTCCCTCCTCATCCAGCATCCATTTATCTTCCCAGCAGTAGTAGCTACACAGCCCCATTTCACAGACAAGGCAAGAGAGGATGAGCAGGTAACCCTCATCACAGCCCGTGGACTCTCTAAGCGTTTTGCATGTATGCTCCGCTTTATATCATCTCATAGCAATCCAAGGACAATAGAACATTAACTCCCCCATCTCCATATCCCAAAGAGAACCCAGAGCAAGGGTTCAGGAGAAAGAAAGGCAATAGCAAATGTTGATCAGGCCCTCTGTGCATGATGGTCCTATATGGTATGCATCTCCATAGCAGGTCATCTTAAGGCATCTGAGCAGAGTGGTACCCATTCCTGGAGCTGTTCTGAAAATTATGAACACATGGGTTGGCTAAGGATGCTAAGTTCCTAAGAGAGAATTCCTGACATATAGTCAGCACTCTAAAATCTCATTATTCTCTGCCTCTTAATGTTTTCTCTCCCTCCCTAGATTATTAATCCTTCAGGAAAGGAACAATGTTTTCATATTCCTACTCTTAATCCCAGCATCTACTGCATGATAGATTTTCAATAAATATTTGTTGAATATGATAGCCATTATTGAGAAATTACTGTGTATCCAGGCACAAAGCAATTTGTATGCATTATGCATTTTAATTGTAATTTCATGTAATTTATACATATTGTGCTATTAATGCTGTAAAGTGGATCTATTCATTATTATCAACATCATTTTATAGATGAGTATTGAAACCCAGAGAGGTTAAGTCATTTGCCTGAGGTCACACAGCTAGTAAGTAATAGAGCCAGGACATAATCCCAGGGGTCTCTTCAGATATCCTGTGTGGAATTACTGTGTGATGCTGAAATAAACACAGCTCTTTTCACAGGGACCCTGTAGGGAGGTATGTTAAATGCATCAGAAATCTGAAGCTAACAGACACTAGGCAACTTGGTCACCACTAATAGTTCCAAAGTTCAAAACCAGATTGTCCTGGTTCTTTATATGTTGAGTATGAACATTGAAGAAAAAAACAGATGAGTGACCCCTTATACTCCCTCTCAGACACTCAGGCCAAGCCTCTTAAGTCTCTGCATCTGGATTTTTGGGACTAGGTTCTGAAGCAAACATAATCCAGACTTCACTCTATTCAAACCATGAAATTTACCATGAATGAAAACTCTGCTTCCAGCGGGTTTACTTTGCAGATTCTTGTAGACTGGTTGAGACTGGCCTGTGCTCTTGGGATTTATAATCAGCCAATATTGCTTTTCATCTCGTTCCATCTCTCTTCCTCTTTGTATTTCTTTTGACATCCCCAATGTTAGACAAACACATTTGTTTCCATGAGAAATTTAAGATGTGAAAACGCAGTGGAAGGGGGCCTTCTCGACAGGCCGCCCAGCCTTCCCTTCCAAAACTGCACATGTGCAAGGCACATGTCCTGTGTGCCCCTTGGTCAGCACTGATACAGAAAGGGCTGGCTGTGACCCATAGAGTCTCATTGAGTTCCCTTGCTATTTTGTTCTTGGTTTGAGATCCTTCTAAAGAAGCCATTAGTGACCACAAGTCAAGTATGTATCAGGAAACTTAATCCTTGACAAGGGTCTCCGCATGGTCAGCTGCTCCAGTTCGATGACCAAGGGTCTCTGGATGACCAGCTGCTCCAGTTTGATGACGCTCTTGCTTAAACAGCTGCAAGTGGAGCCAGAGGCCGGGTTTTGAACATGGCGCTTTGCCAGCCACTCTCTGCCTTGGGGACAGCTGAGAGGACTCTAGTTTCTGTCCTGTCATTCGCCTGCCGTCTGTTCTCTCTCATCCTTCTTTGCTTCCGTCAACCCATTTGCTAAAGAAGAAAAAAGAGGAGAAAAGAAGGGAAGAAAATAGGAAAGACATGTCTGTAATGCATGTCCAGCATGCCAGGAGCTGAGCTGGCTGTTTTATACTATAAAGATGTATTATTTCATCCATCCCACCAGGAAACTGCATGTATATGTATGGTTTGAGCATGCATTACAAACTATAAATATTAAGAAAGGAAATGTGGGAACATGGAATCTAGAGCCAGACCGCCTGGGTAAAAGTTCCAGCTCTACCTCTTCAAAGCTGTGTGACCTCATTTAGGCAAGGTAAGCCTTCTGTGCCTGTTTTCTCACCTATAAAATGGGATGAGAAACTTCTTAACAACCTCATAGGGAAATCTATAGGTAACATTTATAAAGCATGTAGAACAATGGCATTTTGTAAGCACTGAATAAATGTTTGCTAAATGACTACATCCAAATAAGTCAGTCCTGATAAAATAGCCCTCAGAGACAAGCACTACTCTCTCATTTTACAAAGGAGACCGCTGGGGCTTAATCTACGTTTAGTTGCTTACTCAAGATCTCCCAGGAATGTTGGGAATCAGAGAGTTCTGTCTGACTATGCAGCATACTGACTCTTAACGGGACCCTTGGGGATAGGGCTGAATGCTAGGGGCCTCCCCAGGGCAGGTGCCTCTACCTAGATACCTAACACAGACCATACCTCTCTTCCAGTGCTGGGGCCGGGCGGACTGGCTGCTTCATTGCCATTGACACCATGCTTGACATGGCGGAGAATGAAGGGGTGGTGGACATCTTCAACTGCGTGCGTGAGCTGCGGGCCCAGAGGGTCAACCTGGTGCAGACAGAGGTGAGTCCTAGGTGACAAAGACAGTCACCTGTAGCCCTGGCCAAGGAGAAACATGATAGAACTGAGAGACCTACAGGTGGGGGCTTCCTATTGAAAGGGACCTGGGTGTGATGGAAGCAGGAGGAAATAAACACGTGGCTTACTATGGCAAGACCACTGTGGAAGCTAGGGTACACCAGCCAGCCCTGGAGGGCTACAGTGCAGGGAGTTCTACCAGTGAATGGCGGTGACTTCTCCATCTCTGAGGGCACCCAAGCAGGGACAGAATGACAAATTTGGGGGATTATTTGAATGGCATTCTTGCCTTGGGTGAAATGAGCGAAGGAAAGAGAAGGACTGGCATTTATTCAGTGACTACTACGTGCCAAGAGATGGTACAGTCACTGCAGGGAATGGTTTAATCAACAAAGTCATTGAGTACTTAAGCTGGGTGCTGGGATTTCAAGAGACATAATACACAGCCCCTGGCCTCAAGGGAGAAGCAGACCTTCAGGTACCTCTCTGTGCAGTTAGAGAGCCCAAGACCTAGGAGTAATGAGAGGAATTAATCTTTATTGTTGTGTACCTACTGTAAGCCAGGCAGCATACATTTGTCCTATACACGATATTTTTTCTACTCCTACAGCTATGGTGTAGCTCCTAGTATTATATCCATTTTATCAGTGAAGAAGAAATTGTGTCCCTAAGACCTCACAGACCTACCAGACTGTGGCAGAACTTAGGTCCATGGGACCCCAAAGATTCCAGCTTTTTCGCCAGAACCACAAACTCACTAACCAGTTTTTTTGTCTATCCCACTCTGTGCCTTGGCTTATCATTCCTGTAATGAGCCCATCTTCTGTTCTAGTGAAGGTTGTGGGTGCCTGGGCAATCAGAGCTGGGACAGATAAGGAACTGTGCACATCATCAATCCTGCAAAGGGAAGTCCGTGGCTTTGGCACGGCTAGCCCCTCTGACTCTGCAGTGTATACCATCACTGATTGGTTTATACACATAGGCTCTGAGCTTACTCTTACACAGGCCAGTCTTCAGGCTTCTAGTGTTAAAGCCAAGAAAACTGCTTTATCTGTTCCCTGGTTCATGCATACAGAAGGCAGGTCTGCTGGTTGGAGTCAGACATAGGGGGAGGCTATTCAAATGCAGATGCATCACAGAGCATCTGGATAAGCACTCTTTATAGACAAACTGACCAAGTTCTGCAGAAAAAGATCACTCAAACATTTATCTAGGCCCTAAAAGTAACACCGACTTCTGCCTGGTGGGCTAACAAATGGCTTTCCAGAAATAATGGAACATTAAAGGTATAGAAAAGAGGGAGTGGATTTTCAGGAGGAGAGAACAGCAGGTACAAAGAAATGAGATGGGAGAAGACAGGACATATGCTTTAGGAGCAGATTGTGAGACAAAGATTTGCGGGCAGATAATTTTCTTGGAAGGTGATCCTAAGACACACTGGCTGGTGAGTGGGAAAGTGAGGCAGAGCATGGAAGGAAACAAACAAAGCCTACTTTAGCAAGCTGTCAAACCCTGTAGACAACTGGAGCCCAGTTCTGCTGGGGAACTATGGGAGTGTGGAACATGCATGTCCAAGTGATTCCACCTAAATGGAGAGGGAACTTAGATTTCTATCCTCAATTCTCCATCTGCCATTGCTTCACGGTTACTTTCCACACAGCCCAAGTATCCTCTCTGCCTTCAACAGAGAATCCCAGGTGTTTGCAGCGAGCAGCCTTCCTTAGGTAAAGGTGAAAGCTGAGGAGACAATGGAGTGGATACCAAAAGTGCTTGCTACAGCATGTCTAGAAGTTTCTAATTTTATCAGTGACTATGCTATTCCATCTTAAATAATAAACAAGACCCACCATAGCTCAGGTGATCCCTAGGAAACATGGAAACCTTTGGGTTACAGTAGGAAAAGTAAGAATTCTGCCTAAGTGCCTAAGAGAGAATTCCTGACATATAGCAGGCACTCTAAAATATCATTATCCTGTGCCTCTTAATGTTTTCTCTCCCTCCGCTGATTATTAATCCTTCATGAAAGGAACAATATTTTCATATCCCCACTCCTAATCCCAGTATCTATTACATCATAGATTTTAAACAAATATTTGTTGAGTAGCCATTATTTATTGAGAAATTACTATGTATCCAGGCACAAAGCAATATGTATGCATTATGCATTTTAATTGTAATTTCATACAATGTATACATGTTGTGTAATTTATACATATTGATAAATCATGTCTATTCTTCATAGCCACAACACTAAATGTGGACAGCAAAGTCTCAGGCCGCTATTCTTACCTGGCACCCCATTCCGTCTCCCCTGCCTTTGCAGGAGCAATATGTGTTTGTACACGATGCCATCCTCGAAGCGTGCCTCTGTGGCAACACTGCCATCCCTGTGTGTGAATTCCGCTCTCTCTACTACAATATCAGCAGGCTGGACCCCCAGACGAACTCCAGCCAAATCAAAGATGAATTTCAGGTATGAACAAATAGCAGACTCAGTGACTATCTTAGTCAGTTTGGGTTGTTATAACAAATTTCCATAGATTGGGTAGCTTAAATGACAGACATTTATTTATTACATTGCTGGGGGCTGAGAAGTCCAATATCAAGCTTCCAGTGAATCCAGTGTCTGGGGAGGGCTCACTTCCTGACTTGCAGACAGCCACCTTCTTGTTCCATATTCACATGGTAGAAAGTAGAAGAAGCAGGGTCTCATATTTCTTTTTTTAAATTTTTTATAGAGAGAGGGTCTCACTATGTTGCCCAGGCTGATCTTCAACTCCTGGGCTCTAGCAGTTCTCCCACCTCGGTCTTCCAAATTGCTGGGATTACAGGTGTGAGCCACCACACTCGGCCCTACATGTTTCTTCTTATAAGAGCTCTAATCCCATTCACGAGGCCTCTATGCTCATGACCTAATCTTCTTCCAAAGTCCCAATTTCCTAATACCATCACACTGGGGGTTAAGATTACAGCGTGGATCTTTGGAGGGATGAAAACATTTAGTCCATATAGTAACCCACCAACTTCAGTGGCTCCGTGCACATTTGTGGGGTTTTCATCAGGACAACTGGTATGTCTGTGCACTTTCATTGTCTGCTTCTCTAGGAAGCTGCAGAATCTGTTACAGAACACAAAATGCATAGCCATGAGCAACTATGCACTCAGGGATTGCTGGTGCTTGTTTTTAACTGTGATTATGTTTTTTAACTGAGGTCTTACTCAGTTCCTGTCCAAGTTGTGAATGGAGACAAATTTATACAAAGAGGTGTCAATTTCATACTGCTTTACCCCTGGAGGCACTCAGGTTCTCTCAGTATGTTTTCAGTAGACTCTTACTACTAAAAGTGTGGTCTGCAGCTGACCAACATGGTGAAACCCCATCTCTACTAAAAGTACAAAACAAATTAGCCAGGCGTTGTGGCGCATGCCTGTGATCCCAGCTACTCAGGAGGCTGAGGCGGAGAATTGCTTGAACCAGGGAGGTGGAAGTTGCAGTGAGCCAAGATTATACCACTGCACTCCAGCCTGGGTAACAGAGCAAGACTCTGTCTCAAAAAAAAAAAAAAAAATTGTGGTCTGGAAACCAGCAGCATTGGTTTCACCTGGAACCTTGTTATAAATGCAGGGTCTTGGACCTCACCCAGACATAGTGAATGACAGCCTGCAATTTAACGAGATCTCTGAGTGATTTGCATGCATGTTTAACCTTGAGAAGCACTGTCCTAGAACATAGCTCAGGCATACCAGATCGATCCACACCTGGAAGCCACATGGTCAGAGCTGTGGGAACATTGATTGGTCTAAGAGGCCTGGACATGAATCACTAAGTAAGGTAAAGCCAGAGTTTAGCTCGTTATCCCAAGACCACTGTCAGGATTCCACCTGGGCAACAGGAGCGGAGAACCAGGTATGAGAAAGCAAGGAAGCTCCAGGTCTTGCCTCAAGTCATTGGGCAAATGCCAGACCCATTGTTCCACGGCAGATATCCCAGGCAGGCCAATACCTTAGTAATCCCTAAAACAAACAGCCATTATTGATTTGAAGTAGAGACAGTGTGCTAAATGAGGGAAGGACGGAGGGCACAGAACCCTGGTCATTGCACATAACATCTAGTCCACTGGCTAGAGCAGTTCAGCTCTGGCCTCAGACTTGCAAGACTTACTCTGCAGGGCCCAAACACAGCAATATCCCAGACCTGTTTTGGGTTGCCCCTCGGGGGTCTCTCATCTATCCTGAGCAGTTCATCCAGGCATCCTTCCATACTCAGCCTTCTCTCCAAGTGTTGGGAAATCATTTATCCCATTCCATGACAATGCAAGTGATGTTTAGCACTCAGCAGGGATTCCCTACCCCCACCCCCTCCAGGATGGCCCGCCCTTTTTTTTTTTGGTTTTTTTTTATTGAGAGAGAGTCTCACTCTGTCGCCCAGGATGGAATACAGTGGTGCAATCTCGGCTCACTGCACCCTCCACCTCCTGGGTTCAAGCAATTCTCCTGCCTCAGATTCCAAAGTAGCTGGGACTACAGGTGTGTGCCACCATGCCCGGCTAATTTTTTTGTTTGTTTTTTTAGTGGAAACAGGGTTTCACCATATTGGACAGGCTGGTCTCGAACCCCTGACCTCATGAGCCACCCACCTCGGCCTCCCTGCCCTACCCTTTAATGCAACAGTAGCTAAGCTGAACCACTTAGTTCATTTGGTTGGCAGGTACTATGAGACTGTCTGAGCCTGTGTGTGGATGTGCTGCTTCTGCAGCCTTGGCATTTTGAAGGTGTCACACAGCTCACACACCCTGTAGCAGTGAGCAGGAGAGGAAAGAACATCACTATGGAAGAGGAATGGGTCCCGGGAAAGGGACAGTGGAGCTGCACTTGGAGGGTGGTGATAGTTAGGCTGAGTTGGTACATCACTGTCTCCCTTGATCAGGGGCAAGCACAGGGGCAAGTACAGGAGCAGGGCCTATCTGTCCACCTTTGTGCCCCACAGACCCTCAACATTGTGACGCCCCGTGTGCGGCCCGAGGACTGCAGCATTGGGCTCCTGCCCCGGAACCATGATAAGAATCGAAGCATGGACGTGTTGCCTCTGGACCGCTGCCTGCCCTTCCTCATCTCGGTGGACGGAGAATCCAGCAACTACATCAACGCGGCACTGATGGATGTAAGTGTGCCCTGGCAGAAAGCTCCTAGCCGGCATTCAAGGGCAAATATTCTTCCTGAGGTGGAAGTGGCTGGACCTCAGGGCCCTGACCCCACCAGCCAGCCCCTCTTTTCCTGATATTCTGGTCCCAAGGACCTTTGCTCCGCCTAAAAGCTCTGGTCCAAATCTAGACACAAGCTGGGCTCTTGGCTCCTTTTCTCATACAAAGAGCCTGGAAAGAATAGACCAAAAGCTTAAGGTGGCGCCTGTGACACCATGGCAAGTGTATAGGCGTCTTCCCCACAGAGCCGACTGTCGGCCTGAAGTGTAGTAAAGCAAATGTTCTCTATGGTGGGACTTGGCCTGAGCCAGGGAACATAAGAAGGTACAGACACAGGTTCTGCCCCCTGATAGCTCCCATGAAGGTTCCCAGGTAACTCCTGTACAGAGGCAAAAATGAGGATGGCACACAGTAGGGGCGCAGTAAAACAAGCATGAGGTGGAAGCGGGCCATGTTGCTGGCTGTCCTGTGAGGGGCACTGTCCCCTGCTTTCTTGACATCACTTCACCTTGCCCTGGTTTGGTAGTAGGGCCACGTTCTTGGCCCAGTGAGCCTGGGCTTCTCCCCTGCATTTTTCGGATACTTCTGATTATCATCACTTCCCCTCCAAGATGTATGGGTGTTTGCAGCAGGAGGGAATTATGGACCACCTACTCCCAGCCATGTACTTTTCAGCAGAGGAAACTGAGGCCAGAGAGAGAGAGAGAGAGACTTGCTGAAGGTCACCCAGGGTGCTAGTGGCACAGCCCAAACCCAGAGCTCTTGGTTCACACTCTAGTATTCATTTATTGATCCTCCCCGCAATTTGCTGGATCCAGTAAGATGTAAACACCTCGCCTCCTGAGACTCAGAACCAAGAACACCATTGCCTGATTATAACGGGCTCTTCCAGCTCCCCTCCCCACCCATCTGAGATCACATCCTTCTAGCCCCTGTGGCCCTCCTATTTATCTCACTCAGAATAGACTGAAACATGGGATGCTCTCTCCTGGGGTCAAGGCCAACAATTTCTCTGACCTCTAATCCTCCTGAAGTTTCTCCCCAAGGACCTGGGTGATGGAAGGTCAATGCCTATCCCAGCTCTCTAGCGGTCTGCCCTGACCTCTGCCCACAGTGTGCCTATAGCCTCCGTAAAAAAGCCTAGCTCTGGGTTCAGAATCAGGGAGTCTTGGCTCGGTCATATAGCTGGAGGTGGAGAGAAGGCCTTTGGCATTAGAGAGCCTTCTAAAGTCAATGAATGCATGTGTGTGTATATGTGCATTATGTGAGTGTGGTAAGAAATGGAGTCTAGGGGTACACCCACACTTGCAAATTCCTCCTAGCTTTGTCTCCCACTTCTCCCAACACCCCCTCCCTGCCTTCCTCATCCAGGCAGAGATCAAACGAGCTCCTGGCCTCTACTTAATAGGTTAGATACTGCCTGGAGTCAAATGCCTTCTGTCAAGCTCTGATGCTGATTGTGTTCTGTTTGTCCACAGGGCATTTCTCCTGTGAGCCACCACTGGGGCCTTTGCCTTTCTTATGTTAAAAAAAAAAAAAAAAAAAAAAAAAAAAAAGTCCTTATCTGTATTCTAGCTCAGTCGGTGCATTATCTGGTAACCATAGCAGCGTTGCTCCTAGCAGAAAAATATGAAGTCCTCTGGGTTAATTTTTAATGTTTCCCCTGGTAAAGGATGATGTTATCTATGAAATGGATTGCTGGCTGATCCCTGAAACCCGGCAGGAGCACGGATCTCGAACATATTTTCAGATAAGGCTTTGTCAGGCGTGCTGGCCTAATGGAGCATTTATCACAGAGACAGGGAAAAAGAAAAGAAAACTAACATTCACTGAGTGTTGGGTACCATGTCGGGCGCTGGACTTGCACTGTCTCATTTTGCATGTGAGTACTCTTATCCCTATTTTCTGATGAGGTCCTCACGGTCAGAGCATTTTCATCACTTGCTCAAGGTCAACTAGCTCAGCAATGGGGAGCCAAGGACTGCAGCCCCAAGTCTGTTAACACTCAAAGCCTTCATTTCTTTCCACGTCTGGAAATGGCTCAAAGGCAGTGCTGTCTACAGGTAGAGAGTATGGCTTTCAGAAAATAAATTGCCTCTGCCCACCCAGACCCCTCCTCCGAACATTCTACTGGCCAGGAGAAGGCCCTCAGAAGAAGCCCCCCCCCCCCAATGCATGTATGACATCTATGTTTGCAAGGCTTTGTCCTGCTGTTTCCAGGGTCTTTGCAATCTTTCATCATCTTCCTTCTTTCTCGCTTGTCACTCCACTGAGAACAGCTTTGACTCCCACAGAAACCATCTCTTGAGAAAACATATCGGGAGCCTGAGCCACTGATGAGGTGGAGAATCTCCCCAGTCTTTTCAAACACATTACTTCAGGTGGTGTGAAAACAGGGCTCTGGTTGAAGCTGCCAGACCTCCACTGTCCATTTTCTCTGGGCCTCTGTTTCCCTATCTGCAACATGCGGCTGAATTTATTGTCTTATTCGCCGGAACAATGCTGTCTAGCATGTGCTAGCCACAATACCAGTGCCATGATGTAAAACAAGGTCAGGGGTGTTTCTGCCCTGCCAGTAGGCTTACGTTCAGACTGCTGTTTGTTTACCGGCCTTTTCACACGCAAATCTCATTCAATCTATGTGACAGTCATTCCTTTGGATTTATGAGGTCAGTTTTCCAGGTGGAAAAATATGAGCTCTGGAATCATCTAATAACTTGACAGTACTTAGCACCCACCCCACCGGGGAAAAAAAAAAAACAACTCTGCGAATGAATGAATGGGTGAATAGACGGACAGATGGATGACTCATAACTTACAAGTGGTAAAGCTGCCCTTGAACCCCAGGTCTACTTGACTTAATACATGTGTACTTTCCACTGCCCCATTGACTCACAAGACACAGTGCCCACCTTGCCAGGCCAGCTCAGCCCCTCATTCTAGCCTGGAGGCAGAAAGGAGCCTGTGGGAGACTCTCTGCCTCAGGCCCTCCCAAGCCCTTCCCCATCATCATGAGCACAGGGACTCGGCCAATCCTTTATATCCCAAGAAGTGTCTTGACTGGCAGAGCCACAAATCTGCATCTGAAATCTTTCATTTCATATTGTAATTATGATTATTTGCTGAGCTCCAAGGCATAAATAATTTATTTGGATAATCCCCATCCAAGTGACACTTTCCTAATGAAATGTCTTAGTTTGGAGGAGAATGTGTTCATAATGAGAAGGTCCCCTTTGCCGCCAGGGCATGGAGAGATAAAAGAACAGGCAGGTGCTTTGTATAATCTATTTGGCAGGCTCGGGAGCCTCTGGCCTCAGTCCGGGCCTCATCATCATCAGAATATCGCTGATGGATGTGTAATTTACGAAGCCTCTGTCTTTTCTTTGTCAGAGTCACAAGCAGCCTGCCGCCTTCGTGGTCACCCAGCACCCTCTACCCAACACCGTGGCAGACTTCTGGAGGCTGGTGTTTGATTACAACTGCTCCTCTGTGGTGATGCTGAATGAGATGGACACTGCCCAGGTAGGAGGAGGCCGAGCCAAGCTCTAGGTGGGTTGGGGGGAGGGGGCGATGCTCTAAACCTGGAGGGAGAGCCCTTCATAGCCGCTGCCTGCCACATCTGCCCCAGCTAGCTGTCCTGTAACAAGCACTGTCTGGCCATGAGCATCAAGCAAGCCATTCTGCTGCCTACAGAGGGTCCTGTCACCGCCACCCCCGACCTCCAGCAAAGACCCCCCTGCCTATGGGTTTTGTCCAACCCCCTTCAGGACCAGACTCTGTTGCTCCATCTCACAAGTATTGATTACTGTCTTGCTCCAAATCACACACAGCTTGCAGAGTCAGGAGGCTGCCTCTTCCAGCCCTGAATAATACCCAGATGACTGGCCACACTCACCTCCCTTCCCCCTCTGCAGTACAGCCTGTACCAACAGAGCCTGGGACTTGAACCTTGGACACTTTACCCACTGACCATCCCACCAAGCCCCAGGTCCTCACAGTTGACCTTTGTGTCCTGGCAGGCTTCCTGCCTTAGCCCCTCTGGTCTGACAGCTCCAAGCATCATGTCCTACAGTATATCCCCATACTCAGGACACAGGACATGTATCTTGGGACAGTTTCTGGATTGAATGTATCCCTACAGGAGGGCAGCCATTCTGGGGTGGAAGAGGTGAGAATGGTCCTTGAGATTTTTAGAAATCTTTCCTTTCACTGCCCTAAATAAAACTCAAAGTAACAACACATTCCCATGTGAGTGCTGGCCTTGTGCAGGCCTTGGATGGGAATAAAAAAAATTTAAACAGATCTGAGCTATATAGTTTCAGCCCTCTAAAAGCTCATGGTCTTGCTACAGAGACAGATGAGCAAATTGTCCCAGCCTCGTGTGGCTGTGTTATAATAGAGGTCAGCAGCGAAGTGCTGTGTTGGCCAGGAGCAGGGAGCAATTAATTCTGCCCAGAGGGTGAGAGAAGACTTCAAAAAGAAGGTGACTTTGGCCTTGAAGAAGGCAGGGGAGCTTTAGGTACGTGGAGGTTGAACTCACTGAGAAAAGGCATTTCAGGCAGAAGGAACAGCAGAGGCAAAGGTGAGGCTGGAGGTGAATATATGTAGACGTATTTGCAGAACAGCTCATGTTCTAGTGTGGCTGGGGCCTGGGGTATATCAGAAGGAGAAGAATGTAGTGAGGCTGAAAAATGCTGCAGAGCCCAGCTTGCGGAGAACTCCCGGTGCCAGGCTCCGGAGCTGGGGTCTCAGATGGCAGCACAGCAAGCATCAGATGTTTACTTTGTAAGCAACAGAATCCTTTCTATGAATAAAAGCTATCATACAAGCCCAATGTATGAAACAGGTATGATCAAGAGCTGCTCATGATGAAGCAGTAGGCAGGGCTTGGGGTTCCACCCACACTGCTCTCTCATTGTCTCCTGGTACCCTTGGAGGGGTCAGTCCTTTGTGGGACCCGTGGGTTTTGCAGGAGCACAGTTAGAAATACCTCTTAGTAACTGGAGGGTTAACAGTGGTGTAACAGAGCCAGGGTTCCTGTTAGAAAGTTGGATCTGGAGGGTGCGCATTGTGTCTCATGCCTGTAATCAGCCCTTTGGGAAGCCAAGACAAGAGGATTGCTTGAGGCCAGGAGTTCAAGCCCATCCTGGGCAAAACCATGAGACCCTGTCTACAAAAAAAATGTTTTTTAATTAGCCAGCCATGGTACCATGTTTCTTTAGTCCCAGTTACTCAGGAGGCTGAGGAGGGAGGATTGCTTGAGCACTGCAAGGCTCAAGTGAGCTATAATCCCACCACTGTATTCCAGCCTGGGTGACAGTGCAAGACTCATATCTATCTATCCATATTCCCTCTCTCCCCCGTCCCAGACTGGAGTGCACTGGTGCGATCTTGGCTCACTGCAACCTCTGCCTCTCAAGTTCAAGTTATTCTCATGCCTCCCAAGTAGCTGGGATTACAGGCGCATACCAACATGCGTGGTTAATTTTTGTATTATTTTTGGTAGAGAAGGGGTTTCACTATATTGGCCATGGTGGTCTCAAACTCTTCAAGTGACCCATCTGCCTCAACCTCCCAAGTAGCTGGGATTACAGATGTGAGCCACCACAACCACACCTGGCCAACCTCATCTCTTAAAAAAATTTTTTTAAAGTATTGCAAAACAAGGTAAGAATAAAACGTAAACCAGGTCTGAGGACCCAGTGCAGGTAAAAAGCTGGAGGAAAGACCTGGAAACCAGGAGACCGGGGAGGAGAATGTTGCAAATACGCAGAAAATAAAGGCAGTTTTCTGAACTGCGGAAGTAGCCAGGAGGTGAGAGGATTGGAACTGGATGTGAAAACATGTCCAGACTTAACTCCACAAGGTTTAGGGAGCAGATGCAGGTGGGAGGTGAACGAGAAGGAAAGTTGAAGATAACGGCAGGATGCTGAGTCTGGGCAATTAAGTATCCAGGGATACAACTGATGAAAATGGGAAAGGCCGGAAGGTGGGGAAAGGCAGTGAGAAGAGCAGACGAGCAGGGAATGAAACTGAGTGCAACTTGGGGATGTGCCCGTGAGAGACGTTCCTGAGAGTCCAGTGATTCAGGCAACCCCTATTTGTTGAGCAGCTGCTGTTTGCTGGAAGCTATTCTAGGTGCTTGGAATGCATCAGTGAGCAACACAGACAAAGCAAGGCCTTAAAAAATTCCCATCTTTCATGCCACTTCTGTTCTAAGGGGGGAGACAGATAATAAGCAACACACTCTTTCAAATGTGCTCAATTATAGTTAGGAGGTGACACGAGTGTTTGGAAAAAGACAAGAGGGAAGGGTAGTAAAGATCAGAAGGGTGGATCTGGGACATGGATGTCATTGCAATAGGATTGTCAAGGTGGGCGCTATGGGGAAGAAAACATTTGAACACAAACCTGAAGGGGATGAGAGTGAGCCACGTGACTTTCTCAGGGGAGCATCGCAGGCACAGGGAACATCTGCACCCAGGCTGCAGTGTATGTGAAACAGCACAAAGGCCATGGGCAGAGCAGCACAAGTGTGGAGAAGACAGCAGAAGGTGAGGTTGGAGGGCCGTAGAAGTCACAGAAGAGCTTGGGCTTTCATTCTCAGAGAAACAGAGAGCCATGCACATGCTTGAAGCAGAGGAACATAATTTGCCTTTTTTTAAATAAAAGCATCCCTCTGGCTGCTGTGTTGAGAATAAATTGTCGATGCAAGAAGAGGGAAGAGTGGTTTCTGAAATGGAAGCAGAGAGAACAGACAGGAGACCACTATGATAATTCAGGTGGCAGGTGAGGTTGGCCTGAACCCACGGGTAGCAATGGAATGGATTCTGAAGGTAAAGCCAACACCACATCCAGACAGATTGAATATGGAATAAGAGAGAGAAAGATGACTCAAGGGCCAGGCATGCCTGTAATCTAACTTAGTGCTTTGGGAAGCCAAGGAAGGAGGATCACTTGAGTCCAGGAGTCGAGGCTGCGAGTTAAAGACCATCCTAGAAAACACAGTGACACCCTATCTCTACAAAATAATTTTTTTTTTTGGAAACAGAGTATTGCTGTGCTGCCCAGGTTGGAGTTCAGTGACGTGATCTCAGCTCACTTCCTTCTCCTGGGTTCAAGAGATTCTCCTGCCTCAGCCTCCTGAGTACCTGGGATTACAGGCATGTGCCACCACAGCCAGCTAATTTTTGTATTTTTAGTAGAGATGGGGTTTCACATTGTTGCCTGGCCTCGATCTCCTGACCTCAGGTGATCAGCCCGTCTCAGCCTCCCAAAGTGCTGGGATCACAGGCATGAGCCATGGCACCCAGCCATGCAAAATAATTTTAAATGAACTGGGCATAGTAGTCCATGCCTATAATCCTAGCTACTTGGGAGGCTGAGGCAGTAGGTCCACTTGAGCCCAGGAGATCAAGGCTGCAGATAGCTGTGATCACACCATTGCACTCCAGCCTGGGGTGACGGAGCAAGACCCTGTCTTAAAAAAAAAAAAAGAGAGAGAGAGAGAAATCAAGAATAATTCCAAGAAGAGTTGGGACCTGAGCAATAGAAGGTTAGAAACTGAGATAACTATAAAAATAAATTAATTCCCATGAAGCAGACAGTTCTGGAACATTCCCTGCAGACTTCTGGAGTCTGAAGGCATCACCACCCTACACTTTTGGCTGAAGAAATCAAACACTGAACTCAGCTGATGAGCCTGGGCATGAAGTCTGGCCTGCAAAAGCCTGTTTGCTCTTCTCTTTTTCAACATCCCTTTCAGCAAAACGAGAGCTCAGGCAGCAAAGGATGACTTTCAAAGAACTTCACTTTGGGACATATAAAACCTTTGAACAAAAGTCAAGGTCATTGGCTATAGCTTCCCCTTTCATGGGGGGTCCTGGGTGAATTAAGACTCTTTCAGGCCCAGATGTTGGTACAGAGTTTGAGAACTGATTCTCTAAATGCAAAACCGTCAGGCTCAGAAGTACCCTGAGGTTGGCTGCCATATGCAGCTGGCAAGCATTCCCTGAAACCAGCAGATGAATAGAGCATTATTGATATAAATATCATCACCACAGCAGCTGGGCGCCTTATGAAAATAAACAATGACACAGCATGAGCATCAGAAAAGCCGCCCTCGGCACCTGGAGGGGTGGTTCTTTGAAGTGCCATCAGCATCTGTCTGCCTGCATGCTCGTGCCAAGGCAGCCCCCAAGTTGGCCCAGCCCGGCAACATGGACAGGTCACTCCTGAGAGGACTGATGCCACCTCCTGTGGTTTGCCTGGGAACCGTATGGGCTGATGTTGGGGACTGGGCAGGGCTACCTGTAAGTTGCAGCAAAATAAGAAGAGGGTGTGAGCTCTAACAGGGCCTTCATTTTTTGCACTGCTGACCAAATCTGCCCCTGCTCAGAATCTTACACTCCTTCATTCAATCAGCCCCAAATATTCTTCCATTCCTCTGCAGTGGCTGCTGTTCAAAGATAATTACGATCAATGAGGGCTCAAAATAAAGGCTTTCAAACTTTTGCATTCGACCTTACAGATTTTTCTCACTCGTTAGAACTCCAGATGTCTCTGGTTATATTTGTGGGGTAAAATCCTAGAACCACAACAGCCAGCAGAGGATTCTTATGGCTTCTCAGACTCAGTAGAAAGAACATTTTCAACCACATCCGACAGCACTGACGACATCTTTTCCCTATTTGTGGGCTCTATGGATAGGGCAGAGTTCATGGAGAGCAGACACCAGAAAGAAGCCCTCCGTGCAGTCATGCCACACTCAGCAAACTGTTTAGAGAGCTCAGGAGATCCTCCATGCCAGCCACAGAATCATGACCCCACCAAAGATGTCCACATCCTAATCCCTGAGACCTATGAATGTGCGATGGCACCTCGTGTGTGGAGCATACAGGGATGTTTCTTTACGTTAAAACAAATAAGAGCCAACAACAACTTACATAAAAGCTGAGTTGCTCAGTTCTGAGGCTTCTGAGTGGAAAGGCTGAGAGATCAGGAGATGCAAAGCCTTTGGAAAGGTAAAGGTGCATGAATGCAAGGATGACGGGGGCCGTGATGGATTCTCATGAAGTGAGAGAGGCGAGTTCCTCACTCTTCCAGGAGAAAAGCAGGATGCTATTTCAGAGATGTCTCTTGCTGTCATTGTGCCTGTAGGGCAAATACCAACTGTCAATATCCTTTTTTTTTTTTTTTTGAGACAGAGTCTCGGTCTGTCGCCAGGCACCAGGCTGGAGTGCAGTGGTGTGATCTCGGCTCACTGCAACCTACGCCTCCTGGGTTCAAGCAATTCTCCTGCCTCAGCCTCCTGGGTAGCTGGGACTACAGGCACACGCCACCACACCCAGCTAATTTTTTTTTTTTTTGTATTTTTAGTAGAGACGGGGTTTCACTATATTGGCCAGGATGGTCTCGACCTCTTGACCTCGTGATCCGCCCAAAGTGCTGGGATTACAGGCTTGAGCCACCATGCCCAGTCCAATATCCCATTTTAATATGGGCTTGTGAAAACACAGCCTAACACTCCAGCAAAATATGCACAACACCTAACCTGCATCTCAGCCAGCCTCAGGTCTGACTTCACAAGGGGCTGTGTCTCTGTTTCTATTCCCACCAGAATGGTAGGGGTAAGAGTAAAATAAGAAGTCTGAGGTCAAGAGACCTGAGTTCAAATTGTAGCCTTGGCACTGACTCACTGGGTTGCCTTGAGCCACTTCCTTTACTTTCTCCAAGTCTTGATGTTATCCTTTGTTAGATTAGTGTAACCTAGATGTTAGCCAAGTTCCCTCTGTCTTTGAAGATTTAAATAAAATTTTCTCTGTTCCCTACTCCCCATCCTATAGGAAAACCCAGTGTCCATCCCCAAAATTTCTGAGAATTCTGAGGGGGTCGTATTCTCATCTTCACTTACAAGTTTCAGTTGAGGCTTTAGTCGGAGGAACGTGAGCTTCGTATCCCACCAATACCCATGACTCAGAGTTGAACATCACACCCCCTCGTTCTGAAGCTCCACCTTGCCTCCTCAGCCCTCACTGGCAGAAACACATCTTCCCTGGCCCTGTTGCCCAAACCATTTTCTTCCCGTTCATCTCTTCTCCCATCTCTCCCTTCTCGGCTCTTCCACCCTCTCCCCAAAAGTTGTTCCTTTCTTAAGCTGCAAAATCTAGCTGTCTCTTTAGTACCTTTTTCTAAAACACGCTCTGCACCTTGCTTCCCACCACAAGACTCTTCTGCAGGTACGTTTCTAAACTCCAACTATTCCTTCCCAGAAACAAACTCTGATGCAGCTGTTATAAGAGTAAGTTTCCACCCACTATGTGGAGATTGCATTATGAAACTTCATGAGAATATTGGGAGGATAAATTGAGGGGAGATGTGTCAATGTGCTTTGATCGATCTCTCTCTCTCTCTCTCTCTCTCTCTCTCTCTCGTACTTTGATATTTCTCTCTCTTTCTCTGTCTCCCTCTCTCTCCAACACCCCCCACCCATTCCTGTCCCTGTCTTCTTTATGCCTTCATTCACAGTCTGCCTTAACTGGACATAGGATCAAAGCCAATTATATGTATTTGGATCTTTATAGAATCTGTTTAAAGGAATTTTATAATCACTTACACTGAATTTTAAAACCAGTTCAGGAAACTTATGTCTCTGTCTTTAAAATACCAATTCACTTCACCTTTAGGTGGCCTGGGATTGATTTCTTCACTCTGGGTCACAGGAACCTCAATAAATAGAGTCCTTCATTTCTAAAGCTATTACTTGGCCTTTCCATTTTATCAAAGTATTTTTTAATTAAAGAAAGGCATAACTAAGGTGCACTGAAATATGCTCTAAAAATGTTTATTCCCAAAATAGACCCATATGCTAGTCTTCATTCAACTCATCAGAGCATGTTTATTCCAGTGACTAACAAGCTTTCTCATTCCATCAGCATGAAAAAGATGTTTAACGCGTGAGGCTACCTCTGCATTTGTCATATATCATGTGTGAATTTGCACCCCCAAAGGATATCTTTTCGTGTCCCAAACAGTCATGGAGAGCACTGAGTGGAATAATGTATGGCAGCTGTTCCAGAGCTGTCCACACGGGCTTCACGACTTTTGCTTGGTTTAACTTGTTCTGACAAAAGAAAACAGCAAACGTCCCCTCTGTTTTTCTGGAAGAAGCATGATTATTTCTAATTCATTAACAACAACTGGACTGACTCATCCCTGGTGTGTTCATCACCACTACCTGTGTGTATCTGCAGCAGTAAAGCCCTCCCTTCAGGCCATGCCAACTCTCACCCTCAGACCATTGGAAAAGAAACGGGAGGAAAGAGTACTTACCAGGTGATGAGGTAGAAAAAGTCAGTTGGTCTAGACTCCTGGCTGAAGAATTTGAATCTATTCTTGGATCAGCCAACTTCAAATGTTTTCCATCTAAATGAAGAAAATGCCAAGGTTGCACTGAGTGTAAGTGTGGCGTTTAGGTCAGCTAGGTCCTCATGATCTTAAAGAAGCAAGTAGGCTTCCTGGAATTCATATTTCCAGAGCCTTAAGAAACCATAAGCCTTCCCTCCCAGGAGTTGTATAAATCCCAGATGCTTACGTGCTTATATGAAAAGTCTGACTCCTCCACTCACATATGTGGTCTCTGTTCCATGTCTGTGTGATCCAGGGAGCCAAACTCAGTTCCTTGCTGGTTTCTGCAGGGAATATATGCACAGTATGCATTGTACATGCTATTATGAATTTACGGAGTATTTAGGAGGGTAGGAGCAGGGTTATGTGACACACTGAGTTGCCTTCTGTACCTCATTGGTTCTACTATGATCCCAACCTTTCTCTTTTATCTTCTGGTCATTCAACTCATCAGAGCAACTACAGCTCTCTTGTTTATGACATGCAGTATCCTGTATCTGGGATGCTACCCATCTTCACAGCTACCCCAAGCTGGCTGATCCAGAATTTTCACAAGGGCAGTCCTTTGGATATTATTCTAAAGAGAAAGCTACTAAGTGGAGGAAAAAAAAAATAATCTATTTATGCATCTTGTTTTGAGAAACCCTCCCCCAAACTGCCTAATAATCACGGCTTACATTTATCGAGGAATTGCTAGATACAGATCCCTATGCTAAGTAGACATTAAAATTCGCAGTCACTCCTAACAACCTGGAGAAGCTAAGAGATGTGGCCAAGCCATTCAACTAGAAAGTGATAGAGCTAGGATCTGAACCCAGGGAGCTTCAAGAGGAAACCCCAACACATTTTGCCACCTTTTGCTACACAACATATGCAGACCAAAATGGTGGCATCCATTCAGGGGCAGCCACAGCACTTGAACACCAGGACAGTCTTGAACTAAACCACAGAGGATGTTTCTTGTTAATTAGAGTCATTTCTGAGCCCCAGAGAGTCAGTGGGAAGAGAACACCTGACTCCCCTGCTTTCTTTCTCTTATTTCTTATGGATACAGTATATGCAGTGTCCCAGGCTGCAGAGAGACCCTGATGATCCCTGGCAGATCAAACACACATTTGCTAGCACGTCATCCTGCTGAATGTTACCCATTCTGTTGCTGCTGTGGTCTCACAAATTAGGGAACCCAAGTGAAAGGATGACTCTGATTTAGGATTAGAAAGGCCTGCAACCTTCCCCAGACCTCTGGGCATTATGAGAGAGTGACCCAGAAAATCGAATGCAGAGAAGTGTCCCAAGATCCAGGAGTCTTGTTTGAGGCATAGAACCTATTAGCTTGAGAAATTGGTCTGGAAATCTTATTGAAAGAGACAAATCATTCCACATTCTCTCCCGACTGAAAATATTGGGGGTAACAGGCTTTCCCTGATACCTTGGATCCATGCACCTCATGTCGGGATCACAGCCAAACTCTGGGAACGCTAAATGCAATGCAAGTGATAAAGGCAATTATTTTTTTAATGGGCAGTTCTGATTAATTCTGATTTCTCTGGCCAGCCATAGACTTATCTGTACCAGTCTCTCATTACTGTGAAGGTTGCAAGGCAGACAAGCGAATGGCAAAGAGAAATGAAGTTCAAATTGTGGATTTGTCATTATTGCACAGCTCAGCAGATGGTTGTCCAGCCACGGAGGCCCCTGTGACCAGCACCCCGACAACACACACACACGCTCAGACCTCCTTTGTCCCTATTCTTGGCTAACCCCTAGTGGAGATGCCAGTAAAGCAAGGCATCATTGCATTCTGAAGCTTAACCTTGCCTACTTATGCTATTTATGAGGGGTGATAAGAAGAATCCTTCAAATTTATATATGATAGCTATTATCATTATTATTTTTGCTGAGCACTGACGGATTCAATAATGATATAAATCACTGGAATTTAGTAAATGCTTATTCCATGCCTGGCATTGTGGTAAGGGCTTTATTTACATGAATTATGTCCTTTATCCTCAGAACAACCCTATAAAGCAGGGGTTGCCAAACTTTCTCTGTAAAAACCCAGATAGGAAATATTTCAGGTTTTGTAGGCTATATGGTCTTTGTTAGAACTACTCACCTCTGTGGCTATAGCATGAAAGCAACTGTGGACAATACATACATGAATAAGAGTAGCTGTGTTTCAGCAAAGCTTGGTTTGCAAAAATAGGCAGCTGATTCTGTGGGCAACAGTATGCCAACTGCTGCTATACGGTGAATACTGCTAAGCTAGAATTTGAGGATTCCACAGCTAAGAAGGTGGAAGACATGAGTTGCCATCTCCTGCATCCTTCCTGCTCCCTGCTCTTGCTATCTAATTGTAGTTCTGGGGGAAGGAGAGAATGCAGATATTTTCACACGTGTCTTCTCACTGTGAGATAGCTGTTATTTGGCTACAAAGCGGAGAGCAAGCCCCCCCTTTGATGAAAACCCTGCATCTGTGGGGGGTGGGTCACTTCTGTCAAACTAGCCCCTTATCTGCAAGCTTGGGGTAGCCTGAACCAAACGCCCTGATGAGAGACTCAATCCCAAACTGCTCTCAGAGCCTCGTGGGTCTTTCTGTGTGAACCTTGGCTATATCTTCAGGGCAACCCCCAGATGGAGGGCCTAACACATGGCCTCTTTGTCCATGTTGTGGTGGTCCCCAGCAAGCCTGCAGCCCCATCCTTGACTCTCATCTGTACCCCAGCACTGGGTTCTGTAGACCTAAGCAGGGTCCATCTCTGTGTCCCTTGGGAAGCAGGACTTTGAGGGAGCATGCCTTGCTACTCGCTGCAGCCACACACCCCACCACCACCTCAAAATTCTCTCCTAAACTGAAGTTCTCTAGTGGCTCAACAGAGGCAAAGAAACAAGGTATCCATCTCTCTTTTTTTTTTTTTTTTTTTCCATTTTTGCTACGGAGTCTTGCTCTGTTGCCCAGGCTGGAGTGCAATGGCATGATCTTGCCTCATTGCAATCTCCGCCCCCTGGATTCAAGTGATTCTCCTGCCTCAGCTTCCTAAGTAGCTAGGATTATAGGTGTCTGCGACTGCACCTGGGTAATTTTTGTATTTTTAGTAGAGACGGACTTTCACCATTTTGGTCAGGCTGGTCTCGAACTCCTGACCTTGTGATCCACCCACCTCAGCCTCCCAAGGTGCTGGGATTACAGGCGTGAGCCACCGCACCCAGCCTCCATCTCTTCTTCTTGATGACCCCTGTACACATAAAGAATAATTTATGATCTTACACTAGGTTTTCTCAGTCTCTGCACTCTGGATATTTGGGGCCAAATAACTCTCAGGGGGAGCTAATCTGTGCATTGCAGGATGTTTAGTAGCATTTTCTCCTCTACTCACTAAGTGCCCATAGCAACCCCCAGGTGTGACAATCAGAATGTCTTCAGACATTGCCAGATGCCACCTGGGGAACAAAATAGCCTCCCACTGAGAACCACTGTCTTAGACTGAAGGTCAATCATTGCTTTTTGCTCTCAGCTGTAAATTCTAATTTCCAATTCCAGGTAAATAGGAAAAATCATAGGCAAGATCTGTCAGCACCCTATGACATTATCTTTTGGTGTAAAATAAGCATAATTATCCCCACTGTACCTACGAGAAAACTGAGGCCTGGGCTGCACAGCTGGTAAGCAGCAGAGCCCAGATTTGAGATCCAGCCCCTATATATCTTATACTACTTCAGATCTGATAATGAGTGAACACTATGAAGGTTTTCCTGGGATGAGGGAGAGTTTGCTATAATTTGCGTGGTGAAAAGAAAATTAGACTGTACTTGCCCTTTTTTTAGCATGTTCTATGTAATCTTGACAGCCGGGCTTTGAGGTAGATATGATTCTTCCCATTTTACAGACGAGGAAACTCAGGTTCAGCAAGCCTAAGAAATGGTTTGAAATCAACATAGCAAAGATTTGTCAGCCCAGTGTTTCTATGCTCAAACCCTTGATATTTCAATACCAGGAAAAGTGGCTGGCTGCTCCCTAAAGGGGAAACTGAGTCTGATTTCCTACACAATACTCTACCTTTCTGGCCAGTATGTCCTGCTAGTTATAACAAAAGCTTGATGATGGCCAGGCGCAGTAGTTCACACCTGTGATCCTAGCACTTTGGGAGGCCAAGACAGGTGGATCACCCGAGGTCAGGAGTTCAAGACCAGCCTGGCCAACATGGCAAAACCCCATCTGTACTAGAAATACAAAAGTTAGCCAGGTGTGGTAGTGGATGCCTATAATCCCAGCTATTGAGGAGGCTGAGGCAGGAGAATTGCTTGCACCCAGGAGGTGGAAGTTGCACTGAGCTGAGATGGCACCACTGCACTCCAGCCTGCGCAACAAGAATGAAACTCCGTCTCAAAAAAAAAAAAAAAAAAAAAAAAAAAAAAAAAAAAAAAAAAAAAAAAAAAAAAAAAAAAAGGAAAGGTTTGTGATAAATGAGACTGATGCAGTCCCCCTTGCCTTTGACCTCCTCTTTCCTTATCCCAGTTCTGTATGCAGTACTGGCCTGAGAAGACCTCTGGCTGCTACGGGCCCATCCAGGTGGAGTTCGTCTCCGCAGACATAGATGAGGACATAATCCACAGAATATTCCGCATCTGTAACATGGCCCGGGTAAGTGCATGGCCGCCATTGCTTGCTGAGCCCCTCCTCCCCAAAACAGATGGCGGCTGCTGAGAGAGGATTCCGCTGAGCCAGCCAAGAGCCTGTGTTGTGCTCTCCTGATAATCTCTTCCTTGAGGAAGTGAGGCCTGTGCTGATTCCGGCTCCAGACTCAGCAATGACTTCAACACACAGAGATGCAACGAGCGGCATCCAACCTGCCATCTGCCTGTTTCCTGACACACTTGCTGCCGTGTAGACAAAACTTCTTAGACATTAGCTCTTCCCCACTGTGTCTCACTGTAGTGCCATGAGTTGATGCAGACTTTGATTGGATCCCATACGCTTTGGGCCAGGCACTGCAAACACCAAGATGAAAAGTAATTGCTTACTTCCATGAGGAAATTCACGGGCTGAGTAGAGGAGTAGTGGCGGGGACGGGCAGAATAGCAGTCTATGGAATGGTTGCTAACTAATGCAGTTTGGTCACTACTCGGGATCCAGGGTGAAAGGAACTCAGCGCCTCCCCCGCCCCCCAGCTCAGAGTTCACTGTCTACTGGGAAAGTGAGATATGTTCTGGCACAGGAGCCTCAGGGAGAAAGAATTCTGCCCAATAGAGTCAGGGAAGGCTTTCCTAAAGAAAGGGACATTTAAATTGGGTTTTTAAGGCTGAGTAGGAGTTTTTCAGGTACAGAAGGGGTTCAGGGCAGTCTCGGCAAGAGAATCTATATACACGAAGGAACAGAAGTAGTCATGGGGACTCTCCCCATGAGGACACGGCTTAGAACCCATTTAGTCTGTCTTCCACTATGATGCTGCAGTCCCCAGGTTATCTGTAAGGCTCGTGTCCCCAAGCATCCCCCGCAGAACAGCCCTAACAGCCTCTCTGTTCTCAGCCACAGGACGGTTATCGTATAGTCCAGCACCTCCAGTACATTGGCTGGCCTGCCTACCGGGACACGCCCCCTTCCAAGCGCTCTCTGCTCAAAGTGGTGCGGCGGCTGGAGAAGTGGCAGGAGCAGTATGACGGGAGGGAGGGGCGCACCGTGGTCCACTGCCTGTGAGTACTAGGGAGGTGTCACCAGGGCAACAGGGTGGTGGGTGATAGAGCATCCTTGCAGATGCTGCTGGCCACATACACCAGTCCTAGGCAGGCCTGGCTGTACCACAGCTCAACGTCCCTCAAAGGCTAGTGGCAGTGCATTCAAAGGAATTATGCTCCTTTAATGGAACAGGGCTGCCAGTTTGTTTTCCTGAACTAATATATGACACATCATTGATGCAAACCCTGGTGGTCTTTCCACAAACATGAGAGGAGGTAGCAGACCGTGTTCCAATCCTCCCAATAAGAAGGTGATGTAAGAGGCATGATGTGTTTTCCTAGTTACAAGAAAGCCCAGGACAAAGTGGGTTCCACTGATCAGAACCTCCTTTATTATTTCCCAAAGAAGGAGGAGAGGAAAGGGAAGATGTTAAGTAAGCTTAATTTAATCCAGACGTTTTAAGTGAATCACCTCTATCCATTTATGAGGTAGATATTATCATTTTGTAGTGAGAAAACAGAGGGGCAGGCAGGGTAAGGTAATCAAGAATAAGGAGTGGGGCTGTGGCTTACATTCCCTGGTCTCTAAGCTAAAGCGCCATCGATTAACTCACATTGTCTCTCTGAGGATACTAAAGGACTTGTCTGCTGTGTCTGCCGCTCTATGATGGGCTTAGAGGGATCACAGAACAAAGAGAGCAGGAGGGAAAGGCACTGCCCTGAGGGGCTGATAGATGGATTTGAAGGGACCTGGGAACACTATTGCCCAGGGGCACCGTGGGCTCCAGACCAGCTGTGTTTATGCTCCCATTGCTGGGGTGACCAGGAGATTGTACCTCTTCGAATGGACGTTGTCCTCTAATGAATTCTGATGTCATTATGCTGTGTGGAGGTCAGGACCTTGCGAGGACAGTGGCTGACGAGCCGTGCAACATCAAGAAAATCACTGAATTTGTAAGCCTCAGTTTCCTCACCTGTTCAATGGTTATGTTGAATTAGACAATCTTCAGGCCTGATAATGCCTTGGCATGAAATACAAAGTAAACACACTTTATCTGCCAACACAGAGATCAAGAATGTCATGGTAGCAAATATGCAAATATTGTCAATGTAATTTCTTAAAAAACCAAGTGTCACAGACACCACCCTAGAGTATAAAGTAGCCACAGAGGATTCTACAAAGTCTGACACCCAAAACAAATCTGCAGCCATAACAGCCGTGTGTGAAATATTTGACTCACAGCCACTCACTTTGCTTCTTAGAAGTTCAGCAATTTGAGGAAAAGTAATTGAGAAGGCCTGTCTCTTTAAAAATGTTTTGTTAAAGGACTTTTGAACCACGGTCTTCTCTTTTTCAGAACAAATACTTCTGGAGTTAGTGGAGGCATTGATAACATCTGACTGATCTCAGAATTGAGGTCAGTCTTTTAAAAACCAGTTAATTGTTCTCATTCTCCAATAGATGGTGCATGCAAGTCAAGAAAGTTAAGACAGTTTTAAGGGGGTCAAACATACGACACGTGCAGATGCACACACAGAGCTTCAGGGCCACCACCTGCAGCAAAACCCCCTTTCCAGAGGAAGCGAACCTCACGCTAGAGTTCAGGAAGATGCCACGTGGTGTCCAAAGTCGGGTTGATGGGTGATATCAGCCGAGCCCACCTGGCTCTGTCTACATCCCAGAAACTAGCAGCTGGTTTCCTGCCAGCTAATCCCTGCTGCCTCCAGATGCCTCACACACTCAGGTGACCCTACCCTAGCACCCGTCTTTCAGGGTCTCACACTACCAGGCCCTGAGACCCTGTGTCTGCTCACCTCTTCCTCTTGGTTGCTGTTATTCTTGCTTCGTAGGGTCTCCTCCTTTCCTAGGAGACCCTACTCTCTCTCTCTCCCATGTTTGTTTTTTAGCCTGCTTTTTTTTTTTTCCAGTAGTGCCTTTTTCTCCATGTCCTTTCCAGCCCAGGTGGCCAGTACTTTGAACCAAAGGAAGGGACAGGGGCATTCTTCTGCCAACAGAAATCTTGGTATCCTTGAGGGCCACAGACACCATAACAGACCCTGAATGCAGGCACCAGTCAGTGAATGGAAAGCAACTCTCTGTACTTGAAACATCTGGTCATTGCATATCCTATGGATAAAACATCTGGGAGATTGACTGAGTGTCTTAGTTTCCGTCCAGTACATGAAATCATTAGTTGCTCTTGGCAGCAGGCCCAGGAGTTCCGAATCAGGCATATTCCTACAGGGACGCTCTATAAAGAGTTTGAAGGGTGTTTCCATGAAGATGACTTATGGAGTTTCAGAAAGGAGTAACAGAGACATAGCTCTGCCATCAGCCCTCTGTCCCTAGGCTCAAGATCGGTAGCATCTTGCTTAAACCAAGGTGTATAGTAGAGACCTGTCATTTTCAGATAAAACCTCTCCGTCCCACTCCAGTTCCCACCTCCAAGCTTAGGCTGGCTGGCCCTAGGCTAACAGACTATTGCTGTCCTTAATGAAGGTTGGGAAGAACTAGCAGGAAAATCACTTGTGAATTTTCACTGTCTTTACGGGATGTTTAAGTGGACCCAGAGCATTCTTTTGAACACAGATGCAGGTATCAGCAAGGATGCAGGTGTCACATGTACAAGACACAGTACCACCCTGCCCTTGGGGTTTGGGTGAGTGTGCCCTGAGTGTCTGTAACATCCTCATAGAACCAAGAAAACAAGCAGCTCATTGAACTTTCAAAGGTCATCTAGTCCAACCCTTTCATTATATGAATGGGGTACTTGGGACCCAGACAGGGGAAGTGACTTGCCCAAGGTCAAAGCAAGTTAATGGCACAGGTGGGACTCAAACCCTAACTCATGGCTCAGGCTAAAGCCTTCACCATTGCCTTGCCTTGCATCCGCCTAGGCAGCTGATCCCTATGCCTACGGATGTAGCTTTGGAATCATCAGGTGCCTGGAAGGGACCTAGGAACGTAGCTTACCTCTTCGCTCTGTGTTTAGAAACGGGGGAGGCCGCAGTGGAACCTTCTGTGCCGTCTGCAGTGTGTGTGAGATGATCCAGCAGCAAAACATCATTGACGTGTTCCACATCGTGAAAACACTGCGTAACAACAAATCCAACATGGTGGAGACCCTGGTGAGTATCCCAAGAACTGTTCTCCAACAGCCAGGGGCAGACTAGTTCCCTGGACCTGAAGAAAATGACAGCAAATAGTTAAATCACTCGACAGCTGGCTGCTGATTGTATACCTACAGTCTATGCCCTTGGTATGTCGTCTGCCCTGTGTCTTCCCCTTCCAGCCTCCCCAACTTCCCTTTCTTGCAGGAAAATCAAATTATTAATCCTAGTACAACTACTTTGCTTCACTTTCTGCCCATTCTTTAAGAAAGTATTACTAATTCAGGCTTAAAGGAAAGGATTCTGGATTAGTAGAATGTGAAATATGTTTTCAATTCAGTCCAATTATATTCCAATTATTTTATGTTAATTTTTACAGTAGAGAGCACTGTAGAGGCAAGTGTGGTAAAGACAGTGTGCAGGCAGAGCCTCAGATGGTAACCTAGTACCGTGGTGGACCATTGCACCATGCACGAGGAACTTTAATAAAAGTCTTTAAACGTACTCAAAGTGTGGCCTTCCTCAAAGCGAGGCCCTATATAATGTGTGGGCCACAGACCAGCAACTGCATCATTACCTGGGAGCTTGTTAGAAATGCAGAATCTTGAGCCCCACTCCGGATTTACTGAATCAGAATGTGCATTTTAAAAAGATTTCTGGCTGCCTTGTATGCACGTCACAGTTTGAGAAGCACTGTTGTACAAAACAGTGAAAAAGAAAGGGAATGATGCCAGCTGGGCATTCGAGGAAGCTTGGGTAGAAGCAGGCATCAAGCAGAATTTTGAAGGGTGTCCAGAGATGGGTAATTTTGAGTTGACATAATGTGGATGTAGATAAAGTTGTCTCCAAAATCTCTATCTCTAAACTAAATGCATTTTCCCTTTCCTTTTTCATCTCTCTCGTCTCCTTTTCTCCCTCTATGCCTCTCCTCCTCTCCGCCTCTCAGGAACAGTATAAATTTGTATACGAGGTGGCACTGGAATATTTAAGCTCCTTTTAGCTCACTGGGATGGGGAACCTGCCGGAGTCCAGAGGCTGCTGCGACCAAGCCCCCTTTTGTGTGAATGGCAGTAACTGGGCTCAGGGGCTCTGAGGTGGCACCCTGCCTGACTCCAAGGAGAAGACTGGTGGCCCTGTGTTCCACAGGGGGCTTTGCACCTTCTGAGGGCTCTCCTGTTGCTGTGGCAGATGCTGTTCCAAAAGGGCCAGGCTTCCTTTTCAACCTAACCAGCCACAGCCATGGGCCCAAGCAGAAGTGTACCCACAAGCAAGGCCTTGGATGTTTGGCTCCCAGACCTCCTGCTTTTGTTCTTTCTGAGTTTGTGGATCTCATGGCAAGCCAACTATGCAGGTGCTGGGGAGTGGGAGGCCCAGCAGAACCTTCCCAGCCCTCCTTCTCCTTAGGAGTGGAGGAGATATGTGTTGTGCTCCTCCATGTCATGGAAAAGATTGGGGCTCTTGCGGGGGTCACAGCTCTGCTGCCCCCTACAACCTCCTTCAGGGGCCTCTGGCACCAGACACCTGCAGTCTGGACCAGTGTGACCTTACAATGTTCCCTAGGTCACAACAGAGCCCGCCCATCCTCACACCTAACCTGCATGGGGCTTGGCCCACAACCATTCTGTACCCCTTCCCCAGCCTGGGCCTTGACTGTCCGACATTCACTGGCCGGCCTGCTGTGTCCACAGCACTCTTTGATAAAGGTGTTCTTTGCTTTTTTGTGTGGTCAGTGGGAAGGGGTGAAACTGCAGGGAACTTCTCTGCTCCTCCTTGTCTTTGTAAAAAGGGACCACCTCCCTGGGGCAGGGCTCTGGCTGAACTGTAGGTTGTAACCCCTGACTCTCTTTGGTGGTAGCTTTCTTTGGAAGAGACAAACCAGATAAGATTTGGTTATTTTCCAAAGTGTATGTGAAAAGAAACTTTGTTTTGGGGATGTGTAAAATCTTAGTCTCTTATGTCAAAAAGAAGGGGGCGGGAGACTTTGAGTGTGTACCTCTAAGACATACCTCTCGGGCCTGTTATTTTTTCCTAGCAATGCTCTGAAAAGCTCCCACCCTGGGACAGCACGCCACTGAGCAAGGGAGAGAGGGGATAGCCTGAAGATGGTCCCTTTGGTTTCTGGGGCAGATAAGAGCACCAGCTTTGTGCAGAATTTGGAACTCCACATTTGAACTCCTTCCTAGAGAAACCCAGCTGCCACCTTGAAAAAGGACATTGTGGAGCCCATTATACATTGATTGAAAATAGGGCAAGACAATCAGGCCTGGAGATCTAGGGTCTTGTCCAAAGTGTGAGTGAGTCAGTGAAAGGGAACCACCGTTTGCTAAGTCTCTGATGTACGCCAGGGATCACGCTTGGTAGTTTCCATGGGACATCTCACGCAGTCCTTAGAACCCCTAGGAGAGAGCTGTTTGTTGACTTGTTATCGTCTCCATTGATCATCTCCTCCAATGAGGAAACCCGGGCACCTTCCTCAGTGATGAAATCCTGGGTTCCAAAGGGGCAGGTAATGGCAGTGAAACTTCTCTGTGCTGTTTTCTTCATCTTCTCCAAGCCAAACAATTATTTTATGGAGGGAAAATAAGGCCAGAAGCTTCTGAGCAGAGAACTCCACAAATGGAAATTTAGTACTTTCTCCCTGACGCCAGTTCTTCTGGGAAGCCCAGAATTTCAGATATATTTTAGTAACTCATTCCCAGCTCCCCAGGAAAGCCAGTCTCATCTAATTTCTTAGTCCATAAAAACAATTCCTTGTTCCCTCGGGCTATGAAGGGACCAGCCAGGGACAATCTCGACCTTGATCTCTAGCCAGTGCTTAGGCTGGATATCTGACAGCCTCAGGTGGGCTGGGACCCAGGAAGCTCCATCTGGAAGGCTGGTCTAGCCCCAGACAGGGCACAAGGGACACAGATTTCAAGAAGGCACAGCTTTGACCGTCAAGAGCCCACTGTATGCTGGGGAAATTGAACCATGGTGCAGTGGTGTCAAGCAAATGAGTGTTCCATGAGTCTAGGAGCAAGAGAGCCTCTTCAGCCTAGGGCTTCCTAGAGAAAGGGACATCTATTCCTGCTAGGTCTTAACAGGTAGAAAAAAAAAAAAAAAAAAAAAAAAAAAAGAAACTCAGGCAAAGGGATCCCTATGTGCAATGGCAGAGAAATATAAAAAGGCATTGGGAGGAGCAGTATGGGGAGGCCAGCCCAGCAGGGGCACAGCACAACAGGGTAAGCAGCAAGGATGAGCCAGGGTCCAAGAGACAGATGCCTATCGTGAGTGCAGACTTTGTCCTAATGGCAACAAGGAGTCCATGGAGCTTCAGAAAGATGTACTCAGCTTCGTGTTGGCAAAGACTCCCTCTGGGCCAGTGGGGCTGCCTCTTTTCATCAGACACTGTGAAAACATTCCCTTAAGCGTGCACTTTTTAATACCACATCTATTTGTCTGTCTGCTCATTGTTTTGTTGCCGGAACACTAAATATGCAGTGCATCATGAGACCCGGCTTCTCTGAGAAACCCAGCGTCTCCGCTTTACCATGGAGCAGGGTCACCAATTCAGATCTCTAGGCCCATGAGGGTGGAACATGAAAGGAGCCCACAGAAGTTGCTTCCATTGGCATGGGCTCTGGAGCTGTCTAGAAGTCCAGGGACACCAGACTTGATCAAGGAAGCGCTGTCACTTTAGAGGTTCAAAAGGAAATACCTCAAAGCAAAGGCAAGCAAAGGAACCCCACGATGAACTTGCTCTTTTCTTTGATGAGCCTCTCCCCAGGTGTATTTCAGCAGACCCCAGGGACTCACCCCCACTGGGCCTGATAGCCTCCCCCAGCTCCAGCCCACTGCCCCAGCTGGCCTTTCCCAGTCTGCGATGAGCCTGTAGCATGGCAAATCTGCCTGCTGTATGCTATTCAGTCAGATCTTGGTACATCCAGACAGGATGAGGGTGGAGGGAGAGCTACTTAACACAAATCCTAAGATTTTTTTTCTGCTCAGGAAGGGGTGAAATGGCTGACAGATAAAAATGACAGTGGCTTCTATCATTTTAAATGGTACGGATTTAAAGTGTGACTTCACAGAGAAAGAAACTTGTGACTTCACGGAGAAAGAAAAAAAAATCTCAGGCCATGGTGGGCTAACCCAGCAAGGGCCAGTGAGATTCCCCCAGTTTATCCTCTTGTTTTCCCACAACCCAACCATTCTCCAAAGAAAGCAGGGAAGCGTATAGGTCTCAGGCTCATGAATGGGGACGACTTGATGAAATTGAGGCTAATGGATGGGGATGACTTCCCTAAAATCCCATGTGACTAGGATGTGGCAAGGCTTGGATGAATAGGGACACTTGTGCCCAGGAATCTGAACATTTCCTTTACCCAGAAAATCTCCTGATCCAATACCACCTTCCCCAGGGGGTCTCCCCACCCCAACCCATTGACAGGATGAGCTCAGCCTGTCGTGAGCAGAGGAAAATATTATTAATGCTCTGTGAGTCTTTACAACAGGAGCTCTTACCTTATAGATGTGGAGCCTGTTTGGTGAAGATGCAAGGAAGTGATGAGAAGACCAGGAACTTTCTCCACCTGTGTGTGTTGATGGTCTAGATAGTTTAGAACGTACCTCAGCTGCACTCCAATGTTGCATCCTTTCTGGTATGGAGAATCCAGGCCAACCAGGGGCCCTTGGGCCTCTAGAAGGCCACAGTAGTCCTCTCTTTGTGGGAATGGAAGAGGACAGCTTTTAGTGCTGGCCCTCTCTGTGGGCGTGGCCTGAAAAGGAACCAACAGACCTTATGATGGGGACTCTAATGTGAGCTCACTAAATTCTTCCAACATTCTAAAGAAGGGTTTGTGATGGTCACTGTTTGACTGGTGAGGAAACTAAGGCTCCTAGAGAAAAATCACTTGCACGTAGTTCCACAGCTAGTGAATGAATGAACCAAGATTTTAACTGGTTTTTTTTTCTGACTACAGAGAGAATATTTTTCCACCATTGTAGCTCACATTTTTCCTATGGGGTTACTCATAACAGAATAGACTAGAGTGAAACAGAGATCTCGGTGGATAAGCTCAAAGCAAACAACAGTAAGCTTAAAATTCCTTCACAGTCTTATGTTTTACTTTCACAATTCATGCAAAATTTGCATTCCACTTTCTGATTTAGCCTGGTTGGTTTTGACTGTATAAATATTTTTTAAAAAAACAAAAACATGTGCTCTGTTCCTCATGTGGTTCTGTTCTGTTCAACCCACTATGATGGACCCTGGGTCAGCTAGTCTTCAGCTTGAGCCCGAGCAGTGACCCTGCTGCCTACTAGAGCCAACTGTAGGCTCAGGAACAAGACCAGCTGACCTTCTCCTAGGCAGCTCCTTTGGTGTGGGGGTGCTCTGACCTCACTGTTCATGAGTGGACCTCAACTAAGGTATCTTCCAGTTGGGTACTGGAAGGAACCCATTGACACACACTAGAATGATGAGGATTTGCACATCTGGCATGGAGAAATACAAGCCCACAAAACCATAAAGGGAAAGGAGAAGCTAGACACAGTTGTACTCAGCAAGTTCCTGAATGCTAGGCTGGAAAGTGATGCCTGTTGCCCAAGTGGAGTCACATGGTTGCTAATGTGGGCAAGTCTGAAGACACACTTCACGAGCAGCTGGTATTTGGAAGGCTCCTCACTTTACCCTAGCCACACATACTTACTGGGTTCCTACAGCACATAGCACCTTGGTGTGGGAGCACTGTTAGGAAATAGAGATTACTATGGCACAATTCATTCCTGGGTAAGGCATGGGGTTGCAGTGGACAGAGCTCATTCTTTAGTTTGAATCCCATCCCTGCCATTTCTTGGCCATAGAGTGTGGGCCAACCAATTAATGGGAAAACATACATGAAAAGAGGAGCCTCATCAACATTCGAAGGGGTAGATTTGGAGCACTTTAGGCAGAGAAACAGGAAGGCAAGGCCAGGAAACTGGAACCCAATGAATACTCAAAACCGAGGATGCAGATGACTTATTTAGCAAAGCTGTCACATCCATGACATAGCTGGACAAAGCATGGGTAATAGCTTGCCAGAGCTACTTGGAACAAGGGCAGATCTCAGTGTCTGTGGCAAAAGATGATGACTTTCCCTCTGACCCATCAGGTTTATTCATCCTCCACTCCCCATTGCCACACTAGCTCTTGCTGTATGTCCTCACCAGGATCTACATTCCCTCAGCACTGGTGGGAACCCCTTGGAGTACACAGAGGTGTCAGTCCAGTAAGACTGTTCTACACAACAGAAGTGATACCCAGGGAGTAGCAGCCAGGCCCTTATCCTGTCATCTCTGCAGGCGTGATTGCCCAACCCAGATGCAGAGACATTCAAGGAAGTGATAACTCCCTGGTACCTCATTGCCTGGGAACAGAATGAAGAAATCCACCCTTCCTTAGGCTATAGCTGGCCACTCCTGGGCTAGGTAGGTCATCAGCACCAAGCTAAATCAGGAGTAACAATAAGGAAGACATGGGTGAGCCCAAGAGGAAGCATGGACAAGGGGAAAGTGGTCAACCCACTGGAGGGCAGGATAGAAGAAAAAAACATAAACATGGATGGCCATGTCATCTCAAATTCTTGACTTGCCTTCCCCGTTACTTAACAGTCTGAGCTCCTTCTCAGCCTATGACCAGCCTCAAATCATAGCCAAGTAAAACAAGGAAATAGGAAACATAGATCCAACTAGAATAGACAAGCTGAGATTCAGATTTGTTTACTCCTCCTATGCAAGGGCTCCCCGTTGGGGGTTTTCCATGTATACATGTCTAGAAGTGATAAAATGCAAGGCCTTGGCTTCGCCTTGCAGGGATCTGTCTTTGAGGTCATGTACCGCCTGAACAGCAGTGAGAGAGGTTAGTGGTGGAGAGTGGGAGGGCTGTTCTGGCTCCAGTTTCTTCTGACACAGGTTTCAGGGTCATGGATTTGATCCTCAGAAGCACAGCGGAGACATCTAAGCCTTATTTCTGCACATGAGCAGACTCTTCTAGTTTTTTAGTAACAAGGGATGGGCTTCTGCATGGCACTGGCTGTACGGTTGTCTTGTAGAGAGATCAAGCCAGTCTTTTGCATCCCACCTGCCCACCTCCAAAAGAGGTGGGAAAATGTCATTAAAGGGGCTACATTCACCACCTGAAATCCACCCATGAATGTTAGGTCTCTAAAAGGAAGAATCAGCACTCACAATGATAGCCTCCAACCATAGCATCCCACCTAAGAGCTCAGTGGTGGTCCACTGGGGCAGATACAAGGGAAGTGCAAGGGCTCAGGATGAAAGATAATCTACTGGGAAGAGTTTTGGGGACTGGATCATTATGGGGCTTCCTTCTGTATCTGAGAGCTGCTCTGGGTGGTGGGATGTGGATTCTGATCCTTGGTTGATCAGAAATTCAATGTCTGGTGGCCTTGAAGTGTTAGACAGAAAAGTATCAGTGTAAAAACCTGGAACACAAGGAAATTAATGTAGTTCATGGTTCCTTGGTGAGCAGGACTCTTGGATGTGGAGGAGAAAGGGTTACAGGACGTAACCCACCAAAATTACAAAATTGAGTCTCTGTACAATGACTTCAGTGCCTTTGGGCTTATGAATACAAATCAATGGGCCTTCTCTGTGACAGTCCAACAAACTCTCAGTGCCCACCCTGTCCCTTCCATCTCCCATGGAAGATGAATAATGTCAGGTGTTCTTTGGATCAAAGGCCCCAGAAGGCTTGGAGGACAGAGTGGTGTCCTTCCATGTAAAATCAGGCTTCTGAGGGGTCAGGCAGAATCTGGTGTCCATATCTTCCATAGGTCTACAGATTATTGGATGAAGTCAAGCATTGTTTGCTAGGCCCAGGTCACGCCTCTGAGTATAACTAAGACCCATGAGTAAAACTTAATAGCTGTAAGGAATAACTTGCTGTCTGCCTGAGAGGATAAGCCGCCCATCTTGGCAGCTGTCTAAACAAAGCCAGGTATCTCTTTAAAGGGAGGAGGAGCATTGCTGAAATGTCTTTCAGGTCACTTCCATTCTAGATGAGACCTGGTGGAGCTGGGATCATGTTTAAACTCATTCATACCTGTAGACCAAAAATCCAAGTAGACTGTGTTTGGTCTGTACAGGTTGAAGCTCCCTGCTCTCCCGCCCAAGTCTCCTCACGGAGCAGGCCAACAAGCTATTGTGGCCACATATACCAGGCTGATCCAGGCTGATTATCACCAAACAGCAAACCACAGGGAACAGCTGCTTTGTCATAGACCCAATACCCATGTGGATCTCTGATGAGAACAGCCATAACTCAGACTCACTGACCAATAGGGCCATGAGAGACAGCCAGAATCAGTGAAGGCCCAAGCAGGACACAGAGCAGGGCTTTGCTTAACGTACATATTATCTCCAGAGGTTATTTCTACCCCACTCCCTATTCACGGCCTGTTGGAGCAGATTGCAAAAGCAAAAGCACAGTAACTCAATGTACACATGATTATAATCATTTCCAGTGCACACATCTCATCACCAGGTAGATCCTGAGCTAGCCCATGTCAGTTCAGGTTAACTCATATTGATAATCAGACTCAAAAACACTTTCACCCTACAATCCACCAGCCAATCAAAGACAAAGAGTTGTGGTCTCTACCATTGCCTTGGCTTCTGGACACCCTCATAACCCTCTACAGGCTCTTACAAGGTTTCTGCTCAACTCCAGGGAGGCTGACATCTTCACATCCACTGGGCATATGATATTGCATGAGACCAAAGTCTCCACACTGTTTGCAGCCTCCTCCATGAATCCCAATGGCCTGCACTTGTACAGTTTGGGTGTTTGATAGATAAAGCACGTATGAGAAGAGAAAACAAAATAAATCAACTTTTTAAAAAAGCCAGCACTGTGCTGTCAATGTTTTTTTTTTTTTTCTTTTCAATTTTAGCTTAAAAAAGCAGAAGGTAAATAATGTCAGGTCAATGAATATCAGATATATTTTTTGACTGTACATTACAGTGAAGTGTAATCTTTTTACACCTGCAAGTCCATCTTATTTATTCTTGTAAATGTTCCCTGACGATGTTTGTAATATGGCTGTGTTTAAAAATCTATACAATAAAGCTGTGACCCTGAGATTCATGTTTTCCTAAGATATTCGTATTGGTGTCTTCCTGAGGTTGGGTAGGGATGAGGTGGGGACAAGTTGAAGGAGGAGGAGAAAAAGTTTATTTTTAGCTGGGCACAGTGGTTCACGCCTGTAATCCCAGCACTTTGGGAGGCTGGGGCGGATCATCTGAGGTCAGGAGGTCGAGACCAGCCTGACCAACATGGAGAAGCCCAATCTCTACTAAAAATACAAAATTACCCAGGTGTGGTGGCGCAAGCCTGCAACCCCAGCTACTCAGGAGGCTGAGGCAGGAGAATCACTTGAACTCAAGAGGCAGAGGTTGTGGTGAGTTGCCACTGCACTCCAGCCTGGCAACAAGGGTGAAACTCTATCTCAAAAAAAAAAAAAATTATCGACTAGGTTTCTTTATATTTATGTTAATTTAATCCTTACAACTACATCACAGGAAATACGTATTATTCCGTCTTTGCAGATGAAAAAGTTGAGACTCAGAAACAAGGGATTTTCCATGACTGCACATTGAGCTAGTGAAACCATTGAGTGTAAAGTGGTGTTTCTCAAGTGTGGTTCATAGAGCACTGGCACCAGAATCACTGGGAAGTTTGTTAAACATACACATTCCTAAGCCCAGAGGATCACAGTTTCAGGGTCTGCATTGCTAACAAGCTGCCTAAATGTACCAGCTAGCTATGGCTGCATAATAAACCACCCCAAAACTCAGTAACTTGAAACCAAAATATTTGATAACAACCAGCTAAGATCCACCTATTCTAAGCTGAGCTCAGCTAATCTCAGCTAGGTTCATTCATGTGTTGGTTAAGGGCTCTATGCTAGGCAAGGCTTGGCTGGGGCATGTAAGCTGTTATGGCTCTGTACCTTATATTCTTTATCCTCCTCCTGGGACCAGTGTGCTAGCCTGTGCATATGCTTCTCATAATAATAGCAGGAACATGAGAGAAAGAAAGTCCAATCACATACATATTTTGCCAGGTCTTTGCTTGAATAATATCTACAACATCCCCTTGGACAAAGCTAGTTACATGGAATTTTCAGAATCAAGGGGCAGGGATTCTACATCTTGACACAGACCCCTTGTCTCAATTTTCCAGTAAATGATGAGGTTGGCCAGGCACGGTGGCTCATACCTGTAATCTCAGCACTTTGGAAGACCAAAGTGGGAGATCATTTGAGCGCAGGAGTTCAAGACCAGCCTGGGCAATGTAATGAGACCTTATCTCTAAAGCAAAACAAAACAAAAAAATTAGCGAGGCATAACGGCACACACCTGTAGTCTCAGTTACTCAGGAGGCTAAGGTGAGTGCATTGCCTGAGCCTGGAAAGTTGAGGCTGCAGCAAGCTGAGATTGCACCACTGCAGTCCACCCTGGGCAACAGAGTGATACGCTGTCTCAAAAAAGAAAAAATGCTGAGGTTAGATACGAAACCAGTGGTACCTGATGCACCCTTTAACTCTCTAATCACAGAGTGCAATCCATGGGTCACCTACATCATGGCGCCTGGGAAACTTCTCAACATGTAGAGTCTGATTCAACAGGTCCAGGATAGGAGCTAAGAATCCACATGCTCAAGTGCCCCCAATGATTGTAATAGATGCTAAAATTAGGCAAGCACTGTTTTTTAATGCTGTTGTTATTAGAGGGGAACAGATAAAAGCCCAAGAGGAACAGATAAGAGCCCAAGCCAGTGCTCAAGCTGGGACATAAGGCTGCCAATCTCTCAGGTGGATGCATATGTCCTCTCTTTTCTTCTGGATGAGCAGAAGAAATTACTAGAACCTGGCTCCTTGGCATTTACTGGTTCTCAAGCTCTTCGTATAAGCCTGAGCTAGAAACACAAGCCGGAGCCCAAGGTTCACCTTGTTCTCTTGCAGCCTTGGGAACTCTGGCAGGGTTCTTCTGCCCGAGGAACCTAGATACATGGCTCACCAGGCTTCCCAGGCCACAGAGTCTAGAGAACACATGCTTTCCAGCTTGGGGGTACAATGTGGGGAACCTGGTATCCAGCCAGCTAGTTATCTTGTCACCTTGTCCTTGGTCATGTTAATCTCACTTTGTCTGCCTGCTATATTTATGCTTTGGCCACAAATGTAACAGATGACACTGGAGAAAGAAAAGTAGAAAAAAGGAAAAAAAAATCTTAACCCCTAATTTTAAAAAGTACTTTGGGACGTATTGTTTTTCCCCAGAATGGAAATCGCTTTATTTATTTCTATTTTATTTTTAAATTTATTTATTTAACTTTTAGTGCATACTATATCTGGCATTTCTCCCTATGTGTTATGATAAAAGTAGCACATACTCACTTGAAATGACTCAACATAAAATTATTTAAGGCAAAAGGTGAAAGTTTCCATTTCTCAAAGGTAACTGTTAATATTTTTATGCCATTCTCCTATGCATAAACGTATACATTCTCTACATATGTGACATCAACCAATATATATTCTGAAACCTGCCTCTTCTCATTTAACAACATACAGTTGTCATATTTCCATGGAAATATGCTTAAATAAATATCCCTTATCTTCCTTGACACCTCCCCATAGTACCCCTGAATTTGAAGCTAAGCTGCTTTGGGTGCTTCAAGACTTGTGTTCTCCCGTGATGCTAAGAGAGCCAGTCCTGGCTTCTGGATCAACGTTAGCAGGGAGGGACATCCAACCCTATGCACTGCAGTCCTGGAGAGAGACTGATAATAGTGGCACCACTCTCTTTATGTGTCTGTTAGCTGTCCAGGTAGGCCCTAGCCTGGCCTTCCTGTGTGGCTAGACCTGGAGTGTGGGCCCATGTCAGACCTAGGAGCACCTTGGCTGGTAGCTCTGGTTTGACTTAAGATCTTCCTTTAATTCCAAAGGCTCAAGCCTTTCATCAGAACTCCAAGCGACCTAGAAGCCCTCAGATTCCTGAAGACATGGGACAAGGTCAACAATATGCCATGCGGAAGGCAAGAAGAGGGATTCGATTCCCTCCGACAGGGTTCGGTGGTGGCAAGGAGAAAAGAACAGGAATAGAAGCAGAAGAAGATGGGGAGATAAGAGAAAGAAACCACTCTAGCTAATTTCAGAAAAATTTTGACCACTTAATCTTGAGGATGTGCAACTAGACTCAACAAAGTCTTTGCCTGAGAGGCTTTCTCTTGAAATGTAATGGAAGGACTGAGCCTGAAATCATCTCTGACATGCAGTAAAAACATGGCATCCACAGGGAAATGATATTCACAGACTGAACAAGTGGAGAAAGAAGAGCATGGCATTATAACCCCCTGGAAATTAACATAAACTGAGGAGGGCATCAGTTTTCCCAATCTACAGAATAGGCATTGGAATAAAATTTAACTAGCTATTCAAGGACATTTGGAGTACATGAATAGGGAAATATACAGAGAAATATACAGATGCATAGAGAAAATAAAATGAATATATAAATGAATGAAAAACCACATCAGTATATTAACAGTGATTATATCCCATCATAAGGAACATGAGTATTTTTTGTTCTTTGTAATTTTCTATATTTTATAAATGATACATAATTTTAATACCTAGAAAGGTCAATTATAGAAAAAGAAGAGGTGACAAGAACGTAGGAAAATCCAGGCAGAACAGGTATGATGATGCCAGAAATAGGGTCACACCCCAAGACCTGCCATATACCTGAATCAAGAGGTTTGAAAACGTGGTACTGCCCATCTCCTGCAAAAGGGGAATACAGTCAATCAGTCAATGTCCCAAAGGGAAAAATAAGCTCTTGCTCAGAATAAATGAAAAACATTCCTGCTATAGAGCCCAGAAGAAATTTTTTTCATGAGTCCCCTTAATAAATAATGGGTTCAACACATCCTTCACTGACACAATGTATTCCTCTCCCTGAAGACTCACGGCCTCATGCCACAGAACAATTCAGTGAACGCTCTTCACTGAAGGACCAAAATGAAGGGGCCCAGCTACACGGTTCTCTGCAAGTCAGACCTAAGCCAGGTGTAGGTTTTCAGAATCTTAAGTATTATATAAACAAGTTTTCTCTCATCTCTGAGCATCCATGAGCTGGAGGCTTTTAGCCCAGAACCAGCGAAATACTTATTCTGAGTTGTTGGTTGAATTTGGAGTCTGAGTTTAAGAGCCAGCTGGGCCAGAAAGAGAATTAGTATATCCTTTTGAGTGATGAGGAGCCCAACAGATACATGTGCTGAGACAGAAAATGAATCTATTTCTCTATTACAGCGGGGCACAGCAGGGCCAAGAAGTAAACTCTCATTCCAGGTTATAATGAGGACTGGCTCCATCCCATTCCACTTTGCCTTAAACTACTTACAAATACTTAGTCAAAGCTGGAAACCTGTGACCACACCTGGCAGCCAAATCATTGTGTGAATCGGGAGGAATTTCCTCTGATTATAAGACACAAGAAGCTGAAATGAAGATCGTAATCGGTGTCAATGCTGAATCATGTTTTGCTGCCTAAAAGATGCAAAGAAGCCTCAAAGAAGATAAAGCGGCTCATCCCTCCCAGGTCCCTGCTCCAGATGGTCTGTACTCACTCAGAAAATTGGTCAATCGTCCATTTCTATTTCCTGGGAGATGAAATGACATTAAGAAAAACTTCTATGGGCAGGAGAACAGCCGAGAGAATCTTGAAGAAATGTATGCTGAGGATTTTAGCTGTCATGCCACCCCCAATCTGTTTGAAGCTCCCCAGAGAGAGGAAGGGAGCGGTAAGAGCACCTTGTTGGTTGAATGCATGCAAAACCAGGTAAAACTGATGCCTCCTGTGTAGGGCTTCAAATATGCTCAGCCTCACCCCTTATCTCAGCCATGTCCAAGCATGCTTCTTCAGATCTCATACAGGAGAAGTCCGTGGTGCCTTTCCTCACACAGGCTCTGCACCTCGTTTCCTCTGCCACAGTTTCTGGTATTTTATTCTCTGAGATGCCCACAGGAACCCACTTAGCACTTATGAGTGTGCCACCTGGAAATGTGGGGAAGTTAACCATGAAATCTTTGATAGGAGCCTGGAGGCTGTGAACAAATGTTTCCTCCTTTCTTTCCTCTGAAGGCAGTTCTTAAGTGTATTTCATGTGACTTTTCAAATGTTCCCAGAACAAGCAAACAGACCCTGTAGGAGTAGCCAACTTCTAACATACCTCTTTCTCGCTCCTTCCCTGACTTACAACCCCTATCTTCATTGCTTCCTGGAATCCTATATCCAAATAAAATTTTGTTTAAGGCTTTGCTTTCAGGGGAACACTAGCTAGGAAACTGGGCTTCAGCTTTGTACAATACCCTATCATCCAGCTGTTAATCTGAGATGAAATTCTGCCAACACCCATAGAGGGCTCCCAGATGTCCAGCCAAGCTTTTGATCTAGCGAAGTAAATGGACTTGATATAAAGTGACTCATGGGAGAGATTCTACTCATGTCCTAAGCTCATCCTATGTGTGATGATGTTAATTTCCTGCTCAGATTTGGGAACAGGAGTCCTGCCATCTCCTATTTTTGTTGAAAATAGTTGGTGAGCCTGCCCAATGGACAGTAAGAAGGATGATAAAGGGGTCCTGTGTAAAATACCATTGAGAGCCCTAACATAGGGTGTAAGAGCAAGAGGGTGGTTGGCCAGTGGGCCGGACGAGTATCTGGATCTGGGATCCATGCATGCAGAGTCAGCAGCCTGCAGTAATGCTTATTCCCAGCCTCTCCTTTGCAGAACATGGCTTCTGACGAGCCACGTAGGCAGCTAGCTCCTAATGGAGGAAATTGTGGGTGTGTGTTCCAGCCAACACCAAATGCTGATACAAATGTCTCCCAGGGTTGAAGCTCCTTGTACTAGCTCCCTGTATCAGCTCTGCCAAAGCTCTCTGCCTTCACAGGCCAAATTTCTGGCCCATCAGAGAAAAATAATAGCAAATCTCAACTATCCCTTCCTTTTTTTGGCCCCTCCACGATGCTTTTTGGCACCCCACTCCCAACTCGGAGCAAGCTCACACCTTCACTTGTAAGGGTGAACAAACAAGAAAACATCACCAGACACATGAAAAGATGTAGAAGTTCAAAAGCAGAGGTTCACCTTGAGGAATGAGTGAGCGTGCCTGCCTATGAAATCAGGTCTCTGACAAAAAAAGAAAGACATTTTACAATGAATCTCCACAGATGCAGAAAAAAACACTAGAATTTCTAAGTTTAAGAACTTTTTGTTGTTGCATCCAACAAAACAAATTGCTGAGAAGTGTAATCGAGAGAAAACACAAATAATCAAAATCAGGAGACAGAAAGGGGATATAATAGTGAATATAGAAATTATACATCATTCTATAAAAAACAAACAAAAAAACCCAGAAATTATACATCATTCTAAAATGATACTATAAACAACCATAGCAAGTAAATTTTAAAATCTTGATCAAGTGGGTAGTTTTGAAAACGTGTATTAACAAAATTGGCTCAAGAAATAGAAAACCCAAGTTGACCTATTAACAGAGAAAAAAGTTTTGTTGTTGACTCATCTGTGAAAGATACAAGAGCAGGTAGTTTCATGCGTGAGCTGGATCAAACTTTCAAATAAAAAAATAGTTATGCAGTCTGTATCATTTCAAAACAATGCAAATAAAAGCAAGCTTCTTAATTCACATTATGAATCTTATGAAGAAATAGCACAGAAACGAAACTTGACAAAGCACATACACAAAAAAACCCTACAGCCTCTAAACCTGCCACATAAATGTGAAGATTTTTACTAAATTTTAACGATTACATTAAAATCATTAATGACCTCCATAAAAAGTAATATATCGGCTGGGCACGGTGGCTCATACCTGTAATCCCAACACTCTGGGAGGGCAAGGCAGG